>NW_028145517.1:535000-932500 GCF_977016875.1 Pavona decussata | reverse complement strand
CTAGAAGGAATTTGCTGTTTTTGCTAATAACTTTTACATATTTATGCTATTTTAACCTTTCTTTATTGGTTTTCTTTACTTTTAAGTCAATTTGGGTGGTTTTACGATTGCGGCTTTGCAGAATAAAATGTCGCAATTCTCAGGCCACCACGGTGGCATTTTATGGTCCCCAAAGGCAATAGTTTTGGAAATTCTAGACATCTTCATTCTCATTGCTTTCATGGGCTTGGTATCAAAAGGAATGAGAGCGGGCAGATTAAGGAATCCACTTAGGCCCGAGCTAAATACGTTTAAAGGTTGCGTGCAAAGGAAGAGAGGAATATAGTCTTAAGGTTATACCACACCCCACGCATATAAAATCAATACTTTCAACATTAATTCGCCGATTGAGACGGGTAAATTAATCTCTCCACTTGATAAATAACGTCTGTTATGGGTGTTGTGATCCGAGTCTTTTAATTGACACTAATGGGTTTTTCAGGGCATTTCCCTGAAGGCCCTTCTTAGAAATGTAGTTTAGTCCGTCAATATGAACCCTGGATATGTGGTATTAGAACTTAAAGTTACCTTGTACCTTCAGAAAGAACATTTTTGGATTTTCATATTTTTAGATAAAAATAAACTTCCCTGTAAATTCTTACAAACCAAAAAAGAATTTTCGAAAAAGAGTGAGTATTTGCTGAGAAATTGAGACGTAAGCGATTTCCACCGGAAGTTAAATTTTACTTTGATTGACAGCACATTGCTGCCGGTGTAACCACCCGTTGCGATATTTGAGCGAACAGTCTTTCTATAGTCTTGAATCCCTGACGTTCTCGCACTTCGAATATCCTGTATTTAGTAGAAGAACTTGCGTTTGTTCGAGTACGACACTGACATAAAAGAAGACAAAAGCTTTAAGCTACTCTTTAAAGTAGGCAAGGGTCTTAAAATCTTCCAGCGAAGCGAATATTTGGAGACGCGCTTGTTAATGTTTCAATTCGCGAGTCCGTGAATCGCGCTTCATGAGCTTCCTTTTTTTATTTGCGGTTGAACGTTATCAGATCACTTGTGTTCGGGTGCGTAAAACTCACAAGTCTCGGCAAGCGGAAACAAAACAAAACAAAAAAAGCAATTGAAAAATAAGGCTAAGAATCATGTCCTATGTCTTGATCTTTTCTCACGTCGCCGGTCGCTACAAGATAACTAGTAAAGGGAAAGGCCGCCGCTTTTGTTTGTAGCGTTTTCACAAAGACTTACTGTATTACGGTAATTTCAAAAGCGTTAAACGGAGTCAGCTCTTTTAAACGGTTCCATTTACACGTTTTCTTTCAAGCGTCAAACGAATACTTGTTTCCTATTTGCAGCATTGACAATTTGGGACGTTTATTCAAGAGCGAATTTTCACCCGAGCCTACCATAAGCAATTTCGAAACTTCGCTATTCTCAACAATTTTTCCCTCGAATAGATTTTATCGCCATTTCCATTTTAAAGCCATTTCCGTGCTTTTTATCACTCCCCATGGTTTTCTCGCAGTTTTGAAAATGTTTTGTAACTTTTGAACGAAATCGAAGGAAAACCCCGACACGTATTTTAAGCTTTTGGGATCCTGACATGGATAAAAAAAGCAAACTTCCAAAATATAAAAATCGCATTGAGTTGGAACTCTTGAACGACGATCTGGACCTTCAAGTTCCGACTTAACGAAAAACCTGGGAATTTATTTTGTTGGAAAAGCGATGAAATATTTGATTACCCAGTTCTATAAGCTTTAATTTGAAATAGGGTTTTGGGTATCTGTGATATGACTGAGAGGCGCTATGTCCGTTTAACTGAAGCCACTCCTGAAGGTACACGGTAACCTTAATGTATCTCACATTTCCTTTATCGTTAATTGAGACTTCAGCTTTCTTCCACATGTTTCCTTGAGCGCCTTTCTTAGAGAAGACCTTCGTATTGCCAAGATAGACGCTCAATTCGTCGATATTTGCACCAAACATATGGTAATAGAACGTGAGGCAGGCAGATCCACCAGTATGCCCTGGGAGCACTAGCTTCGCCTTATCGCCTTGGACACGAGGGCTCGATGTCTCGATGTAGGCATACCAACCTTAATATAAGAACAAAAGGGGAAAAAGAAAGAAACAACTTGAAGGAAACACAATATGAAGTGAGCGATTATTTGAGATCATACGTGAGTTAACCACTGAAATTTTTTTACATTCACGGCCACACAATTCTCGGGATGTGGTAGTTGCTGGGGCATTGCTCAAGCGAAAGCAAACGTTTGGCTCAGTCGAAGGCGAAGTCTGTGTCGACGGAGCTGTAAACACGAATGGCTCAACCACGACATATTTTCTAGTGTTTCTCTTCCCAGCATTCGATCTCCAATTTTTCAATAGATTTCTTACTTACCATAATCTACGTTAGTTTGTAACGCTGCTCAAGGGCCACAGGTTTGCTAGCTGATTTAGCCATTAAATTCCATCGGCGTGAAATAAGGACGTCACCTTATCTTACCATTACACTAGTCTATTAGTTGCGCTTTCTGTGTAGGATTTACCATTATTTTGCTTTTCATGTCACCATTTCATAACTCGCTTACTATAAACCAAAGCTAACATCCCCCCCTCTTAAAAAATTAATGAAACAGAAAATATATGTTAAAGAAATATCTTATTATAATGGAGTAGCGAAAAAATTGAGATATGTTAATTTCACTTATCGTTTGGAATTGCTAGACTAGTATTTCCGGGCACTTATAGTACTGCAACATGCACTATTCATTCCAAGTCCACTTGTGGCGTCTTTGTTTAGAAGCATTATAATCATGCATTCAAGTGAAACTTTAAGATGTTAAAGATGGCAAACATATTAAAGGCTAGGTCTATGAATAAACTTCAGTTCACCGATCTGTTTATAAAAGTAGTGTTAACCATTACTCCATGAATTCTCATTTTTATTTACCTGCACCAGAATGCCCACTTGATGGTCCAGTTCCATAAGATGGAGTGCTTCCACTTTGAATAGTCCAGTCAAATTCGTCAGATTTGGACTGGCTCCATCCAGCACAGAGACATTTGTCAAAGTTACAACTGATTGATCCCAAAACTATTAAACATAATAAATTACACTGCATGATATTTAGTTGCCACAGTTGGAAAGTTGCCACAGCCAAGGAAAATAAACCTTTTTTGTCAGATATATAAAAGTTTTTTCTTCACCTCAGGCATCCGTTCACCCACCTCGATTCGGCTTTATCAACTGTTTAATGGCCATATTGTTTTTTACTTACAAGTTTTACTGAAGAAAGCGACTCAAAATGATGACTAGTTGAATAGGACAACACATTATTCTGCAAGCCAAGTGAATTTGGCAGGGTCACCCAATGAGAACATTAAAGCGAAATAGTTTGATTGTTGTCTCCTGTGTTGCCAGATCGATTTGTTGCCTTTCAACCTAGTTTAATGGCCTTAGCTGCCACGAGTTCTTCGTAGCTAGCTCTCAGCAGCTCAGTGTTAGAGCGTCCTAACTAGTAATCGGAAGGTCCTAGGTGGCGACTCCTCTTAGGAGCACTCAGATTTCTTTATTCCAAGTACGCCTGCGTTATTTTGAACAATTCATTCACCAGACTCAAAATCACATTTATTCCATCGCATATATGCCACCCATTGACATCCAAATCTTGTGGTTTGCAGGATGTTTGTCCCTTGGACCTAGTTTAATGGCCTTACACCTCATGCATGCACGAGTTCCCTGTATTTCATTTTTTGCAAACCTTCCAGAAGCGATGATTTGAATAAATGATTGAGTAGGACAGCACATAATTCCACAATCCAAGTGAATTTGTCATGGGCACCCAACGAGACCATTCCATTTAAATAATTAAAATGTTGTGTCCTGTGTTCCCAGATCGTCCTGTGGCCTTTGAAAGGCATTTCTTTGTATGTTATTACGGTTTGATGTGTGCGAATGGAATTAGTTGAGCTGATGTTAAGTCATCACAGAAAAGAAACAGACAAACAACAACAAGAATAACACTTGAACATAAAAAGTCTTAACACAGAAACATCTCAGTGATTTTGACGGATACCCTAACACGTAGAGAAAGTTTTTTCAAATGCATTTTCTTTAACAGCTTTTCTTGGTATCAAAACTTCGTGATATTTTCTTGATTTCGACTAACTCGATAACATGTACACCTTTAACTATATTTTAAAAAGATATATGGTAGCATTATATACTATCAGGTTCATATTTAGTCTAATTTGATAACAAGTGACAATCTTTACCTGGTGGGGAGGGCGAAACAGCTGAAAAAGAAAACAAAAGAAAATCGTGTGAGAAGTTTAATTTTTAGCTAAGTATATTTTACGAGATCGGTGAAACTAAATTTATTATGATAGCCAAGTAAAAAGTGGCGTTCCTAAAATGTGGTCTTTGTGGTCTTTGAAAGGCATTTCTTTGTCTTGCAAAAAGTTTCATAAAACCGAATGTTATTTCTTGAATTTATGAGCCGTTGTTGACTGTGCGGCGATACTAGCTGATCTAATATCGCATTTTTAATGACATACATGCCCCTTCGAAAACAAAAAGGAATATTAGGAATTATAATCCATCAAATATTTTCGCTCGCGTGCGATTGGTCTAAACGCCTCACGTGACCGAATATACCTCAGCTAAAACTGGGGAATATCCGAGGATATTCCCCAAGCGATATTCCCCAATTTCAAAAACTTCAAAGCGCGTCTTGTTTACAATTAAAATGAATGTCAAGATGGGGGAACGGTTTGCTTTTGTGACAGAAGAAGAGATAAACCTGCTGGTCGATAAACCAGTACCAGAAAATAACATACGCTCTAAACGTTTTTGACGGTAAGCTGTTCGTAAACGAAATGTTGAAATACTCAAGCTCGCATTTGCGACATTTTCTCTTGGTTTGAACTCTGTTTAACAGTCCTTGAATTAAAAATGTGGTAAAATTGAAAAATATGAAAGGCGAAAAGTTTTAGCCCATCTCATTTAAGAGTATTTATGGTTTTCTTTCAGTCTGGCGAAATGAGAAAGCCATCAACAAGCTATTAAACGAGTTTTATTAATAAGCTCGAAGCTCGCTCACCCGACGGCAAATATTACAGTTGTAATTCAATGAGAGCAATTCGTGCTGGGCTGGATATAAGGATTTTAAATAACGCAAACATAAATTTCAGTACCATTACTGACAGAGTTCAAACAGGTAAATGATGCTACCAATGCTCACCTAGTTGAGATTGCTCGCGAACATAAAATCCACGAAACAAAAACCAGCCATGATACCCCGAGATGTTGAAATTCTCTACGATGAGAAGCAGCTTGTCCTACTCTCGAGCAACAAGTTTAATCCTCAGTGATTGTGAACGACTTCGTTGCTGGCTCCATTCAATGTCAAGTTACGAAGAAAGCGCTTTGATGGAATCCAGCAAAAACAACCGGTGGCGTCGTATTCGACTGCAGGTTCAGCTTCGATTTCTTCACAGGTTGTTTTCGGCTAGCAAATTCCGCAGTTGTATTTTCGATATAAAGTGCTGCTCTAATTGAACCCGAGATAAAGGAAGAGAACGACAAAGCGCCGGCTGTTTCGTTGACGGCAGTTTACACTTCTTACGGAATGCGATACTTTACAGTTTTTCGCTTTCAGTGATCTTTAGCTTGTTTTTGAGAGGTAGTTAGATTCCCTGTAACCTTATCCGCCACTTTTATCTTGCTTTTGTCTTTCACGGAATTAAACAAGTTTACTTTCCTTTCAAATGTTTTACCTTTTCCCCAAACAAACGCTTTCGACCTAAAGCGAAATCTGACGTGGAGATTTTGGAAGCCAACTGGCAAACTTTGACGTGATTGGCATATGACAGAATGGCAAATCCTGCCTATTCCCGCGAGATTCCGCATGTTACGAAAAATATTTGAAGGATAATAAACACAAAAGCCTCCATTTGACTTAAAAGAAATTGCTCAGATATTTGTCCTTGGACATTATCTGCTCCTTGAAGCTCACAGTTTTCCTCGAGCTTCGCTCTCGGAAAACTGTTCGCTTCGCGGAACAGATAATGTCCGCGGACAAATATCTGAGCATATTTTCGCGCCAAATGGAGGCTATTGTTTATTTATCCCTTTTCCCGTATAAATTCCTTGTCTTTCATGCCCATATTCGGGATGTTTTTTTTTTCTGTTGTTGAGGCTAGTACGATTTGAAGAGTGCACGGATTACCTCTTTATTCCTTATGGCTGAGTCTCAGCTAAGATGACCAATCAATGTAGCCTTTCAAATGGGCTATGCTCATACAAAAGCAATCTTCTCCAATTGCGGTTAATTCATAGAGCAATAAGAGAGCCCATTAGAGTAAACGAAAGTGGCAATTCTTTTTTCAGTGCAGGGTAAAAGAAACTTTTTGATGTACCTCCTCCACATTCGTCTTTGTATAGAAGGTTTGCCTGATACGCATCGATGCAACTTAAGCCATGTCTCTGTCCTATGACGGCCTGGAAATTAAAAGGTTCTCATGAGCTCCATGGGAAAGATTGTTTTTAGGTTAAAATAAATTGGAAAAAACAAACAACTCATTACTCTAATCCTTTTCAGGCTGCCCCCGCCAGTGTCAAGAGAAGATACCCAAGTAAAACAAATCTTGTGATAGTCATAGAAAAGTCATGAACTTTTTATCAATCACCCAATCACCGCAACTTGAAATCTTCACCTCAAAGCTACTGAAAAACTAGAGAATTATGTTTTGGGGTAGCCACTAGGTTTGAGAGAGGAAAGAATGAACTTTTGTGTTTTCATCACTAGATTTATTGCCAAATGCTTTGTCATGGTGAAAATTGCTTTGTAAAAAATACTCTGACATCAGTGAAAAATCGGGAAGAAATTTTTATCCTGTTAAGTGACAACTGGGCCTTCATTGATGGACTATAATTAGTGTCCCAATTTCGGAATGTGTGCTGCGCATTTGGGTGTCAATGTAATTAGTGCTTTTGTACGTGTTGGAAACATTGTAAAGGACTGAAATAAATATTTTAACTTAAATGTAAGCTTACAAACTGCTCCATTGGCAGGAAGGTTTTACCCAGGAAGGGGGGGGGGGGGGGGGGAGACTGTCATACGAAAGGGGCGGGGATGCTTGTCGTCTCGCTTAGGGGTGTAAATTTCGGATTTTGATCTCGCAGGGTGTTCTGGGCAAAACGCAAGTACATTTAGCCGTGAAGGTCTTGTTTAGGGTTGCACGCGAAAACTTACTGTATTTTTCATTTGTCTCTGTTTTCAAATGGTCTCTTTTAGGGGGGTCAAAAAGGTTTGGGCCATGCCCTTTAGGGATTTAATTCAAAATTTCCGACGACCATCCTCGCCCCTTTCATATGAGAGTACCCCCGCGGGGTTTACCAGCTGGCTACTTCCAAAACGTAGCTGAGGATTTCAAGACGGGACTAGCTAGATACAATTGCGATGTAGTGGAGCGGAAGGACTTAAACCTGGGACCACAGAATCACAAGTCCGCGTTTCTCATCACAACGCACGCCCTTCCGGAGAAGTGGAAACGATATTTTCGTTAACTTAAATGCTGCTGTTAGAGATAAATATTTTCTAGAATTCCTTCTTTCATGCCATTTAAACCATACCTTAAATACTTTACCAGCTATTTTTAGAATTACTTTAAAAAGAACTAGAATCGAAGTAAACCCAATAAATTTACATAATGGGTCAATTTTTTTTTTAAATTTCTCTGCTTTAATTTTGTGAAATGTCTCTCTTTCTTGCTACACATTGCAATTTATAATAATAATAATAATAATAATAATAATAATAATAATAATAATAATAGTAATAATAATAATAATAATAATAATGATGATGATGATGGTGATGATGATGATGATGATGATGATGATGATGATGATGATGATGATGATGATGATGATGATGATGATGATTAGAAGAGCAAGTCTGGAACGTGTCAAGGAAAGAATATCTGAAACGGGTATCTGTTATGTGGTCCAGCAATATATCAATCCCGAGGAAAGTACACGTGACCAAGACATTCGCTCTACCTGCTCTTCAGCACCACATATGGACAAGCGACTGGACAATAAATAAACTAGAACATCGACAGACGCAAAAGAGAGATCATCAGAGAAGAAGAAGGAATGCATCACCACAAATGCATCAAACTGCTATACCTACCAGAAGAACTTGGAGGTAGTAGCATGAAAAGCGTCACCAAAAGCAATCAAGGAACTGCTAAGAACAAAGATTGTCAAAAAATATGCTAAAGAAGCAGAACAGCAGTCCTGGCTGGGAGCCTACACCACCAAATGATTCCAAGATAAACAAATGCAACCTACAGCCAATCATTTCCTAAAGAAATGGAAAAATTTCCCCGACATCGTATACAGCGTAAACAAAAGCATACGCCAACAACTTCCACCAACCAAATTCTACCAGCCAAATAAAGCACAATTGAAGATTACAGACACCAAATGCAGAATGTGTGGCACCGCTACAGAGTCAACCACTCATTTGCTGTGTGCTTGTCCAAAGATCACACAAAGTCTCTATAAAGCAAGACATTACGGATCGTCAAGACCTATCTAACACCGCCTACTAGAAAAGTACAACTTTCGGTAAAGCGACAATGAAAAACCATGAGTACCAACAAAGGTCACCCTCTACAGTAATGGACAAAGAAAACACTAAAATTCTTTAAGATGTACCTTTCCAACTTCAAAAGGCACAAGTAAATGGAGCAAATCAAGAAAATAGACATGTCAATATAAAACAAACAGACTAGTAATTGGACACTACTTGAAAGCACTCTCTGCGAAGTTGTCACAATTGCGGAAAAAACAGCTAAGAAAAAGGAAAAATACACAAAACTACCTGCAGGCATCAAACAACTTTATAAAAACACAAGCGTTAAACAAATCAATATTGTTTTCGACTTTCTCGGAGGCCACCACGAGGAGTGAAGGAAAGGACTAAGCTCAATAACGAATACTGACAAAGAGGTGTCCTTCCTTATATATTTGACGCTGTCAAAAACGGATTATCTGCCAGAACGCAAATATAGTTAAGACGTTTTATCCGTATAAACTGTATGAATGCAAAGAAAACGATTGATTGTAACATAGCTTAGACTGTTCACAGTCCCCCTATTTTTTCGTGGGATTCTCGAGATGTGGTACGCTTCGATGGAGCTGCCACCATCTTGGTTTGTAAAAGCGAGCGCGATCTGGGGAGAGTGTCTAAACTACCGAGAGGAGGGTAGCGGAGTTGGGCTATACTAACATCCACTCCCGCTCCCCTCGGTAGTTTAGACACTCTCCCCAGATCGCGCTCGCCTTTACAAACCAAGATGACTATAGATCCATCGAAGCGTACCAGTCTCGAGAATCCCACGGAAAAATTGGGGGACTGGGAACAGTCTAAACATGGCTAGCCCAGACCCGTGTCCGCAAGTTATGTAAATAATTTGTGAAAACAAAAATGAAATCTTCAATAATTATACGGCTCCCTCTGTTTTATCCTGTGAGGCTGTTTTACACAAATGCATTTGTATGTTTTATATACTGCATCATGATCGTCATCATCATCATTATCATCATCGTTTATTTGCAATACGTCCACCACGCAGGTAACTTTTCGTTTGCGAAGACATAAATATAAATTCTTGCAATATATTCAATATATATAAAAAGTAAACAAAGAATCAAATTGCCGTAGTAACATACCCCTTGCTCTTTTGGTACTATGGTGGGTTGTCTGTTCTTGGAGAAATATTTTGCTCCATAATGCATCACGCTCTGGTAGTCGTATGGGGTTCCAAGTGAATCAATATCCGATTTGGGATACTTCTTAAACTGACCTTTAAAACCTGAAAGAAATTAGTCAGATCATTATGATACGTATTACTAGAGGAGTCAACAAAATTAAAAACGAAGGAGATAAGCCTGGTCAATTTGCTAAACTTAATAGATATAACTAAGATAATCGAAAAGCGGACTTCCTTAGTCATGCAAAACTGGATCTTTTCTGAATTTATTGTTCTAGCTTGCCGAAGAACATCGTGCTTTGGTGATTAATGGACGTTAAACCTTCAATAATAAATAAATAAATAAATAAATAAATAAAAATAAATAAATAATAAATGCTTTGTTTGTAGTGCAATTGCACTTAGCTACCCAAAGCTAGTTTACAGGCATTCCACTCAGAAATAACGGGAGACAAATAATAATCAAATTGAACATAACATGTTAAAAATCCCAACTGGCAGGAGGCAAACCAGCTGGCTATTTACAAGCGTGGCCGAGGCGGGACTTGAACCCAGGACCTCCGGATTTCAAGTCCGGCGCCCTTACCACCGGGCCACACCGCCTCCTCATATATAATACCGACCTTAAGCAACCCTGGACCGCGATCCCGAGGAGGTCAACCGGAAGTCAAGATTGCGTTGTTGACTGCAATTTGCATAATAGTCGAGCCGTCCACCTGACGTCGCGGCGGTCGTTTTCACCAGCTTGGCGGTGTCTCGAGAACGTTAGTTTGTTTTTGAATGTTAACTTTGAAATCCGTGTCTTTTCCAAGCCTAATCTGGATTATATTCTAAACTACCGATATTAGGTCGCATAAGCAAAAGCTATTGATTTTTTCTTTCTTCTTCCCAGTGCAAAAACGCAAATTCACAGCGACTATGGCGAATCCTGGAAGTGAAGTTCCCGCCATTGCTAAAAATGGGTAAATATATCTTTTCTTTTCATGGCATTTACCTCGGCTTTCTCCGAAATGTACCCGATTTTCAAAACAAAGCTGATAGGATTACTTAAGTAACCTTGAACATGAAAGCTCAATTTATTTGTGAGCGATTTTATCTCGCTAACTTCATTTTATTTTAATTTATAGGTCAAATGTCATGGAGTGGACAGAAAAACACGATGTTATTTTGTGCCGAGAAATCCTAGTTAGCGAGCCCTATAAATTCAAACCTCGAACATTGGAGAGAGGGAAGGTATGGGACGAAATAGCCGAAAGACTCAACAACATCAAGGATCCAAAGTTTCAAGTCTCAAAGCGATCGATCCGAGAGCATTTCCAGCTTCTGCTTTCAAAGTTCAAAACAAAAATGAAAACCGAGCAGCGGGCGTCTGGCATTGAAGTCGAAGATACCGAAGTTGATAAGGCCATGGAAGAAATTTATGAGAAATGGGAGGCTTCAGAAGGGGAACAACTGAAAGGAAATTAGAACACGAAGAAAAAAGCTGAAGTAGATAAAGCTAGTGCGGAAGAAGTAAGGCTCAGAGCGACGGAAAAATTACGCGAAACGAAAAAGAGAAAGAACGCCGAAGAGGGCTGTGCTGTCCAACCTAAGAAAACACAAAGAAACGGAGGAGAAACTGTAGAATTCCAAAGAGAAATATCACAAAGGGATTACCAGTTTCGACAAGAAGAGTTGCGAATAAAACAGAAAGAAAAAGAAAATCTGCGAAGCATTCAACAACAACAACTGGAAATGATGAGGATGATGCAACAGCAAAATAATGCTATGATGCTTCTTATGTCTAAATTTGTAAACAAATAGACATTCCATGCATTTATTAACTTGCAGTCAATGATAAATTGTCTCCGGTAAAACTTGTTCTCGTTTAATATGTACAGCTCGTTGTACTTAATAGTTTTATATGGGCTGTTCAGTTGAGGTTGTAGTTGTAAACAATGATCCTACTATTGTGATCTGACCACATGTAAGAACTTTTGAAGCGTTGAAAATTTGTACACAAATTCACACAGTTTTTCAAATAAAGTAGTCTTGCTAGTGTTGGAGGATCAAGGTGAAAGAACTCAGATGTAGCGTTGCCGTAAAGACATGTAAGTGCGTTTCTTAGTATAGCACAAACTAGATACATTTTTCCAACACTGCTGAGGCCAATTTTAAGGTTTTTCTTGTAATCTATAAACTTGAAATAAGAATGATAATTATTCTGGAAAGTGACGCAGGCATACTCGGAAAAAAAGAAATCCCAGTTCTCCTATCAGGAGTCGAACCTAAGAACTTCCGATTACTAGTTCGGATGCTCTACCACTGAGCTACAGGAGACTCGTGGGAGCTAAGGCCATTAAACTAGGTTCATGGGACAAACATCCTGCATACTGCTAGGATTTGAATGTCGAACGGTGGTATATGAAAGAAATGTGATGGTATATTTCCAGCCTGGTGAATGAATGAGAATGATGATTATTCTGGAAAGTGACGCAGGCATACTCGGAAAAAAAGAAATCCCAGTTCTCCTATCAGGAGTCGAACCTAAGACCTTCCGATTACTAGTTCGGATGCTCTACCACTGAGCTAAAGGAGACTCGTGGGAGCTAAGGCCATTAAGAGTGCCTAACTGTAACTTTCGAGAATCGCTGGCCAAGCTTGAAAAATCGAAACTCCTGATAATTTGCCTGAAGTTTAATTTTGGGGAACTATCTTCGAAAATATTATTTGAATGTTCTGGAAATTTTTAGTTTTCGAGAATTTTGGAGAAAACGAAATAACGGGTTTTGCCTTATTAATTATGCAAATATCTCACTCAAAATTAGCCAAGTTCAATACGCTTGTGTTGAAACAGTACGCAACGCTAGAAAGCGAGGTCGGTTTTGAATAAGAGCATAACTCACTTACTTTCTATGAATGGGACCTATGTAAACTTTTGTAGAACTTTGGAGGGTTTTATGGCTCTTTGAAAAATTGACATTTTGAGGACTTCGCGATGAGGCAAAAATTGAGTAAGTTTGAAGGTTTAAAACGCATCTTGGTATGTCAGGTATCGACTCGAGAGGAACATTGTGATTAAGCTTGGGTCTTCGTCTTTAATAATACGAAATAAAAAATCTGGGCAATCAATGCGCGCGCTGACGAAAACCAAAGTTAGCGAGGCTTCGTTAACAAATTTGCATAATTCGCAACTGTTGAGAAAATCTTATGTTGTGGCGACTCGGTGAAAACATTGACCTAGGCTATCTTCAAATGGTTATTTTACCCCACATTGCATTTGTCTGTTTCTCTTTCTTGTTTAATAACGTGGTAGAAAAGGTTTGGGAAAAAAATGCGTGATCGGACAAGAAAATATTCGTCAAATTCTGGTGGAAAATTTGCATAATGCAAATCTTCCAATAAATTTTTCTGCAAAAGAAACTGATTGGGAAGGTTTCGTTAAGAGACCATTTGACCGAAACACCCCACATAAAAGGAGTCAAAACAACGTTTAATAATTCGATTTTAACCAATTATTGTCGAATCTTAACCTTAAATTAATAGTGCCAAACTGATACTCGCTATTTCGTTACCTGCGTCACGTCAGTTGGTGTCGATATGTCTTAGAATGTAATGCCCACAAACCAACTTGTGCTGCGAAATTGTCAATTACAACAACTAGAAAAAAGACCTTTATTTACTGGCGTATGAGTGGTTTTGATAAAAATAAAACGTTCACGTGACACTTGAATCACGTTTAAAAGATACATGCTTGTCAAATGAGATGCGAAAGTTGGACATAGGGTCGGTCAAAGTGAATATTTTTAATTAAATCATGTTTGTTTACTGGAATGCATGCTTTTTCAAATAGCTAATCCAACCTTCTTCAGTGACCTTCCAAATAATGATCACCTAGAATTGGGTCAGTCAAAAAAACTCTCTGTTCGTGTTGTTTGATACTGTACCTTCGCAAGTGGCTGAAAAACAATGTCAGCTGGCACGCCATATTTTAACACAATTACTGGTATAAAATATCACACATGCACGGATACACGCTTCAAAACTTGTGTGCCAATTTCCGTTTAACAAAATAATAACTTAGTTTCTACCTACAGTCCACATTGGCTGTGGGGCATGCATTTATCTTTGTCGAATGTCAACAACAGAAACACGGGTATCTCATTGACACTGTATACACGCAATGTCTACTGCATACATCAGAGGTAGCCGAAGCTCTATGACCTTTGTTTGACCTTTATATTTTGATGTCACGATGAGTGTTACGCAATGGCGTAAATTATAAGGGTTTGCATGGGAATTTACGAATGTCTTTTGGAGTCGAAAGTAAAGGGCATGAATTGAACAAAAATTGCTTACCTTGTCTCCTTGATCTCTTGCCAAGATTTTGTGCGCCATATTTTGGCCATTTTAGTACGATTCCAGTGGGGTTTTAAAGGTTTGCTGAACAATTTCCTCGCTCTCTATCCTGCTATATATGTCCCCAAAAGGTTGGCCACTTCAGTAGCAATAGTTTTCGTTGCAACGTCAACAATGAGGTCAGTATAAAGTCTGAGTCGCAGACAAAGGACTACGGACCACGGACTGAGTATAAAAGAGAAACTTCTTCGACTTCGGACTACAGACTACGGACTACGGACCGGGTTTAAAGGAGAACTGAAGTCTGAAAATCATATCTTTCTTGTATTCATTCTCAGTAAGTTTAATACGTATCAAATCAAGTTTCGCTGGTTGTTTTTGTCCCTTTATTTTTATTTATTATTTTTTTTAGAAACAAAACAAGGACTTGGAATAAAATAGTGAGGATCAACCGTGCAAACATAAAATCTTGCTTTATCTCAGCAAACAGCTGGATTTTTAATACGCGCTGAAGAGAGCCGTCATTTTAATTTTTAGCATTCATCTCAGGGTTTGATATGGTGAAAACTGGCGTGATTAAATGCGCAAAAGGATGTTTGATGATCATGATCGTGATCAGCCAATGAGCCCACGTGCACAATCATCTAGATGTCGTACATAGACATGTATGCAGTAGACATTTCGTGTATACAGTGTCATTGAGATACCCGTGTTTCTGTTGTTGACATTCGACAAAGATAAATGCATGCCCTACAGCCAATGTAAACTGTAGGGCGTGCAGTCAGTCCATAGTCCGTAGTCCATAGTCCTCCTATCCTAATACGAACTTTATGCTCACCCCGTGGTCCGCAGGTCTTCCTCTGTGACTCGTGTTTTATAATGACCGCGTTGTTCAATAACGTTGCAATTTATTTCAAAGAATACTATTGCTACCAAAGTGACCACGATTGGGGGATATATATCTATAGTGGGATACCGTATAGAGAAAGGAAAATTTTCAGCAAACCTTTAAAAACCCACTGGAATCGTACTAAAATGGCCAAAATATGGCGCACAAAATCTTGGCAAGAGATCAAGGAGACAAGGTAAGCAATTTTTGTTCAATTCATGCCCTTTACTTTGGACTCCAAAACACATTCGTAAATTCCCATGCAAACCCTTATAATTTACGCCATTGCGTAACTCTCATCGTGACATCAAAATATAAAGGTCAAACAAAGGTCATAGAGCTTCGGCTACCTCTGATGTATACAGTAGACATTGCGTGTATACAGTGTCAATGAGATACCCGTGTTTCTGTTGTTGACATTCGACAAAGATAAATGCATGCCCTACAGCCAATGTGGACTGTAGGTAGAAACTAAGTGTAACGAGTATGGTTACATGAAGTACAAGTCTAGTTCCCGCCTTGCGTGTCACGTGACCGAGCTTGTAGGAAGCCATCTTGAAGGTTTGTTGTCGCTGTTCAACCGGAATAAATAAGTTGTGTTTTGCGGACTCTGTGTCTTTCCGCCTGTCGTTACATGGTGTTAGAAGTTCCCCGGATCCACACGTCACGAAAAGGAATGATTTGTGGCAGAAGCTACCGAATTTATGCCTGAAACCAGTGTTCAAAATAGCGAAAGTCCGGCTTCAAGTTTGATAACCATGGCGAATTTCCAAATACCTCCTCCTGACATACTCGAGCTAAACGATGGTTCGACAGCGTCCAATTGGCGAACTTGGGTTTCTGCTTGGAATAATTACAGGCTGGCTACGAAGCTAGATAGAGAGGAAGAAGCACGCCAAGTAGCAACACTTTTGGCCGTAATTGGAAAAGAAGCGAACAAGGTGTTTCGTACTTTCACGTGGGCCTCGCCAGACGACGCGAAGAAAATCGCTGCGGTTGTAAGCAAGTTCGAAGAGTATTGCATTCCCATGGAAAACACTATTTACGAACGTTTTCTTTTCTTTACGCGGGATCAGCGGGAATCTGAAACTGTTGATCAATATTTGATTGAGCTTCGCCAAATTGCAGCAAATTGTGATTTCGAGTCAATCACACCCGATCAGCTTCTCCGGGATCGACTGGTGACAGGTACCAAAACTGCCAAGGTACGTGAAAATTTGCTCAAAGAGAAGAAATTGACTCTTGAGAAAGCTATAGATATCGCTCGTGCCGCTGAGAGTACGGCTGTTCAAATGAAAGTTATGTCTGCTGAGTCTGGATTGAGTGCTGTGAAAGAGAAAGAGAAAGAGCAGTCAGAAAATGTCCCATCTGTCAGCAGTGGCTGGATCAAGGACTGCAGATTCTGTGGTAGGAACCACGAAAGACGTAGCTGCCCTGCCTTTGGCCAGATTTGTGCACATTGTAAAAAAAGGAATCATTTTGTTGTCAAGTGCCCGGCAAAAAGCAAGGTGTCTTCTGTCCAAGAGCGATTTTATTTAAGTGCCGCAGGTGTCGGAAACGGAGGTCGTGAGATGGTTACCCTCACTGTATCAAAAGAGTCTAACCCCCTTTCAGGTTACGATGTAAGCTTCTTGATGGACACGGGGGCTGAATGCAATCTTTTGCCCTTGGATGTGTACAAGAAGGTGACTGGCGATCTGCACTTGAATTTCCTCAATGCACGCGGCAGGTCAATCCTGGTTTTAGCTAATGGAGATGAGCAACCAATCGAGGGCAAAGCCACAGTGTATGTCTCCCGCAAAGGAAACGCACACAAAATTGAAGTCAATGTAGTCAGGGGCCATGGGTATGAGCCCATACTGTCTAAGCAGGCAATGCTGGAAATGAACTTGATAAAGATTCTAGACAGTGACCGAGATCCACGCGTCAATGTACTGAAGTCCGACACAGAGCCATTGCTGGAAGAGCATGACGATGTATTTGAAGGCCTTGGAAAGTTGGACGGACAGTACCACATTGTAACAGACGAGTCCATCAGACCTGTAGTGCATCCTCCGCGGCGTTTACCTGTTGCGATGACTGAGCGAGTTCAGCGGAAACTCGAAGAAATGGTAGCTGCTAACATAATCGAACAAGTCGACCATCCTACTGACTGGGTATCCAGTATGCTAGTGGTGACCAAGCCATCCACCGAAGCTGAGGGGGAAACCAAGTTACGCATCTGTTTGGATCCCAGGGATCTGAACCTTGCCATAAAGCGTGAACACTTCCCGATGCCGACAATTGAAGAGATTGCAACTAGGCTGAATGGGGCAAAATTGTTCAGTGTTTTTGATGCCAGTAATGGTTTCTGGCAAGTGGAACTTGACGATGAGTCTAGTAGTTTAACAACGTTTAACACCCCGTTCGGGCGCTACCGTTGGAAGCGAATGCCATTCGGCATCAATAGTGCACCGGAAGTTTAGCAGCGCAAAATGCGAGAGCACATTGAGGGGCTTAAAGGAGTAGAAGTAATTGCAGATGATTTTGTGATCGTTGGATTTGGCAACACACCTGCTGAGTGGCAGACAGACCATGACCGGAATGTGCGTGCCTTCCTAGACCGTTGCCGTGAGAGAAACCTGAAGTTGAACAAGAAGAAAGCCCGACTGAGACAGCAAGAAGTTCCCTTCATCGGACACATTCTAACCCGTGAGGGACTGAAACCAGATCCACACAAGGTTGAGGCAATCGTGGGGATGCCAGACCCGACTGATGTCCAGTCCTTACGTAGGTTCCTGGGCATGGTGAACTACTTGGCAAAGTTCCTCCCACGTCTATCCGAAGAAACAGAAGTTTTGAGAAAACTCACTGAAAAGGATGCTGAGTGGTGTTGGCTGCAAAGTCATACTGATGCTGTGGCCCATGTCAAGGAAATGATTGTATCTGCACCTGTACTTGCCTACTATGACGGGAATAAGCCAGTGGTCATTCAATGCGATGCTTCCCAAAGTGGACTTGGTGCAGCTCTGCTACAGGAGGAGCGCCCAGTGGCTTACAGCTCTCGTGTGATGACTCAAACGGAACAAAACTATGCGCAGATTGAAAAAGAGCTACTCGCCATAGTTTATGCTTGTGAGAAATTTGATCAGTACATTTTTGGAAGGAGCAATGTAATTGTGCAGTCAGACCACAAGCCGTTGGAAACCATATTCAAGAAGCCAATCCACAGTTCGCCAAAACGCCTCCAACGCATGCGTCTCCGCTTACAGAACTATGACATCCAAGTGGTATACAAGAAAGGAGAGACCATGTTCTTGGCTGACACATTAAGTCGCGCTTACTTGGAAAAGGAACCAGTGAGTCAGACCCAGGACAGTGACGTCCGTTCTGTCAGAGAACGACTGTTCGCTTTTGAGTTAGAGCAGATTAAAAATGGTGAAGATCTAAGTGTCTCCCCCACTCGCCTGGAAGAGCTGCGCAAGGAGACTGCTCAGGATGAAGAATTACAGACCCTGTCTGATGTTATTCATGAGGGTTGGCCAGAGACCCTGTCAGAAGCTCACAAATATGACCGGCGTCGGAGGCAAGTAATTGAGCTGTATTGGAACAGCCGTGATGAGCTGACCATAGAAGATGGATTGGTATACAAGGGTCATCGCCTTGTGATACCATTTAAAGAGCGTTCTGGTGTTGTAAAGAGCCTGTATGAATCACATATTGGAATAGAAGGAACATTGCGTCGTGCCCGCGACATTGTTTACTGGCCTGGAATCACAGCCCAGCTCAAAGATCACTTGTCAAGGTGTGGAATCTGTAACCGTTATCAGCCCGAACAATGTAAAGAGCCTTTAAAGCCTCATGATGTGCCTAATTTGCCATGGCAGAAAGTTGGTGTTGATCTTTTCGTGCTGGACGGGCAATCATTTTTGATAGCCGTTGATTACTACTCTGGCTATTTTGAAGTGCAAGATATGAGTAGCACCACCAGCAACCGTGTTATCACCATTCTAAAGGCGTGGTTTTCCAGGCATGGTATTCCTGTGACTCTCATCAGTGACAATGGGCCCCCCTTCAACAGTGAAGATTTCCAGACCTTCAGTAAGGAATGGGATTTTCACCACGTCACAACAAGCCCTTATCACGCACAAAGTAATGGTCGTGTGGAAAATGCAGTTAAGACTTGCAAGTCATTGCTGACCAAAGCCCGAGCTGATAAGCGTGATCCTCTGCTGGCGTTACTTGAGTGGCGCAACACACCAACTGAGGGTATGAATGCTTCTCCTGTTCAGCTACTATATGGTAGGCGAACACGCACCCGTCTCCCAGTAGCCAGGCAATTGTTAACTCCACAGGTGATAACTGATGTCCCCGAAAAGATCAAGATTAGAAAGCAGAAGCAGAAATACTACTATGATCGTCACTCACATGAACTGCCAAAATTGCTTGACGGTGATGCCATTAGAATGCGATTGCCACGCGAGAAGGAATGGTCACTGGGGCGCGTCATTGGAGAGGAGGCGACCCGTTCCTACTTGGTTGAAGTGAACGGAAAGCATTATCGTCGGAACCGCAAATGGCTCAGAGCAACACCCGAGGAGTTACCGGAGTCAGTGGAGACAAACCTCGACATGACCGATCCAATGGAACTGGTAGAGTCAAGTCCTGCTGAGCCGCCACAGGCAATGATACCATCATCACCAGTGGTTTCTGGGCCTCATACTGAAGGTCGTCCTGTGCGGGACCGCCGCCCCCCAGTGTGGTTAAAAGATTATGAGTGCTGAAATAAGACACTGACTCCGCCTTGTTGCCCCTTTTTTCAATTTGGCTTTATTATGTACTTTTGCAGGGGCGTTTTAATATAGGAGACTTTCTAAGGCAGATTTGAACATTATGTTATTGCTTTTTATTACCATTAACGTTCTGTATGCATAAACTAAATTATTAGACTTTGGAAGGGAGATGTAACGAGTATGGTTACATGAAGTACAAGTCTAGTTCCCGCCTTGCGTGTCACGTGACCGAGCTTGTAGGAAGCCATCTTGAAGGTTTGTTGTCGCTGTTCAACCGGAATAAATAAGTTGTGTTTTTCGGACTCTGTGTCTTTCCGCCTGTCGTTACACTAAGTTACTATTTTGTTAAACGGAAATTGGCACACAGGTTTTGAAGCGTGTATCCGTGCATGTGTGATATTTTATACCAGTAATTATGTTAAAATATGGCGTGCCAGCTGACATTGTTTTTCAGCCACTTGCGAAGGTACAGTATCAAACAACACGAACAGAGAGTTTTTTTGACTGACCCAATTCTGGGTGATCATTATTTGGAAGGTCACTGAAGAAGGTTGGATTAGCTATTTGAAAAAGCATGCATTCCAGTAAACAAACATGATTTAATTAAAAATATTCACTTTGACCGACCCTATGTCCAACTTTCGCATCTCATTTGACAAGCATGTATCTTTTAAACGTGATTCAAGTGTCATGTGAACGTTTTATTTTTATCAAAACCACTCATACGCCAGTAAATAAAGGTCTTTTTTCTAGTTGTTGTAATTGACAATTTCGCAGCACAAGTTGGTTTGTGGGCATTACATTCTAAGACATATCGACACCTACTGACGTGACGCAGGTAACGAAATAGCGAGTATCAGTTTGGCACTATTAATTTAAGGTTAAGATTCGACAATAATTGGTTAAAATCGAATTATTAAACGTTGTTTTGACTCCTTTTATGTGGGGTGTTTCGGTCAAATGGTCTCTTAACGAAACCTTCCCAATCAGTTTCTTTTGCAGAAAAAATTATTGGAAGATTTGCATTATGCAAATTTCCCACCAGAATTTGACGAATATTTTCTTGTCCGATCACGCATTTTTTCCCAGACCTTTTCTACCACGTTATTAAACAAGAAAGAGAAACAGACAAATGCAATGTGGGGTAAAATAACCATTTGAAGATAGCCTGGGTCAATGTTTTCACCGAGTCGCCACAACATAAGATTTTCTCAACAGTTGCGAATTATGCAAATTTGTTAACGAAGCCTCGCTAACCGGTCAGTATAAAATGCAGACTGCAGACTGCAGATTGCAGACTGCAGACTGGGTATAAAATGCAGACTAGGTATAAAATGCAGACTGCAGACTGCAGATAAGGTATAAAATGCAGACTGATACCAAAACCGTCTCTTCGTCAAATACAGGATACATTTTCAATTTTCAACTCACCCAAGTGTCACGCAATCACATTTCCGAGATCATCTCCCACGAAATTGACCTTATTTTTGACCCATTTCTCAACAATTTGCTTTCTTTATCTTGATTTGGTAGCTTTCATTTCCTGAGGCCTTTTCTTCACAAAGAAGACTCCAGCTTAATCGCTTTGCATTAGTTCGTAAACAATTACGCCCATGACGGGTCTCATAATTATTATTATGAGGGAAACAGACTTGATTTCTGAGGGGGCAAGCAATTTGACATCGACAGATTTTAACTAGTTTCTTTGAATATTACCGAAGTTTGTCAAAGACAAATTGTATACCTTCAGTATTCTAGCAATACATGAACACATATTTTATTCAAAAAACATTATTTTACTGCCACCCTGACTGCCACTTACCGATGTCGCCGATGTCATGTTGACGCAAAGTCAACCACGTGCGAAGTAAAGGCCATGTGACAACATTATTGCTTACCTCATGCTGTGCGGTTGTTTATTTCAAGGTTGACGCTTTTCGAAAAGAATATAATAACGTCAAATAAATATTTCATGGGAAATGATCTCGAAAGACGATTGTATGACACTACGTTAAGTTGAAAAATTCAAAATGTATCCTGTATTTGACGAAGAGGCGGTTTTGATATCAGTCTGCATTTTATACCCAATCTGCAGTCTGCAGTCTGCATTTTATACCTAGTCTGCATTTTATACCCAGTCTGCAGTTTGCAATCTGCAGTCTGCAGTCTGCATTTTATACTGACCGCCTCGCTAACTTTGGTTTTCGTCAGCGCGCGCATTGATTGCCCAGATTTTTTATTTCGTATTATTAAAGACGAAGACCCAAGCTTTATCACAATGTTCCTCTCGAGTCGATACCTGACATACCAAGATGCATTTTAAACCTTCAAACTTACTCAATTTTTGCCTCATCGCTAAGTCCTCAAAATGTCAATTTTTCAAAGAGCCATAAAACCCTCCAAAGTTCTACAAAAGTTTACATAGGTCCCATTCATAGAAAGTAGGTGAGTTATGCTCTTATTCAAAACCGACCTCGCTTTCTAGCGTTGCGTACTGTTTCAATACAAGCGTATTGCACTTGGCTAATTTTGAGAGAGATTTTTGCATAATTAATAAGGCAAAACCCGTTATTTCGTTTTCTCCAAAATTCTCGAAAACTAAAAATTTCCAGAACATTAAAATAACATTTTCGAAGATAGTTCCCCAAAAGTAAACTTCAGGAAAATTATCAAGGGTTTCGATTTTTCAAGCTTGGCCGGCGATTCTCGAAAGTTACAGTCAGGCACTCTTAAACTAGGTTCATGGGACAAACATCCTGCATACTGCGAGGATTTGAATGTCGAACGGTGGTATATGAAAGAAATGTGATGGTATATTTCCAGCCTGGTGAATGAATGAGAATGATGATTATTCCTATGATGATTATATCCTAGCAGTATGCAGGATGTTTGTCCTATGAACCTAGTATAATGGCCTTAGCTCCCACGAGTCTCATGTAGCTCAGTGGTAGAGCATCCGAACTAGTAATCGGAAGGTCTTAGGTTCGACTCCTGATAGGAGAACTGGGATTTCTTTTTTTTCCGAGTATGCCTGCGTCACTTTCCAGAATAATCATCATTCTCATTCATTCACCAGGCTGGAAATATACCATGACATTTCTTTCAAACTTGAAATAGTTCACTATGTCCCCAAACAGCCACTCCACTGCAACTCTCACTTCACTCATGGAGGTGTTGAATGCTTGCATGTCAGCCGTCAAGATAGCATTTCTGTATGGGGCTTGAAGTTGCACTCTTAGAGGGTATGCTGGATCTCCGTAGATACACATGGGTTGACCGAGGGGAGATACAGCATGTAGCTGCAACTGATGAAGCAACCCAGAGTCTGCAAGCATCCCAGCATCATGCTTTCGGCCCTCTGATATGTTTTCGGCCCATGATACAGCATTCTTGTTCAGCACGCGTGCAATCACCACGCTTGCCTGACTTCCGAATGCACTCATTGGACATTGCACGCGTACTGAACAAGAATGCTGTATCATAACAGACTAGAAACAATAGAAAACTCCCAAAGCACAAACTCAGCGAAAAGGCTAAAAATCTTCAATGTTTACTCAAGTTTGGGATTATGGAGGTGATGTCACAGTTTTTCAATGACCATGAAATTCAGAATCAGGGTAGTGAGTTATTCAATTGTGGCCCTGAAAAAATTTGAAAAAAAAAATACGAATTTTTAAGAAAATGCTTTTTTGTGAGAAGGACTCTGAAACGCCGACTAGCGTTAACAAATAGCTAAAACTATCATTTCTATATGTTTGCATTGCTCGAAATCGCGCGCATTTACAAGGCCCTAAGGCTTTTTGCTGACTTGCAAGGACCCATCTGTAATAAAGATTCCCAAAATAAAGGAATACATCTCACAGTTTATTAGATATAATCGTGTAAAGTTTGCTTATCATTTTTACATAAATTATGACCTAAATTTGGAAAGTTTGCTTATCATTTTTACATAAATTATGACCTAAATTTGGAAAGCACTAAATTCCTCGAATTGGGTCTTTGCGATTCTGTTGAAACTCTGTTCAGCATAAGGCACTAATGTGCACTATGTGTAGCCGAGAGATTCTTACGAAAAAAAAGCCGGCAACAGCAGAATTTCGACTCAGACCTAAAAGGGGCGTGATACTATAACCACGTGACATTTACTCTGATCGCCAAATTTTTTTTTGCTATATTGTAGATTGATCTATATGTTATCCATTCTATGTGTTACACTTACGATAAAAGTAACGGTGGGGATACCAGAGAGCTTCAAAGTAGGGTGGTACCGCCAAAAAATAACTGGGTCGAGTCACCTTAAGGTCCCTATTTATGACAGTTGTAGAGCCCCTTCTATCGCCAGGTAACTTTCTCTCAGCAAGAGTGACAGAACGAATTAAAAAAATGAAATTAACTGAAAGGGTTCACACATACCTCGAGGAATATTTCTCCAATTTATTTTGACATAATTATCTCTGTCAAGGCGAGATTGCTCATGGAAGAAACCAAGAGCATGTCCTGCAGAGAGAAACGTTTTCATTAGTACCAAGCTGGAAAGAACGAGGGAAATTTTAGATAAACAGTGACACAATAGTAGGTAACATTCGTGGCATTACTAATTTGCTCAAATGGAAAATGCCTTGAGGTTTTCCTGCGCTTTCGTACGATTATTTCTACAAATTAAGTGAAATAACTTAGGAATTCTGTCGCCGTTTAAAAGAAGTTGGGGTCATTAACAATTAAAATAAACGGTGAACGGAAAATTCGTAGTTGATGCGTGACACTTGGGAGCTTAAGCAACGACGACGGCAACGGCAACGACAACGCCGCAAAACAATAGGTTTAATGAGCAAAAAAAATCCCTCTACACGACTGCGTTTTACATTTTGGTACATTTATTTGCCGTCCTACGCAAAACAACAACGTGAAATGACCACATTTTAGGTTTTGTGTAGAACGTCAACGGACGACTGTGTATTTTTCATTTTCTTTCTTACTTGTACGCCACTCCTACCAATTGGATTCCTGGATAGTTCGCCATTTTTGCAAAAGTTGATCGTGAGCGAGTTGAAATAATTGCGAAGCAGCACAATTGAAATAAAGTTATATTTTCAGGTGACGTTTTCGTTGCCGTTGCCGTCGTCGTTGCTTAAGCTCCCTACTTGCAGTTGTATACTACGGTGGCAGGATTGGTATTGTAATAAATATCAAGAATTGTCAGAAATCAGTTTACAAATCAACAATTATCATTTACCAATTAATTCCATGAGCTCGTTAGATATGAGATTATAGATAGCCAACGAGGCGCGCATCGCCGAGTTGGTGGTATAATCATCTGATATCCAACGAGCGCGAGCGGAATAAAAAAAAAAAGCAAAAAAAAAACAAAAAAACAAAAAAATCAAAAACAAAGCAAAAACAAACAACAAACAACAACAACCTTAAGACAATTTAATGGTCGCTACTTCTCGTGCGTGGTATTACGGCTCATGTACAGTAGAACCTCGATTTTACGATATGGCAAGGGGACAGCAAAATCATATCGTTAAATCGGGATATCGTTGCAAACGAACTCCGTATTTAACGATTTGGCGGAAAAGCAACCAAAAATATCGTTGTATCGGGATATGGTTAACAATAAAATAAAATGAATAAATCTCCGCAACTTGATACCTGAACTGTATGTATATTTAGAAATACGATTTCTAGGCCAATTCCTAACAAAAAGCAGTCAAAGTTGAACAAGCTAAGACAACTACTGAAAAATAAAGAACAGAAGGATGATAAAGCAGCTTAGACAGAGTATAAATAACCCATAGTCTGACAAGCTGTTGACAGAAACGCCAGTTCTTTACTGTATCTAAATAAACTTTGTGTAATTTCTGTTTGTCACTCTTTTACGGTATGTGATTTTAATTACATCGTTGTAACGAGAAAAACTTGACGCTTGGGTCATTAGATTTCCATCGTTATACCGGGAATATCGTTCAACCGAATATTGTTAAATCGGGATTCTGCTGCACACAATTTATTGTAACTTTTGCCGGGACGCAGAATGCTGATCGTTAATTCGGGAATATCGCTAGATCGACGATCGTAAAATCGGGGTTCCACTGTACCATTTAACCCTAGCATGCATTATGCAATGATTCGGTTTTTAATAATCATTCTCAAACTCATTAATAATTCATCGAGCCAAAACCAAAGCAAATCACTACCGTGACCGTGGTTTGGATATGTGTTCCTTATTACCATGAAATTTTGTCAACTTTAGCCTTGAATTTCTCCAAGAATTATTGATCATTTGAGAAGCCATATCAAACACTCGAAAGTGTGTTTCATCAGATATCCAAACACCTCGAAGTCGTTTAAAAAACTCGGCTCGTTTTTTCAGCCTACTTCTCAGTGTTTGGATATCTGATGAAACACGCTTTCTCGTGTTTGATATATTACTTATTGTATGTCATCGCATAAGGTCGAGGAAAGTTAAGGATTAATTTTCCAGAGTATTTTCTTAATTTTGACAAACTACCCAAGAAGGGAACTTACTCTTTTCGCGAGGTTGTAAGAAGCTGTGAAGAAGCTTGGTTCATAAATGATGACTTTTGCATACTTTGCAAATCCACCCAGGTGTCTAGACAATGGAGTGTTTCAAATTTGACGAAATAATCGTTTGCTGTTTTGATTTTGACGCAATAATCATAAAAAGAAGGAACCAATCAATTTTAACTACTTTATAGGTGAATTAAATACTTACCAATTTCATGGGCTACAATTCCTTTGTACCAGCATCCTTTGGCAAGATTGATATTTTGGCTTCCTCCCACTCTTCCCACATACGATGAACAACTGGAGAAAATGGAGTAGTAGGTTAACCTTAAGGATAAAATACAACAACTAAAGGAGAGGGTCTGTTTACTGTAAATTGTTATAAAATAGTAGGCGTTTTCAAGGACAAAAATTTTTCACAAAACTTACAGATATGGGGACAAAATCTGTCGTCGGAATTCAAAATTATATTAACACCAACTTTAGTGAACACTTAAGGTGGGGCTCTACCTGAATTTGAGTGAAATTTGAAGAGGTTTTAAGAATGGATAGAAGAAAGGAAATGATTTCTGGAACACTAACAGACAGTCGATAACCACGCAGGAGCACCCCAGGTTGCTAGTGGACTAACTTGGTATCCGTCTCACTAAATCTTCAACATTTCTTATTTCTTTTAATTTAACCAATCCTTGAAGAAAAATTATTTCCTTCCAAATATACCTAAAAATCACCCAGAAATTCATAAAAACACCCCAAATTATTGATTTGTGTTATGAATGGAGGGTTTTTGTATTGCTTGAAATGCGAACAAGATATTTCCATTTGACCGATTTTAAGCGGCGTGAAAACGGCTTTCAGGTGAACCCCCACCTTAAGACGAACATTTTCAAGAAAATCCTTGATGTAATCGACATCAACCCAAAAGATGTCAAGAAATCCACGCGTTCAAGACTTCTGTCAGAGTTGTGAACGAAAAAAGTGATTTTATGACGCTATAGGACGGAAACAAGCTTCGCACCAAAACGAGGCCGTGCCTCGTGCACGTCTAAGAAAATGTGTCCCACATGGGAGGGAAAGACGCTGTCGCGTCCTATATGTAATGTTTTCAGCATCATCAGGTTTTTGGAGCTCCCTCGGCGGGTGGACCAGTGAGGATGGGACTCTGCAGAGACTCTGCGCCCAGTAACTCTACCACAATGAGGGGGTTAGGGGGGGAGGAGAGACAGGGGAGCATTTTGCTCAAATTATTTTTAATTTTTTTTATTGTTATATTAACATGTTAAAAGGCGCGTTTTAACTTGTATCTACTTCAGATGGATGTATCTGCCACTGTAAATTCGATTTAAATGTTAAGAAAGCTATGTTCTTGTCCCCCTTTAAAGTGCTACTATGATCAAATTTTACCTGTTGAACTTTTACGTTTATTACATAGAATTCTAGGAAAGATTAAAAACACTGTTTACCGTCTCTAAATATCTGCATTGGTTCCGGATATATTTCAACTTTGAAAAATATGTAAAATATGTAAATGAGACGACTGATGACGTCATACTCTCAGCTCAATATAACATGAAGTATATTAATAGAGCTATCTCAGTCAATTTACAGCAGAAACCATTGAAACCTGGCAGGCTAATAGTTCTAAAGGCAGTATACCTATGGCTTTAAAAATTTCGGTTCCCATGGCAACTCACTCTTTTCCAGTCCCCTCCAACCTGATTTCAATATTTTAGTGATTTTAAGTTTGAAAAACATTTAACAAGGCCACAAACTCAACCAAACATATTTATACGCTTGCTGAATAATGCAGATGAAGCACCATTGGCAAATATCAAAATAAAACGGCAAAGGTGGCCAGCAAAGCCTTAAGTATCAGGGAGGACTGGAACCCAGTATGTTGCCATGGTAACAAAAGTAATAAACTTATTTTGTGGAGCGCATCTAGAGCAATGTCACTGCTTAGAATAAAGGATTTCTGATACAAATTGGCTGAGATATCTTTTTTCATAATATTTGATCAAAATTCGGTTGAGCTTATGACATCATCACTTGACTAATTTGCATATTTTAAAAACTTGAATATCTCTGAAACAAAAAGTGATTTGTGAAAATAATAAACAGCATTCTTCTTCTCGTACAGACTACTTGTTTTTTTTTTAAATGACTTAGATTAGAAAGACGCGAATTTCGTCATAATAGCACTTAAACTAAAACGGCAAATTGTTCCATATCAATTCCTAAAAAAATGACGAAGGATGGTGGCGTTTGTTCACATATTAAAACATCTACAACGGTTCAAAGTTTGCAGAAACCGCACTCCCCCCCCCTCCCCTGCGCTCCCTCTCGTTCTACATAGGCCGGGTTCAGTCGCATTGAAGAATGTGTGAACATTTGATAAATCGTTAAAAAGGTTTTACGTACCCTTTACCAAGTTTGAAGTAGACGTAATCTGTTTCTTTTGTTCTTTTCTTAAAACTGATACAAGTTTTTGTGGTCCATTCATCCATTCCATCTTGTATGGCCTTCATCGCATCGGTATTTCCAGCTAAAACGCAGATATCACATTTAAGTGTCTCAATACAAGCTTTGAGAGACAATGGGCTAATTCAATAAAACGTTTACATTTGTAACCAAAAATCTGGGCTCTTGTTATTATAAGCTCATGTAAACAACTAGTCCAATAAACGGTAAGACATCTTTTTCGATTATTGTTGAACTCGTTTTTAAGTTTCTTCGGCCCAACTTGAAAAACTACCAGTGTAAAAGTTTTAAAAGTTTTATTGAGTTTTTCAACCAGTTATTAAGTAGTCTTGTAATGAAGGGTGAAAGGAAAGTTCGTTGGAGATGCATGATACTTGAAAATGTTATCGGATAGGATTGATATAAAAATAAATACCAAAAAGTGTCACAGACTTTTCGGGTATATAACCCTTCCTCAGTGTGGAGAAAACCGTTGAAATACGCTTCCAGACACACGCGCGCATGCATTAAAAGTTATTATAACATAGACGGCAAAATTACTACTTGCTGATTGGTCGAAACAGAGGACAGTATTTTTGTTAATTTTCCTTTCATCGAGGACAAAATTACTTACTCCTGATTGGTCGAGCGGCAAAATACTTGCTTCTGAGCGCGCCATTTCTAAATTTAGTTGGTTTCTCCATTTTGCAAGATCCTTCGTTGGACCCACGATTTGCTTATTTTATCGATCTGTGTTTGTGTGATTTTCAAGCGGTAGAAAGCTTCACAACAATGCAGGCGAATCAATTAATTGATGCCTAACATTTGGTTTAATTGTTGTTAGTTTGCTAGTAAATTAAACTTGTATTTTCCCATAATTACATGTATATAACAATAAACGTTTCTCGTTTTGTCTGTTTTGTACGCTAAAAAAACAGATGAATTATCCGTTTGTTTTGCTTACGGGCAAGTGTTTTTATTCCGGGGTGGGGCTGACTGTTTAACGAAGTGCCTCGATAGTTTTAAGAAAATTTTGCCCTCCATGTTATAAACTGACGTAATCGCAATGAGTCCTCGTAGAATTAAGGATTGATTTTCACTTGTATTTTCAAAGTTTTCGAAAACTTTGAAAATAAGCGTGAAAATTAATCCTTAATTCTACGAGGACTCATGCGATTACATATACTAATTCAAATATAGCTAAAATTGATGTTAAGTCCATCCGGCTGAACAGTTTGAAGTTGGAAAATCAACCTCATTTCATGCTTGCGCTGGAGGCTTGTTCTATTGATCTCATTGTATTCTCGGTTTTCACGTGACGTCACCAAATTCTAGAATTCAAAACTGGGAGGCCTACAAAATTTTTACCTTCATTCAAGGAAAGATTATTTAAAAATATGTCTGTTCACAATTTCTTAGTTCGATGTCGTGCTTCCTTTTGAAAATAGAACAGTTTCAATTTCCGAGTTTCCATCGTGCGTGACATCAGGAGGACGGCCGTGATAGAGCTTTTCCGAATCTTAAAAATGACTCTTCGGGTGATTTTCAGCATTCTAAACATTTTAAGTTTGAGGAGAAATATTAATCCAAACATTCGAAAATTCACAAGGGCAAACAAACCTCTTTTCTGGCAAAAGTGAACTCCAGATGTTTTTTCTTATTTCCGGCCGCCATGTTTGTGCCCCTCAGAGGGACACAAACATGGCGTCTCCATACTAAGCTCTATAAATTTTTGTGGAACATTTTGTCAAATAACTCGAGTACGGAATGCCTCACAGACCTGACACTTGGAAAGATGCCTTATTTATTTATCCTCTGTACCATGTCCATTTCTTGACTTCATTCATGGAATAGTTTCGATTTTTTTTTTTCAATGGCGTGACAATGAAAACCGAGAATAACTGCATATCCGGTACCAGGTTATCTGAAATACTGTGACCCGTGGAGTTGAAATGTTTGGTCACAGGGAGACCAGGAGTGTTGTTCCGGATACTACGTAAGTGTTCGCTAAAACGACTCCTGAGGCTCCGCCTGGTTTCACCGGCAATGCAAAGAATGTTAGGGCAGTAATTTTGTGTACTGCATATCCTGTAAGCGATGCCGACATCAATTGTAGCTATATTTGAATTGTAAGTATTAATGACGCACATTTCTGCAAGGTTGATCGTACTGTGTTGAAAACTTAACACGACAGCGACATGATAGAGACCAGACCGCGAATTAATAGAATGCAGCTGCCGCGGACAGCTGTTATGAGCTGGTTGGCTCTCATCAGCACGGTGTAGCACAGCAAAAAGTAGAACAACCAACGAGAGTCGAGTGGTCTACCAAATGAACGTGGTAGTGATGTCGGATGGGCCCAAATTCAGACATCCGTCCACGTCATAGCGCGTGACTACAAACAATGAACAAAAGAACTGAAATATCATATCGCTGTGGCGATAAGGTAAATAAAAAAAAAAAAGCAAAACTTTCCTTCACAATTACATAGCCAAGCCATATTAAAAAAGTACTGCATACCGCGTCCGCGCGCTACTTTTCGTATGGGTGCGTGTATTCGGTAGCGTATTTCAACGGTTTTCTCCACACTGAACTGAGAACGGTTATATACCCGAAACGTCTGTGTTTCTTCCAAAACCATTTTTGACACTTTTTGATACTTATTTTTATATCGATACATCTGAAATTTACTCAAAGTATTCCTTTTGAATAGAACTGAGTTCTGAGGATTGATGATCTGCTAGATAGTTACCCCATATAAGAGAAAATAGTTAGAAAAATCTCTCCAGCCGCTCGGGAGATTTTTAAAAAAAGGCTCACAAATTTATAAATTACATTTTCAGAAAATTTAAATGCGAATTATCCCGCAGAAGATACTTGTTCTCAAGATCACAACAGAGAAAAATCAACAAAACTTCCACGACGTCAATCAGTAACTTTAGAGACATATTGGCAATTAAGTCACTTCATGAAATCACTGTTTATTTAACGGTCCATTTTTTATCACCATACAAAAACCATGATTTAGAACGCAAATGTCTGTTTAAAGGCTTGGAAAGATCAGAAAGAAAACATAATACGGCATTTTATGTAGTTTGCTCAATTCTTCTCGTTCAGTGTACCCGATTTTACGGTTAGTGAGAACTTACCAAGTTTTGGCTCGATTTCATAGACTATCACCCCACCGCGCCACTTTGGATATGTGCTTGAATCTCTTTTCCGGTCCAAACCGTCAACATCTTGTCCATTCTTAGCTCTCTGACGCTGTTCTGGTGTCAGAATCATGTCTCCCTCATACAGATCGGGTTCATGCACATTCAAATTCTCTACAATGTAAAGTAAAATCCATCATTTAAACCATAGGACCTGTAAGTGTTCAAGCGAGGTTCAGACGGGGTTTAACAAAAGTCAGGTCTAAAGCAATTTCAGTCTAGCCAAAGTGAATGGTTCATCGGTGAAGAGGTGTGACTGATAAGTCCTATAGCAGTAACCAGATAGCTTAGTCGTGAACAGGGTCATATAGGTCTATGGACTGCTTTAAACTGTGGTCTAAAATAGACTACCATCATTCTGGATCAGTGTATCTTGGATTGCTTATGATTTTGTATTTTGCAAACAAAAGCGAGGGCGAGTAATTCACAATTCCTTCATCCGCAATTCAAATGTACGAATTTTCCTAAATTCACTTTCATTTCAGCTTATGTTGTTAAAACTGAAATGAAGAGTTTATGAAACACCAAATAAATGAGCGGGCTTTTTTTCCCAAACATTAATAAAAACGGTTAAAAGACTGCAACGGAAACGAACTTCATCAATATAAATTAAACAAACTTTTCTGGTCATAAGTGCTCCTCACAGTGTAACTTTTTAACGTTAAAAAAAAACTTAATTCCAAGATGTAAACAAAAGTTGATCTTCCTTGCTCGCATATGTGTATGATAACTGCTATCTAACCTTTAGTTTAGAGCACAGCAAGGTTCCTTGGGCATCAGTAGCCAATCAGACACTTGCATCGTAAATAATTTTTATGAGGCGGAATCGAACCCAAAGTGCCCTTAAAAACTTGAACGTTTGACAGGAAAATTATTCCTTTTTTTCCGCATAACAAAACAAAAGCGAAACATTCCCATCTTTCACGCACCTATTTTGAAGCTTATCATTGAGAAGGACTTTTAACATTGGAAGAATGTGCGAAAGCAATTAGCGGTTCACAAAATGACAAAACATCAGGATCCGACGGCTTCATTGCCGAATTTTATCGTCGTTTTTGGTTCATCCTTGCAAAAAATAATGGTTGACAGCGTGAACTATCCTTTCCAAGTAGGAAGTTTGTCAGTCTCCCAAAGACTTGGGATTATATCACTTATTCCTAAAAGGGAAAAGAACTAAGAATTCTTGAAAAATTGCAAGCCAATCACCTTGCTAATTACCGATTATAAAATTCCCACAAAAGCTATTGCAATGCGTCTTGAAAAGAAATGACCAAAGATTATTCATCCATATCAAGCAGGTTACATAAAAGGTAGATGTATTTCAAAACGTTAATACAAACGTTTTAAAGACTGCAACAGAAAAGGACTTCATAAATATAAAATACACTTTTCTGGTAAGTGCTTCTCCAAGGGCACTATTCATCGTAATGCAAAAATAAATAAATAAATAAATAAAGAAATAAGTAAAGAAATAAATAAGACACTTTAATAAGTCGAGGGATGTTTTATTCTTTCTTTGTTGGGATGTTTTTTTTTTTTGTTTCGTTGAAATCAGCTTTCCTTTAGGACCACATTTAATCGATATACACCCTTAAGAGACTTGTAAGGAAGTTTCCTGTTAGTACAAAGGGCAATACCATCATGCTCACAACACTTCGTATATCTGACATTTCTTTTTTTAACAATGAAACATGGACATTGCATAATATTTTGACCATGGAGTATAACTGTGCATTATACAGAGATACGTTTTAGGTCAGGACTATGGTGAGCAATGCATGAGCAGAAACGCATTCAGTGTTTTGTGATAATGTCGTGAATTTTGCAGCATTACTTTTAAAAACAAAACAAAAAAAAAATACGCGTAGTATGAAACAAAACAATTATAGCCACTACGGCATCAAATGCTTACCATCAGGATTATGATCCGAGCTGAATGCTGCTCTACACAGCAAAATAAATAGCAGCCACTTCATGATTCCTCGTTTGCAAGAACAGTTGATCTTGCTTGGTCTTGAATGAGTATGATAGCTCCTAACTAATTAACCTTTAACTTAGAGCGCAGCAAGGTTCTTTTGGCATCAGTAGCCAATCAGACACTGGCATCGTAAAGAATCTTTATTTGGACGGAATTAAATCCAAAGTGCCCTTAATAACTTGATCGTAACTTGACAGGAAATTGTTAATTTTTCCCCGCATAACAAAATTAAAGAAAAAAAAAAGATTCACATCTTTCTTTGAATCTGAAAGACTCATATCACACGCCGACTTTGAGGCTTATCAGCGAAGGACTTTTTACATTAGAAGAATGTGCGGAAGCAATTAGCGGTTTTCAAAATGACAAAACACCTGGTTTCGACGGCTTCACTGCCACCGGTTTTTAATCGTCGTTTTTGGCACCGCTTGAAAAAATAATGGTTGACAACGTGAACTCTGCTTTCCAAGTAGTAAGTCTGCCAATCTCCCAAATACTCGGAATTGTGCTTCTAATTCCTAAAAAAGGACAATTACTTAGAATTCTTTAAAAATTGGAGGCCAATCACCTTGCTAAATACCGACTATGAAATTGACACAAAAGCTATTGTAATTTCTCATATTACTGTTTATTTGTCTCTAATAGTTAGAAAAACACAAGTTATAGTTTATGGCTACGATTTTTTATTAGTAATGATTGTACGACTTGTACGTATACTAAACTTGATTGGAATTTTTTTCTTTCAATAGTTGAAATACTTATATCAAAACAAAAAAAAAGTCTTCAGTTTTGTCGATATAATTGTTGAAGTGTGCTCAGCTTATCACAGTCTCTCAAATGTTGCATCATAGATGGAGTTGAAGTTTAAATTGATAAATGTGGTAATACCATGTATTTACGAGGACGGTGAAAGAGTTTCAACCCAGTGAATGCGAACAAACTGGGAAAGTTTATTTTTTCCGTCAGTGATAAGCTTATCATACAATCTGAAATATATAGCTCGCTCTTGAAAGTTCCTCTTGAAAAGGATAGCTAGGTAAAGTTTATTTAAATATGCATATTGGCTTTTAAAGCACTGCGATACTTGTCGGGTTGCTTGCTCACTAAATGAGAATGTTATTAAAGTACGATATAGACTAAGTAAAAATGATCTGAACGGTTTTAGTTTTGAATTTTCATTTTTTAAATTTTATGCACTGAAGAACTTACAGTATATGAAAAGAGTAAGATACTCATCTCCAACGCACTTTTGTAGTAGGTTTCGGAAAGATTAAAAAGCATTCAAAGCCAGCAATGCATTAAATCACACCTACAAAACTTTTAATTGTGCTACTGCTGATGATGCAAACTGTAGATTTTTACTGCGTGCCTCCTCTTTCACTTTATCAATTTGAACTGATTTATAATTATGCTTTCCAAAATGAATAATAAAACATCAACAACAACAACGACAATGTATTCAAGTTCGGCAATGCCTAGAATTGTAGGGAATGAACTACTAATTGGACTGCTGCTGACGCAGCTTTATACCCTTAAAGGTGTCCTAAATAGGTTGACTGTTAGTGGGAAGAGCAATAACATCATACTTACAGCGACGTTTCGTGCTTAGGGCAATGCTAAGCTACCTCATTATTCCTATTTTGCAAGATTCAAACATTTAAGCAGAAGCACTTCTTGGATATTTATATTCCAAACGACCAAACACGACAAGTAAAGTACCTTACAGACTTATCTACATCAGTGCTAAAGCAAGGTGTTGATGAAAAGGTGTTGCTTGGTGGGGATTTTTATTGTGCTTTGAATGACATCGATGAACGTGGAAGGCGCTCTTTTGAGAGCAACTCAGTAGTGATTAAAGAAATTAATGAGCTGACAAATGATCTCGTAGATATGTGGAGACAAAAGCATCCCGGCACTCGTGCCTTCACCTTGAGCAATGCATCCTTGAAAATTCAACTGATACAGACTAGACCGGCTTCCTTTTTATCGTCTCGAAATATGCAACATCTCATTACCTCTTGCCAGATAGTTCCCACAACTTTCACAAATCATTCGGAACTAAGGCTGTGTATACACCTTAAACAAAAAGAAACGAAGCGACGACCAGGATTTCTCGAACATTTAATAACTCCTTGCTTACCAACAAAGAATATATAGAATTTACACCAGAAATATTCCCACATTTGTATCAAAGCATGAAGATCGTGTAGACAAAGGGTAATTTTGGAAAATTATTAAAATGGAAATTAGAGCCACTACAATTTTGTTTGCCACACAAAAAGCCAAACTACTGAGTAATCGGAAGGTCTTAGGTTCGACTCCTGATAGGAGCACTCGGATTTGTTTTTTTTCTTTTTTCCCGAGTATGCCTGTGTCACTTTCTGGAATAATGCATCATTCTCATTGATGAAAACGTTTAAAAGACTGCAACGGAAAGGAACTTCATAAAATAAACTTTGCTGGTCAAAAGTGCTCCTCAAAGGGTAACTTTTTATCGTAAAGAAAACTTAATTCCTAGGTGTAAACAAAAGTTGATCTTCCTTGCTCCCATATGTGTATGACAACTGCTATCTAACCTTTAGTTTGAGCACAGCAAGCTTCCTTGGGCATCAGTAGCCAATCAGACACTGGCATAGTAAATAATCTTTATGTGGGCGGAATCGAACCCAAAGTGCCCTTAACAACTTGAACGTATGACAGGAAAATTATTCCTTTTTTCCGCATAACAAAAGAAAAGCGAAACATTTCCATCTTTCACGCACCTACTTTGAAGCTTATCATTGAGAAGAACTATTAACATTGGAAGAATGTGCGAAAGCAATAAGCGGTTTACAAAATGACTAACCACCAGGATCACCCGGCTTCACTGCCCATTTTTATCGTCGTTTTTGGTTCATGCTTGCAAAAAATAATGGTTGACAGCGTGAACTATGCTTTCCAAGAAAGAAGTTTGTCAGTCTCCCAAAGACTCGGGATTATATCACTTATTCCTTAAAATGAAAAGAACTTAGAATTCTTGAAAAATTGCAGGCCAATCACCTTGCTACCGATTATAAAATTGCTACAAAATCTATTGCAATGCGTCTTGAAAAAGAATGACCAAAGATTATTCATCCATATCAAGCAGGATATATAAAAGGTAGATGTATTTCAAAACGTTAATGCAAACGTTTGAAAGACTGCAACAGAAAAGGACTTCATAAATATAAAATACACTTTTCTGATAATTGCTTCTCTAAGGGCAACTGTTCATCGTAATGAAAAAAAAAATGAAACAAATAAAAAAATAAGAAACTTTAATAAGTCGAGGAATGTTTTATTCTATGTTGGGATGTTTTTTTGTTGTTTTGTTGAAATCAGCTCTCCTTTAGGACTACGTTTAATCGATATACACCCTTAACTAGAGACTTGGATGGAAGGTTCCTGTTAGTACAAAGGGCAATACCATCATGCTCACAACACTTCGTGTATCTATCATTTCTTTTTTAACAATGAAACATGGACATTACTTAATATTCTGACCATGGAGTAGAACTGTGCGTTATCCAGAGATACGGGTTAGGTCAGGACTATATTCAGCAATGCATGAGCAGAATCGCACCCAGCGTTTTGTGATAATGTCGTGAATTTTACAGAACTACTTTTGATAACAAAAAAAATAAAATAAAATAAAATACGCGAAGTATGAAACAAAACAATTATAGCCACTATGGCATCAAATGCTTACCATCAGGATTGTGATCCGAGCTGAATGCTGCTCTACACAGCAAAATTACTAGGAGCCACTTCATGCTTCCTCGTTTGCAAGATAGATACAACTTTTAGTTGATCTTGCTTGGTCTTGAATGAGTATGATAACTCCTAACTAACCTTTAACTTATAGCAAAGCAAGGTTCCTTTGGCATCAGTAGCCAATCAGACACTGGCATTGTAAAGAAACTTTGTGTAGGCGGAATCAAATCAAAGTGCCCTTAATAACTTGATCGTAGCTTGATAGGAAATTGTTAATTTTTTTCCCGCATAACAAAAGAAAAACAAAACATTTACATCTTTCTTTGAATCTGAAAGAGTCATATCACACACCGACTTTGAGGCTTATCAGCGAAGGACTTTTAACATTGGAAAAATGTGCGGAAGCAATTAGCGGTTTTCAAAATGACAAAACACCTGGTTCCGATGGCTTCACTGTCGCCTATTTTTAATCGTCGTTTTCGGCACCCGCTTAAAAAAATAATGGTTGACAACGTGAACTATGCTTTCCAAGTAGTAAGTCTGTCGATCTCCCAAATACTTGGAATTGTGCTTCTTATTCCTTAAAAGGGCAATTACTTAGAATTCTTAAAAAATGGGAGGCCAATCACCTTCCTAAACTGATCGACTATAAAATTGACACAAAAGCTATTGTAATTTCTCATATTACTGTTTATTTGTCTGCAATGCCTAGAATTGTAGGCAATGAACTTTTAATTGGACTGCTGCTGGCGTCGCAGTATACCCTTAAAGGTGTACTAAATAGGTTGCCTGTTAGTGCGAAGAGCAATAACATCATACCCACAGCGACGTTTCGTGCTTTTGACAATGCTTTCTTTAACAATAAAAGATCGACATTGCTGAATATCTTGACTCATGGAGGATCGCTGTGCATTACACAAAGAGAAGGGTTTGGTAAGGGATAAAGCCGGCAATGCAGAAACGCTCTTCGCGCTTTTTGAAAATATCGTGAAATTTCGTAGCTTGGCTTTTCAAAACAAAACAATAAGCACAAATACAACGCCAACTGAAAAATGCTTAACATCAGGATTTTGGTCCGAGCTGAATGCTGCTCTACACAGCAAAATAGCTAGAAGCTTCCTCATTATTCCTATTTTGCAAGATTCAAACATTTTAGCAGAAGCGCTTCTTGAATATTTATATTCCAAACGACCAAACACGACAAGTAAAGTACCTTACAGACTTATCTCAGTATCAGTGTTTAAAGCAAGTTGTTAATGAAAAGGTGTTGTTTGGTGGAGATTTCTATTGTGCTTTGAATGACATCGATAAACGTGGAAAACGGGCTCTTTTGAGAGTAAAACAGTAGTCATTAAAGAAAGTAATGAACAGACAAACACTTTTAATGGAGTACGTATGTGAAGACAAAAGCGTCCTGGCACTCCTGGCTTCACCTGGTGAACTGATAGAGATTAGACCGGCTTCCTTTTTATCGTTTCGAAATACGCAACATCTGATTATCGTTATTTTCTCAGATCACTCGTGACTTAACAGCTGTGTACAAACCTTGAAGAAAAAGAAACGAAGCGAGGACCGGGATTTTGGAAATTTAATAACTCCTTACTTACCAACAAGGAATATATAGAACTTATCACTAGAAGTATTCCCACATTTGTATCAAAGCATAAAGATCGTGTAGACCAAGGGTATTTTTGAAACATGATTAAAATGGAAATAAGGGCCACTCCAATATTGTTTGCCAAACGAAATGCCAAACAAAAACGAGATGAAGAGCCTTTACAACAATTTAGCAACTTACAAGAACAACTGCGGTCCAGTTTTAACGGGATACCTGTCAAACTGAAACTGATTGAGTCAAGAACAAACTTTAAAAAAAAAACATACTGGAAACAGTACTCGGGAAGAATGCTCCGTACCAAAGCTCGATGCTACGTATTCAGGAAGAAAAAACAGCAAATACTTTTATAATCTAGAGAAAAGAAGTCATAACACATAACTACGCTGTCAACAGAAAACGATACTATTTTATCCGACAATTCTTGAGGACGAAGAAGGTAATTTTGATATATATATAAAAAAAATTCTACGAATCCAAACATATCGACCCAGAAAACAAAACACTTTTATCTTTGTTTGAATCTGAGATTCACATCTGAACTACTACTACTACTATGCTACTTTGAAGTTGGTCAGTGTGAAGTGACTTTTAACATTAGAATGATGTGCGAAAGCAATTAGCGGTTTTTAAAATAAAAAAAACACCTTGATCCGATGGCTTCACTGCCGAGTTTTATCGTCTTTTTTGGCACCTGCTTGAAAAAAAAATAATAAGGGTTGACAGCTTTAACTCTACTTTCCAAGTAGGAAGTTTGCCAATCTCCCAAAAACTCGGAATTACGTCTCTTTTTCCTTAAAACGACAAGAACTTAGAATTCTTGAAAAATTGGAGGCCAATCGCCTTGCTTAATACTGATTACAAAATTGCCACAAAAGCTATTGCAATGTGTCTTGAAAAAGAATAACGAAAGACTATTCATCCATGTTAAGGAGATTATATAAAAGATAGATATATTGGTGAATGTATTTCCGAGACAACGTCGTTTACGAAACAGAAAAATATGCTGGTGCATTAGTGTTCCTTGACTTTGAAAAAGCCTTTGATTCTATCGAATGGATTTCCGTAACTTCGGCACTGGATAAAAGTATTGTATAATTTGCTCAAGCTGTGTTCTCAACAACGGTTTTGGAAAGAATCTGACTTCACGCTATCCAGAGCAGTTAGACAAGGATGCCCTCAGTCCGGCTTACTTTTCATTATGTATGGACAAGACTCCGACATAAAAGGTATTATTATCGCTCCCGGAAAAACGGCGAAACTTTCTCAATTTGGAAAACCAACGAATCAAGAGAGTTGATCACACGTTGTCGTTAGGTCTTACTATCGATCGGGACGATCGACTTCCTTGGTCCAACCACATTAGCGAAGTATGTAAAAAGGTATCCTAAGCAATAGGTCCCCTGAGGCGTATTAGGCCCTTCATCTCTCAATCTGCCTTAATGCAAATTTATAACGCCCTTATCCAGCCACATCTCGACTACTGTGGCCCGGTTTGTGATGGCTTAAGTAACCAACAGAGTGGAAAAAAACTACAAAAACTACAAAATCGTGCAGCTATGGTGATTTTGAGGGCCAATTACGAAACAAGCTCCATGTATTATGCTCCCAGAAACACTAAATTAGGACACACTGTCAATAAGACGAAAAAAGCAAAAACTAGCCCCGGTGTATTTACTGGATCTTTTCAACGAACGAAGCACGGACTATAACTTAGGTAATTCGTCTCATAAATTGACCTTGCCCAAGCGCGCACTAACTATCTTAAACTTAGCCTTCAGCTACAGTGGCGCCCTACTATGGAACACAAAACCAGAAAATGTAAGAACAATTAAATCAATTAAGTAATTCAAGAAGGAAATCCAGCAAATATTTAATTCATCGGCTTTTCACTTGGCATCTTGTAACTGACAGTAATTAAATAGTTTTTACTTTTTATGATTTAATATAACTATTTTGTAAATTAGTGAAGATTTTTACCGAGTAAAATAAAAATCAGACAACCATATTTGTTAAAGAGGATCAATCAACATGCAACTTGTTCTTCACTCTACTCGACAAATTTGAAAGCGTTTCTTTCCTTTGGATAAACCAGTCCAAATCAGAACTCTTATGGTATTAGGATCATCGCGTCTCTACGCAAAGATAAAATCTTCAATCTCAAACTAAGCGAAGAACCAATATACGCTCTCGGAATATATTTTCTTATAATAACGAGCTTGTAACGGAAATAATATGTGTGACAAGCTCAGTTGACTAAAGAAAATGCTTTAACTTTGGTCTTCTAGAGACATTTCCATTTATGGCAAAGTTAACGCAGTCAAAACATTTGCCCTTTCGAAACTCACTTTTGTTTGCAGCGTGCCTGACACTTCCGACTGCTTTACCGAAAGCGTTAATAAAATAATTCTCAAGTTGATTTGGAAGTATAAGCAGCCTAAAAAAGAAATCCACGATCATAAAATGAAAAGAAGAAGGAGGCTTACACATGACTGACTTCACAGTGTTTGAAAAAGACTAATCAAAGTTATGTTGGGTATGGCGCTTATGTTCTACTGATCACGCTCCGTGGAGAGCTATTCCGAAATTTTTACTATCCAACGCCGTAGGTGGCACATTAACCTTCCACTGCAATTACAAGACTAACTGCATAAAGCCCTCTTTTCCTACGCCAACTGTACAAATGCTACCTTGTAAAATAATGTTATCTGTTGATTAATCGTGAAAATCTCCCCCCTCCTACGGCAGATAAAAAACTGAGCAAATATGGCTTGGGTCCAGTAATAGAATAAGAAAAATATGTTGCCATATATGAACTAATAAACTTACTTAATCGCTTGATCGTTTTATTATTTTTTTTTTTCATACACTTTCCTTACAGAAACAATGCCCTATGTATACACTGCACTTTGGATTCGATTTGCAAAAGGCAGTCAAGAAATGGAAAGACAAGAGCGTTCCTTGGAATCATTCTAAGCTTACTTTAAAATGACTTTCAACCTATTATTCGACTTTAAATTAAATCTATTATTCGGAGGGGAGCACTAATTCGAGGATTTATTGTATTGTATTTTCAGTAAAAATGACTTTCGAATAATTTAAAAAATATAATGAAAAATGTACATAGAAACATTGCATTTAAATTATTAGCTACATCAAAAAGTGTAAGTGAGAAGTTTTGGCATTGGCGCTGTGTCAGTTTTTATTTTGCGAGAGATATTGGTGAAAAATGCGGCAATAAACAAAATCACCCCGTAAAAATTGATTCATTATTTACTTGAAAACGCTCTTACAGATTTGTTCATAATTTCGCCTACAAATCGTCTACATTGAGTAGTTTAAATCTCTAAAGTTTCGTCGTAAAGTGTCTGACTTGATTTTAAAATAATTGGCAATTTTTAAAATGAGAGGCTTTACACTACCGTTGCTATGGTTATAGTCGTTGCTTGGAAACCGAAAAGAAAATTAACTTTCATCATAGGTTGAAATAATGATGTAGTATGAAGGAGATCGAAGTTTATCTTCTATGCGAGTTTGTAATTTCAAAACTTCCACACTAAGTCAAGAAAAACTGCTTAGAGCCTCCTTAAACGATACAAAGGATGTGTTTTGTTTATGCTAAGTGATATGTTAAGTCATGTATCTGTGGAATACTATAATGAATTTCTGGTATTTTCAACAAACTTGATAAGGAAATTTGGCCCCCGCTAAGAGATTCAAGAGCTGAGCTCTTGGTCAGAACGAATGCTGCTTGAAACGTCAGCGCTCGAATCTCTGAACTGTGGTCAAATTACCTTATCAAATCGGTTGAAAAAACGAAACTTGTATTGGTTCCCACTCCCCACCGACAGAGCGCAATTGTTTCTTTTTTTGTTACTGTTCGCTTATGTGTCTGGAGAATATAAGCTATTGTAGCTTCACCTATGCACAATTTTTTGCTAAGTAAACTTAGGGGCCGTTGTTTCTGTTATTTGTTGTTGTTGATTTTTTTTTTAAAGTGATGGAACTAATCCGAGTTTGAGACATTACGAGACCTGGCCATTTGCACGAGCAACGTGATATCGATTGATGGACTAAGAAATTGAGTTTTGTTCAAAGGAGACGGAGCGTTCTATTTTCGTGATAGTATTTATCTAACGCCGGGCGAAAAAAAGTTGTCAAGTAAATTTCTGCGCTGAATGGCGAGTCTTTGTAAGATTAAGGCCAAATCAGCGCATTTTCTATTGATCAGTCGTGGTTCGAATAACGCCGAGGTCGAAGATGTTTTCCCTTGTCTCGTGCGATCCCCCAAGTTACTAGAGCTAACGCTCAGGTGGAATTTCATGGGTTCACCTTAGCACTTAAACACACGCTTTAGAGTTAATTATCCGCGCCATCATTTGTACCCTTTTAAAAATACGTTTAGAACTTACAAGAATCAAAAAAGTAACAATAAGATGCATTAAGAATACGATGTACTTAAAAAGAGAAAAACATGTTTATTCGAGTTAACGGTGATTACACCTCTTGACTTATTTTTGAGACCTGGCATTAAAGCAAGTTAGCACGCAATATGAATATATATTCTGACTCCAAAAAACACGCAGTCGAGACCCTCCTTTAAAATTGACACCACATGCAGTTACAGCTTGTCATAACGGGCGTTCACTGGGCCTCAGGATCACAATTTATATCCAAACTCTTCCTCAGTAATATAAACACATCCATAATATGAATAATCTGTTTTGGTCCCGTGGGCGTTAGCCTCCCATGCAGTCGTTTTTAGGGGACTAGGTAATACGAGTCCCCTAAAAACGATTGCGTGGTAGGTTACTTGGATGTCGATAATAGAGAGATTTAGAATCGCCATTACGGCAAACGGCAACGTGAGATTCGTGTTTATGTCTGCTTGAAAAAAATGAGCACATAGATAAGAATAATGTAGAACAATTTTGGCTTTTGATGCTAACCCCAAATTGCTAACTTTTACGGATAAACTGAAAACAGCGAGCGGCAAACGTAGGATAAACACGGCCGGCCGCCATTTCTGCCGTTTGCCTTTTGCCGCAAAGGTAATTCTAAATCTCTCAATTAAGGCGCTTTCAAATGGCAAACAAAAGTTGGCAAATTCGAGTTGAAATTTGTGAAGTTCGCAACAAGAGTTCTGTTGGTAAACGTGTGTTCGACGGCGTGCGAACAACTGTCTAACTCTAGTTGCTCTCTTTTAACCAATCAAATGTCGCGCTCTTTTCACGTGATGAAACGTCATTTGTGACTATCTGCACAAAATGGAGAATGGAGACTGTATTAAGACGAGATAACAGCTTCGTTGAAGTTCATCGAAGAAATTCAAATAGCCCATGTATATGGGACGTGCCAAGAGACGCTATGTTGCTATTTCTTTAGTTTATTTTGTTTGTGAAGGTTTGACGAGTGAAAGAAAGCGTTTTCTGTTTAAAGTTTTCCAACTCGAGTTTGTAATTGTTTGTTTGCCATGTGAAGAAGAGCAGTGATACCTGTAGAGAGGTCAGACTGCTTCTCACTCTTATCGGTTACAACAGCATCAATAAAACTTAGCATTACCATAAAAAAGTCAACACGATCGACAACTTCAAAACACACAAGCCAAGTACGTGAACTTAGCAAATTAAGTCATGTCATCTACTTTCTGTAAGTGAGACTAAAGAATTTTAGCTTTATCATTCTTTTTTGCATGTTGAATTACGTTTCTGTATATTCAGCGAAATGCGGTTAATATATCGTTGTACCTCATTACAGCAATGTATTAAGGTATTTGAAATTAACACAAAATGAGTGAAAAAAGTTGAGATAATGAAACGTGAAAGAGCAACTGAAAATAGGTAAAACAACGAAGAGCTGATGCCTCGTATATTCAAGTTCTTTCAGACGTACATACTGAGCTGACTGTCGATAGTACACTTATCAGAGCTCGAAAGCTGAAGTTCCAAGTTAAAAAAAAAATTTAGCGATGTGGAAATTAACGCTCAACTTTTTCAAAGTTATTAACCCTCAAGGAAGTTAACGCCACTGAAAAGAAAAGAAACGTTGATTAAAATTTCTCGTAGAAAAGCATTCAATCGCAAGAAAATTAAACAACAAAACAACGAAACCAAAATACTGCTAAACCCCTGAATACGCGAGTAATGTCCGTTATTTTCAAGTTTTCTAGAGTCACACCTTACTAACACTACAAATGTAACACGATTTCACGTCACCACGTCTGCAACGGGATCTCCTCCTGCATACAAAAATAAAAAGATAAATATATAAGGAAGTAACAAATAAGCAAATAAATAATTAATAAATTAAAAGACAGACAGAGAAACGGACGGACGGAAGGAAAGACAGGCAAGTAGCAGGCAATCAGGCATAAGGTAGCGAGGTGTGAAAATCAAGAACATTTTAAAATGGGTCTACACAGAACTTAAAATTTACGCCACTGTTTCAGATTATTAGTAGCCAGATTGATATTCCAAGCTAACAAGCGAGGAGTAACCCATGATTTAAGACAATATTCCCGGAAATACTGGATAGAGATGATAGATGAAGGTACAGACTTAGCTCGGTGTCGTTAACCTATAGTCTAACCAGCGCAGACCGGCGAAGTTTATAATTAACGTTAAACATTAATTGAACCAACAACACCGATGAATTTGATTAGTTAGGTGATGAAAAGTTGACGAAAAAATATATTGCAATTGTACAATTTCCAATGATACAAGTAAACCTCAAGATTAAAGGCAAGGTTTAAAAACAGAAGGAGCTGTCGCTGGGGTGAGAGCTCTCCCCTCCCATCCATATGGCCAGGGTTTAATTCCCGGAGTACACCGGTTTTACTCCCTGCACAAAAACCAACATATAAAAATTCAATTTCGACTTGCAAAGAATGCACGAAGAGCTACTCTGTGTATGTACTACTGAAATTCCCATATATTTTTATTTATTTATTTATGCCGATAAGGCGCGGCATTAGTTTTGTAGCAGAGACAACATGCTTCATCTTCCAACACTTTCTTTACCAGTGTTAAAGTTTGGAGGGCTATCTGAGCAACCATATCAACACTTTTTGTGTTGATTAGACATTACAAAACAGCACATAAAATAAGCCGCTGAAATAGTCTTGTTCTTTTTGACGATATTTCATTATTCTCAGTTTTTATGATGGCGAGCCTGGTACATAAAAGCAAAGATTTACGAGAGAGATTTTAGTTTCTCCAATTCTAACCTCACACTCCACAATAACGCAGATAACACTCTGGAGATCTTTTTAACTCGTAAACGTAGAACGCGCCACAGTTGCGAACACGGATGGTAGTTGACCAGCGGCAGCAGTCATTACTCCAGTGAAAGCAGACTTTGGCGTTGGTAATTTGACCAGCGGAAGGGTGACGGCCTGAGAGCCACCCTGGTGCATGCGCCCCACAACGATTCGTTGGTACACAACTAGTGGGCATCTGGTTTCCTGATGCTCCTGAGAATCTGTACCACCTAGTCGCCAGTCCACTATCACATTTGTATGGTCCTCTGTTGTATCCTTGTGCTCTCGTGGCATCGTTAAGCAGTGTGTGGCCATTGCTGCTGCATTCTGGAATTCGAAATTGGAAAGATGAGTTAATCGCTATGTAGTTTCCGGAAATTGTAATTTCAAATAAATTCATCAACATTAAAAATCGTGTCAGTAAGCCATGTTATTTGAAGCAATAACGGATACGTGAATCGTAATAAAATTGCTATTTTTTTTTCTGCGCGATGAGTAATTCTTTTAGCAAAATACTCCTCATATCGAATACAGGAAAGTTTGACTTAAGTCAGACTTGTATGAAATTCAAACAGGTGTGCGAGTCAAGTATCTATATTCTTCTAACAATAGTTAGCAACCTTCAGTTATGGATTTTCAGGAGGTGCCCAAAGAGATTCCTGGCCCTGTTATTAAGTAATAAAAGAAAATAAATAAAAAAAACAAAAAAAAAAAAAAAAAAACAAGAATAACACTTGAACATGAAAAGCCTTAACACACAGAAATCTTGATTTTGACGGATACCCTAACACGTAGAGAAAGTTTTTTCCGATAAATTTTCTTTTAAACACCTTTTTTTATATCAAATTTTCGTAATATTTTCTTTATTTCGACTAACTCGATAACATGTACACATTTAACTATATTTTAAAGAAATGTATGGTTGCATTATATACTATCAGTTTCATATTAAGTCTAATTTGATAACAAGTGATATTCTTTACCTGCTGGTGGAGGGGGCGAAACAGCTAAAGAAGAAAACAAAAGAAAATCGTGTGAGAAGTTTCTAGCTAGGTACATTTTAGGAGATCCGTGAAGCTAATTTTATTATATAGCGAAATAAAAAAGTGGCGTTCCTAAAATGTTGTCTCCTGTGTTCCCAGATCGTTTTGTGGCCTTTAAAAGGTATTTCTTTGTAAATTAATACGGTTTGATCTGTTCGGATGCTTTGGTTGAAAATTTAAGTTGCAGAAAGGTTTATGAGAACGAAGATTATTTCCTGAATTTACGAGCAGTTGTTGGCTTTACGAAAATGCTAGTTGACCTTATTTCGCATTTTTAACGATATATATACCCCTCCGAAAACAATTAACAATTATTCCATGAGCGCGTGTTGGATATGAGATGGTAAACTGCCAACGAGGCGCGAAGCGCCGAGTTGGCTTTAACTAATCTCGTATCCAACAAGCGCGAATGGAATAATTGTTTTATTAAGTTCTCCGCGTTTGGATATTTCTGTTGAAGTTTACTGAATTTTACTTGAAGTAAAAATTTCTTTTAAATTAAAACGACCGGATGTTGAGGCAACTTCCGACCAAAGCGCGCGAGGCGTAATGATCACATGACACGCGCAGCTCTTGGCAAACGGAGCTGAATGAAAAATCGAAAGCGAAGAAGATCGGACACAGTCGGACATCTCAAATTCAAGAAACGTTTAAATGTGCGAGTTACAACCTTTCTGAGACAAGCATTCAAGTGCTTTTGAAGTTCCAGCTCATTGAGAAGAGTTACAGTTGTGCACATTTGAGCAAATGTTTTGCTGTGTGGCGCCGACCGAAGGAAGGTATCAAGGACGACTTTTTTATGCTGAACTGAATTCCTCGCCGACGATTTAAAACACTTCAGGCAATTCCACGTGTACGAGGTACAACCTCACTGAGGCAAGTTTTTAAAGTCCAAGCTTATCGAGAAGCGTAAGGGCTATGCACATTTGTGCAAATGTTTTGCTGAGTGGTGCCGAGCGACGGAAACGAACATTATGGCCGCGGTACGGATTTCATAGATGAACTTTTCCTGAAGTCCTCGTAAATGCGCAAAAACATGAAGGCAAGCATAACGCTCTTCCTGAGAAATTTCTTCGATCGGTTTTGACCTCTTACCACCAGGATTTGCAAGCCATCCAGAAATTGGCAAACGTTCTCGTAAATGCTTAAAAACATAAAGGCAGGCATAAAGCTCTTCCTGAGAAATTTCTTCGATCGGTTTTGACCTCTTACCACTAGGATTTGCAAGCCATCTTGAAATTTTTGAAGGTAACCGGTTGTTATTGTTGTTGTTGATATGTGATCTAAATCATAAAATCTTGCAATTTTAAAGATTTTAAAAGAAACTTCAGAGATACGTACCATTAAATAGTGTCATATTGAACTTTGTGGCTTTTATTGTTGTTACATTGAGATGGCATTGTTTGGTATTTCTTTCTTTTCTTTTTTTTTTCCTCCATTTTCCGAAGAAACTTTCGCTCCCCGCCGAAAAAAAAAATTAGCTTAGCGGCACCTGGGGCAATCGTTTTCCATATTAGGTCAAACTACGGTATATGAGCTGATAACCGGGATTTAGTGAACCAATCAGGACGCTAGAAATGCATTATCCGAGGCTGAGAATTTTATAAATGGAATTAGTTGAGCTGATATTTTGCGGATGAAAACTATAAATTTTCTTTACAACTATATTCTAATTTTGTGAGGCGATCAAGGCCATGTCAGAACAGATATCCACCGAAATAAACTGGGTACCCCCGAATTGCATTGTTGGTTTCTATTTCAAATGATGTTCCTGGAATTCAAATGATTACAAGTACTAACATTCGCAATGTTGTTTTTAATATTTTAACTCAACCTGAATATCCGCAATAACGCAGATAACGCTCTGGAGATCTTTTTAACTCGTAAACGTAGAACAAGCCACAGTTGCGAACACGGATGGTAGTTGACCAGCGGCAGCAGTTATTACTCCAGTGAAAGCAGACTTTGGCGTTGGTAATTTGGCCAGCGGTAGGGTGTGCACCTGAGAGCCACCCTGGTGCACGCGTTCCACAGCGATTCGTTGGTACACAACTAGTGGGCATCTGGTTTCCTGATGCTCCTGAGAATCTGTACCACCTAGTCGCCAGTCCACTATCACATTTGTATGGTCCTCTGTTGTATCCTTGTGCTCTCGTGGCATCGTTAAGCAGTGTGTGGCCATTGCTGCTGCATTCTGGAATTCGAAATTGGAAAGATGAGTTAATCGTTATGTAGTTTCCTGAAATTGTAATTTCAAATAAATTCATCAACATTAAAAATCTTGTCAGTCAGCCAGGAAAGTTTGACTTAAGTCAGACTTGTGAAAAATTCAAACAGGTGTGCGAGTCAAGTATCTATATTCTTCTAACAACAGACAGCAACGTTCAGTTATAGAATTTCAGGAGGTGCCTGAAGAGATTCCTGGCCCTGTTATTAAGTCATCAAAGAAAAGAAAAGAAAAAAAAACAAACAAACAAACAACAACAAGAATAAGACTTGAACATGAAAAGTCTTAATACACAGAATATTGATATTGACGGATACCCTAACATGTAGAGATAGTTTTTTTCTGATAAATTTTCCTTAAAACACCTTTTCTTGATATCAAAGCTTCGTGATATTTTCTTGATTTCGACCAACTCGATAACATGTACACATTTGACCATATTTTAAAGAAATACGGTGTGGCAGCATTATATACTATCAGTTTCATATTTAGTCTAATTTGATAACAAGTGATATTCTTTACCTGCTGGTAGAGAGGGCGAAACACCTGAAGAAGAAAACAAAAGAAAATCCTCAGGCTCCTTGGCCAGTTTTTGGTCGCCTGGAGAGACTCTGGGGTACTGGAATTTTATTACCGCATGGTTTCTGCGGTAAAACAATGGAAGCCGTTACGTAGCCAAAACAGAGCAGCCAATCAAAAAAGTTAATATTTTTTCGAATTCTCCAGAGGTTCTCCTGGCGCCTACCCGCTGACCAAAAAGCCTGAGGAGTCTGGGTACGAGATTGCATCCTGGGCAGAATTAACCGTTCTAGTTCAAGTAGCTTACAATGTACTCCAGTTTCCCACAGTCGCCGTAGAAAACGTTTTCACTTTTTACAAATCTAGTTGTTACCTATAGAGTGTGTGCACGACGGCCATGTTGGATGACGGAAACAATACAATGATTTTCCTTCGGGAAATATATTCTATTTTATGCAAATATCTTCTACTGTTTTAGTCCTCCAACATGGCCGCCGTGCACACACTCTATTAAGACACGTGTAAATTAATTTAATTTAGTTTTATTGCATGATATATAGAAATCACTTGATAATAAATTTCATTGCTTACGTACCTGGTGCACTTGGATAAATCCCTAGTTTTTCAATCACCAGGCTGTGCTTTTTTGCTCTGTTTTTGAGGCTAGTTTGATTTTTTACAGTGCATGGATTACCTCTTTATTTCTTATGGTTGAGTCTCAACTAAGATGACTAATCAACGTAACCTTTCAAACAGGCGATGCTCCGTACAAAAGCAATCTTCTCTAATTTCGCTTATTTCATAGAGCAGTAAGAGAGCCCATTAAAGTAAAAGAAAATGACCGTTCTTTGCCAGTGGGGTGAAAGAAGCTGTTTTATGTACCTCCTTCACATTCCTGTTTGTACAGAAGGTTGGCCTGTTTCGCATCAATGACACTCAAGCCGACTCTCTGTCCTATTTTGGCCTGGAAATCAAAGAATTCTCATTAGCACCAAGTGAGAAAGATTGTTTTAAGTTTAAATAAATTATATACAAACAAAACAACTCAGCAATCTAACTAATTCATTCCAGGCTGCCCCCGCAAGGGTCAAGAGAAAATACTCAGGAGAAACAAATCTTTTGATAGTCCTAGAAGAGTCATGAACTTTTTATCAAGTCACGGAAACTGTAAATCTCCACCTCAAGGTCAGTGAAAAACTAGAGAATTATGTTTTGGAGTAGCCACTTGGTTTGAGAGATAAAAGAATAAATTTTTGTGTCTTCGTCACTGGAGTCGTTGCCAAATGATTTGTCATGGTGAACATTGCTCTGAAAACATACTGCGAGGTCGGTGGAAACTTGGGAAGAAATTTTTATCCTGGTGAGTGACAACCGGGCATTCATTGATTGACTTTGAAGGGTCCCAATACCAGACTGTGTGCAGCGCATTTGATTGTCAATGTATTTAGCGCTTTAGTGCCTGTTGGGAACACTGTAAATGACTGAGAGAAATAATTATTACAACCTAAATATAAAGTAACTGACCAACTAGCAGGAAAGTTTTACCAGCTGGCTATTTCCAAAACGTAGCTGAGGATATGAGCAGGGGACAAGTGAGACACAATTCCGATGCAGAGATCAGAGCGGGGGGACTTAAACCTGGGACCTCCGGATCACAAGTCTGCTCTTCTAACCAGAAGGCACGCTTCTTCCCCTTCCCCGCATGAAACTATTCCGAAAATTTTGACAATCTTTCACTGCTACTGTTAGAGATAAATATTGTGTAGCATTCCTCCTTCATACCATTAAAACCGCACCTTACTTTTGTCCTACCATGGTAACAAAAGGGGCTACACCAAGCTATTTTTAGGATTACTTTAAAAAACTGTAAACTGATGGTTTAAACCCAGGAGTCATGTCATAACTCCTGCATAAGTACGTAAATTATGATCATCCGGGCGAGTGTAGTCCTGAGAAGGACTGATTGTGGTGGCTTTGACTGACGTTTCGACAACCTGAGCGGAAGTCATCTTTAGAGTCAAGTAAATTGTGGAACGTCAGTAGATGGTATATATGTCTCTGGTTGTTAACCTGATTGGTCAACGAAGTCGAGATGTTATTGATCGTTTGTCAGTGAGCCGTGATGTTATTAGCTGTGAAAACTGTAAAAAGTGATCGGTGCGTTTCGATCCGTCTTTTGTTAGTCAAAAAGTCGGTGGGTCTATTGTTAGTAGAATGTCTATTGTTTGTCTGTTTCGTTGTCAGTTGTCAATAAATAGACAATAGATCCACGGATGATCATAATTTCAGTACTTCAAAAAGCTGATCATCAAGAACTAGAATTGAAGTAAACCCAGTAAATAATCTAAATGGGCCATTTTTTTTTATTTCTTTGCTTATTTTGTGAAGCTGTAAGTATCTCTCTTTCCGGCTACAGGAGGGAAAGATGGAAATAGACTACGTTTTACTTTTTCAAGTTTTTTTTATATATATAATTGTAAAAGTAATATATAATTATAATACGAACCTTCCCAGAATCCTTTGCATTTGAAAAATCTTAAATGCTAAATAACCTTGTCAAATTGAACCAAAGAGAATGACACACAACATGGGAAAAACGCTTGCCATAAAATATCATTCATGTCAAATTTAGTGTCATGACGTCATCGGTCACATGACCACACACGAAAGGCGATTAAACTCATTGTGAAAACCACATCTATCAATACGAAAATAATCAATGCAGCCAGAAAGAGATTGCTGTGAAGTATATGCCGTAGTAACATACCCCTGACTGCTTTGCTACAATGGTGGGCTGTCCGTTGTTGGAGAATTCTTTCTCTTCATAATGCATCAAGCTTTTGTAGTCGTATGGGGTTCCAAGTGAATCAATTGTCGATCTGGGATACTTGTTAAAATTATATGTCTCATCTGAAAGAAATTACTTAGATCATAATATGCTGCTTATTGCTAGAAGAGTCAACCAAAATGCAAGCGAAGGAGAAAAGCTTGATCAATTTGCTTAACTCAATATGTAGATATAACTAAAATAATGAAAAAGCTGACTTCCTGATTCGTGCAAAACTGGATCTCTTCTGGAGTTATTTTTCTAGCTTGCCGAAGAACATCGTGCTTTGGTGAATAATGGACTTTGAACCTTGACTGATGACAGCTGACAAAAACCAATTAGTCCCTCTTCTCTCGCCAGGTAACTTTCTCACAGAAAGGGTAACTAAACGATTAAATGAAATTAACTGAAAGGATTCATACATACTTTCACTTATGTTTTCCCATATTATTGTTACATAATTATCTCTGTCAGGGCGAGATTGTTCATGGAGGAAACCAACAGCATGCCCTGCAAAGAGAAAAGTTTTCATTAGTACCAAGCTGGAAAGAACGAGGAAAATTTTAGATAAACAATGACATAAAAGTTGGTAACATTCGGGACATCACAGCTGATTTGATGTTCAAATGGAAAATGCCTTGAGGTTTTCCTGCGTTATCGTACGATTTATGTATTCTACAAATCTTCTTAGATATTTGGTCGCGGTTTTGAAGAAGACGAGTTCATTAACAATTAAAATAAAAGGACGGTCTATGACTGCACGTGGCTACTGCTTTATTTTTGTAGAATATTGCAGTAAAAAAGCAATGTTGTCTAAAATTCAGAAGGGTAAATGAACAGCTGTAGTCCGCAGTGCCAAAATTGTGCAACGTAATTTGATCGTGCTGTCCGGCATATGGGCGAATTTGATATGCGCTGGAGGATTTCGGAAATTCTGTGAATCAAGACACACAGATAAACAGACAATAAGCTTTCTTAATTGGAAAATTTATTCAGACAGACCTGTGCTGACGCCTGAAAAGCAAATTCGTTCAATTTTCGCCTCGAGTGAAGCTGTACGTGAAGGCGACCGGGCCAAGCGAACTGCGAGTAACTAAAGCACAATTTCTCGTTTTTCAAAAATTTCGCCAAAGCTATTTGAAATACAGTCGAACCTCCCGTAAACGACCACCCATAATGTCAAGGATATAGACCTCTTTCATATTTCATATATTTCATATATAGACCTCTTTCGATTACTAGTTCGGATGCTCTACCACCGAGCTACAGGAGACTCGTGGGAGCATAAGGCCATTAATCTAGGTTCATGGGAAAAACATCCTGCATACTGCTAGGATTTGAATCTCATTCATTCACCAGGCTGGAAATATACCATCACATTTATTTGATTTCATATACCACACGTTCGACATTCAAATCCTAGCAGTATGCAGGATGTTTGTCCCACGAACCTAGATTAATGGCCTTAGCTCCTACGAGTCTCCTGTAGCTCAGTGGTAGAGCATCCGGACTAGTAATCGGAAGGTCTTAGATTCGACTCCTGATAGGAGCACTCGGATTTCTTTTTTCCGAGTATGCATCATTCTCAGACATATTAAGACTGGTCCAAAATTATTCTAGGCAAAAAATTCTTTGGGTCTATGGTAATTATTGTTTGTATCTCAGCGATTGAGACATGATTCTTATGAAAGTAACTTGACTCTTTTATTACTCCAGGTGGGGCTGTCTAAATTATCCAGGGTCGGGACATAAGCAAAAAGATAAAAAAAGATAAAAGATAAGAAGAGAGTTTTGTTTTGCTACAAGGGATTCAATCTAATTAAAGTTTATTTCAGTGTGAACTAAAGTATAGTGCATGTGTATTTTATCCATTGTTTCAATGCTATGCTATTTCGGGAGACACTTCCGGTAGCTCTGACTGTGATATTTACGGCGTCCGCTGTGAAGATGTGGCCAATATGCTACAGCGACACATTTTTCAATTTCCGCCCGTGAGAGATACAGCAGATTGTGTGTCAAGTGGTCGCCTACGGGAGGTTAAAAACAATTGAAAATTTCAAACAATCATCTCTAAAAGTGGTCGCTTACAAGAGGTGGTCGCTTACGAGAGGTCGTCGCCTACGAGAGGTTTCATCTATAGTGATTTAACTTGAAAACTTTTGGTATTTTAGAAAAGTGGTCGCTACTGAGAGATGGTCGCTTACGAGAGGCCGGTCGCCAAGGGAAGTTCGACTGTATGACAAATCGACCAATTTAACATAAAATCACGGTAAAATTAACATACAAAGCTGTCGTACTACTGACCTTCCCAGAAAGCAGTAGCCACAATGATAAACCTTGAACGCAAAATTCGTAGTTGATGCGGGACACTTGGAATTGTGTAAGTGGTAGGATTGATATTGTAATAAATATCGAGAAGTGTCAGAAATGTTAAAAAAACACAAGACTGACAACAATAATTATCATTTACCAATTAATTCAACGAGCGCGCGTTAGATATGAGACTATGGACGGCCAACGAGGTGGAGCGCCGAGCTAGCTATCACCTTATATCCACCAAGCGCGAGTGGAATAATTGTTTTATTAAAAATAATTAATAAATATTTCTGGGTCTCGTTAATTTTGCTTAGCAAGAACAAACTTAAAACAATTTAATGGCTGCTCCTTCTCGGGCATGGTAAAATAGCTCATATACCATGGTCGTTAAGCCAATAAAATCCCTAAAATTGCATTGTACGATGATCCAATCTTTTGAAAATCATTATTATATGTAATCGCATAAGACCGAGGAAAGTTAAGGATTAACTTTCTAAAGTATTTTCGAAATTTTCACAAACTACTCGAGTAGGGAACTTACTCTTTTCGTGAGGTTGCAAGAAGCTGCGAAGAAGAGCTTGATGGTTCATGAATGGTTATTTTTGTGAACCTTGCAAATCCACCCAGGTGTCTAGACAAAGGAGGGTTAGTGCAAATAATCGTTTGCTGTTTCGATTTTGACGCGGTAAGCTTAGGACGAAGAAACCAATTAATGTCAGAAAAAGCACGCTCAACCAATCAAAAAATTGTACCACTCGGTGAATAGGCCATTTGACAGTTGTGTGCTTAGTGACCTGGCTTTGCATTGTAAGCGAGGCTGGGGTGATCTTGTTGTGATACAAACCTCACTGCTTTTCATATGTAGGTCATGCTGTTCTTATGCTACTATGTTGCATTTACAAATGAAAAGCAGTGAGGTTTATATCAAAACAAGGTCATCTCCAGCCTCGCTTCCAATCCAAGGCCAAGACACTAAACACACAATTGTAAAATGGTCTATTCACCAAGTGGTATTATTATTATTACTTTAAGGGTGAATTAAACACTTGCCAATTTCATGGGCTACAATCCCTCTGGTCCAGCATCCTCTGGCAAGATTAATATCTTGGCGTCTTCCTACTCTTCCCACCCTCGATGTACAGCTGGAAAAAAAGGTGTAGTAGGTTCACCCTAAGGGTAAGGTACGACAATTGAAGGAGAGGATCTGTTTAATAAAATACGCATTTTAACGAAAACATTTTTTCACACACTATTTTCATGAAACTTACAGATATGAGGAAAAAATCTGTCGTCGGATTTTAAAATTATGGGCGGATTTTTTTTTTTTTTCAAAAACAACGTTCAAAAAATATGCTAATGTGTCAATCTTTTTAACAGCTATATAACAATAAAATCTTCTCGAAGTACAAACGTTCCTCATTAGGTGCCAAAGATCAAGGAAATCGGTTAATCGTTTTCACCAAAAAGTGCCATTTAAAATGTAACCAACGCGCCAATTAATTGACTTAGTGGGGCTGCATGGAACACCTTACAGTTTAAGTTGTGGAATTCCATTGACAACCGCGTGACCGTTACGAGCGAAAAAAACAAAAATATATAAATATATATTAGTTCTTAGATCTTTCGAGCATGGCTCGTTAAGTTTTCGCTTAAATTTTTGTCCGTTGTGCCTTTAAGCTTCCAAGGCTATGTTAAGGTTTCAGCCAGTTACCTTGTGATTCCCAGCTTGGATTTCAGGATTTACCAAAAATAACCAATACAAGAACACTAAAACGATCTAAAAACGCGAACGTTCTTGTAAGAAAGTTAATTTTTGGCTATTATTAAAACAGGAATATTTCTTTTTTTCAAAAACCTGCCTGTCGAAATGTAGTTGTCACGGGAACATCAACTTTAGTGATCACTGACCTACCACACCACATTGTTCTCATATACTTTCAGGAAAAATGACGATATGTGGCGGCGTTTGTTCACATATTAAAAAATGGTGCAAACCTTGGACAATCCACCACAGCCCCGTTGTAGATAAGGTTAAATTGACTTGTGTAATAAATATTGAATTAAACACGCATTGAATAACTGTTTGTGAATATTTAATAAATCGTTCCAACTGTTTTACTTACCCATCACCAAGTTTGAAGTAGACGTAATCTGCTTCGTTTGTTCTTTTCTTAAAACGGATACACGTTTTTGTGGTCCATTCATCCATTCCTTCTCGTATGGCTTCCATCGCACGGGAATCGTTAGCTAAAAAGCAGACATCCCATTTAGGTGTTTCGATGCAAGACACAATTATTGAGAGAAAATGGGCCAAATTAATAAAACGTTTACATTTGTAAACAAAAATCTGGGCCCTTGTTATTACACGCCCTTGTAAATAACTAGTCATATAAACATTGTTAGAAGTCTATCGAATATTGTTGAACTCGGTTTTGAGCTTCTGTTTGTATGGGCATGCGCATACGCATGTCAAATCAACGGCCCAACTTGAAAAGCTGCAAGTGTAAAAGTTTTATTGAATTGACAACGTATCTCACTTTCCTTTTCAACCGGTTATTGCGTACGGTTCCTCCAAATGCAGAGGAATTTTTGCACAGTTAATGATTATGCGGAAAAAGTGGACCTTAGTATTCCAGTGGAATCCGGAAAGAAAATTGGGAGTAGCGGGGCATTATTATTTACTTATTTATTTATTTATTATTTTTTTTTTTAGAGATAATTAAGTAACAGTTTTTTTAAAAAGCAGTAAAATACAAAGCAGTGTACGTTGTTTTTGTTTTTTTTTTTTTTTTTTTCCAAATTGAAGCTTTATTATCTCTGAAAAATGCATGTTTACCCTCAATTTTCTTTTTGGATACCAAGAGCACTTGGTAAGTTCTGCTTTCTCCGCATAGTTTTAAACCGTGCAAAAATATCCCTGTGCTAGTGGGCACCACCCGTGGAAAACCCGAATATCTCGAGATGCGCAGAACGTATGAGCAGTAACAAAAGTAGAGACCGTCCTACAGTGAATTGGTGATCGCTTCTCACTTTTTCAATCGGCTATTAAAGGAGTACTGTCACGGGGCACTTGCCATGTTTTGGTCAAAACTGCACAATTTTTCGACTAAGTATCTTTACTCAAACATTAAATTGCTCTTAGAGCACCTAGAAGAAAATATCAAGTACTTTCTAAGAGAAACAACAAACCAAAATCAGTTTCTAGTGATTTTCCCAGTACACAGGGAAATAACTTGAAAATATTGGCCAATTTTTTCAAGTTGCACTCCTGGGAGTTCCATCATATCCTTGACTTTTATAATGTGATGAATTGCAATCATAAGCTATAATTACTATAACAAATATGAGGGCACAAAGTTTGTTTATTTTGAGCACAATCACAACATACGATTTGGCCCAAGGTCAAAGGGTTAAATTGCAAAAGCGGCTCGTACTCACAGGCTTTTTTAATCTTTAATTGTATATGTGGTAATTGCCGTTAGTTCTCTAATCTTCTACATATCAGTAGAAAGTTCCATCCATTGTCTATGAAAATGTGTTAAAACGTTTGGCAGCAAATTTATCTTGTTTCTGTTTCACAAGTGAGAGCTGAACGTTAAGAAATTCGACTTATACAGTCATAGTCCATCGAACATATTATCAACAAATGTTAAACGAACTGGTCAGCCGGGACAGCAGCTGAAATAAAACATGGTGGGCAGTGAATTTGCTTCAATGTGATGGACTTATCTCGTGACATGACTGGTTAAATGAAACTCTGCCAGCGTTTTTATTACAATCAAATTGGTAAGAATCGTTTAATCTTGCTTTGTTGAGAAATTTCAAAGCGATAGTTATCTCATTTCCTGGTTTGTTGCCTACATTTGTTGATGATATGTTCGCTGACAATATGGCCATGTTAGTCGAATTTCACGACTTTCACCTATAACTTGTGGAACAGAAATTAACGGCAGCCAAACTTTTTAACGGATTTTCATAGACGATGGATAGAACTTTCCACTTATGTGTGAAGAGCCTGTGAGTAGGAACCACTTTTGCAATTCATTCCTTTAATCTTGGGCTAAATCGCATGTTATGATAAGTGCTCAACGTAGAAAAACTTTGTGCCCTCAGATTTATTAATTAAAGCTTATGATTGCAATTCATCACATTGTAAATGTAAAGGGTCATCGTTTATAACTCGCGAACTAGAAGATTTTGAATGATCCGTTTTCTCCAGAACTAACAGCTGCAAGTCTTGCAAAACCCCCTATATCGCCATTGGGTTCGTGGGATTGACCAGTGAAACCATGTTTTTCGTTTAAAGCCCAACTTACTAACCCCACTCCTTCCCCCGAGACAATGTTGAAATCTGCAAGTCAATTTAATTGGACGGGCTCAACATTGTTAGGGGGGTGGAGGTAAGGGAACGGATACGTCATATGCGTGTACCGTGTTTCTGTCGCGTGTGTAGGGAAACATCGTAAATGCGTCCTAACCCTTTTGTTCTTGATTGTAGTTACCCAATATAAGAAACGTTAACTAGGAAAAGCTCTCAAGCCGTTTGAGAGATTTTTTAAAAAGGTTATAAATTACAACTTGATCAGATCTTTAATGCGAACCATCCCAGAGATAAACTCGTTCACGAGGCCACAGTAGAGAAAAATCAACATTGAAAACTATCGCGGCGTCGAGCAATAATTTCAGAGACATATTGGCAATAAAGTCACTTCATAAAATCATTGTATATTTTACGGTCTTTTCTTTATTACCTTACAAAAACCAAGGTTTAGAACGCAAATTTCTGTTTAAAGGCATTGAAAAGATCAGAAAGAAAACACAATACGGCATTTTATGTCATTTTTTCTCGTTGAGTGTACCCTATTTTACAGCTATTGAGGACTTACCAAGGTTTGGTCCGATTTGATAGACCATCACCCCACCGGGCCACTTTGGATATTTGGTTGAACCTCTTTTCCAGCGGCCCGAACTGTCAACATCTTGTCCATTCTCAGCTCTCCGACGCTGTTCTGGTGTCAGCTCCATGTCTCCCTCAAACAGATTGGGGTCATTCACATTCAAATTCTCTACAATGTTGTTGATAACTTTCCGTTAGCAAGACAAATAGGTCCTTAAGAAAAATAAATTGTTTTGCGTTCATCGCTGCAAACAAAATAAATCCGCACGCTGCAAATAAAAACGTCCTCACGCTGCAAACAAAATAAAAAGTTCTGAGCACGCAGGTAGACGCAATGTACTGGGACTGAGTAATACATTTGAAAAACATGGCGTCCTGTGAAGCGATGGTGAAGAAAGCTGGGTGATGAAATTGTGCTCGACAGTTTACCCTGTGGATCTGATGGAGAGCTATTTCACTTGAACTTCAATGTTTTTTATTAACATTTCTCAAAGAAAACCAACAGTCGCATCTTTTGTCTACATTTGCCAAACGCCGCCTTCTGACCGTTAGTTGCCCTCTTGCTTTTAAATGCTTTGACCCGAGCAATTAATTTCCGATCCACATGCAAATTGGATCATGAATTGACCGAACTATTGTTTTGGGTTGAGATACCAAAGAACTACATTTAAACGAAACAAAGCTGATAGATATTAGCCGTTAGTTCATGGAGTCAAAACTCTATTTATTTACTGTCACTCACGTGCTTGCATTTCTTGGTAGTTAAATATTTTTAAACTCCTTGTTCTAATCATTATATTATTTACGTGGCTGCCGGATAAGTCAGAGAGCGAAACCAAAGAGGAAATTTAATTTGTCGGTTATTAAAATTTTTTCAGTTTGCTTGAACAGTCGGTAAAAATAGATCTTCTAGTTAACTGACATTCTTAATACCGTACGGAACTTTTGTGTTCCGATCATGGTACATTATATTTATCCTTTATGACTTTTAAGTCATAAAGTCATAAAATTATGCGCCAGATTTAACTCACGGTGCTCTTGCTTGTCGCAAAAATGGTTATTTATTGATTCAACCCAAGTTTTCTTCGCTCTCAGTTGAGACATTGGGGGTTGCTTAGCCTTCACATGGGCTCCTGGCCTTCAGTATCAATATTTTCGATCCGGTCCCAATGAAAGATAAAGTTTAAGCAACAAAAACAGCAAATTTAAATTGGCTGAACTTGATTAACACGCTCAACACCAAAGCAGTGGGATACAACAGTATGCGGCATCGCACTGCCAGGTTGCGTCCAGTATTTCCTGACATGGGAGGAATTCCGTCATTGTTGCTTCCCATGGATGTCAGTAAGGATTAGCTGTGTGCCTCGGATCTCTTTGATGGCCAGAGGGTCCTTGCAGAATCTTGTTGAGGACTTGTTTTGCTTTCGTTGACTGACAAGTACTAGGTCGCCTGTTTTCAGATTTCGGGGGAAGGCATGGCGCTTCTCGTCTGTGTACGTCTTTGCTTTCTCCTTTGCTTGGGCATCGGTTTGGCGAGTAACAGCGTCATTTCCTTGTGTGTCGACGATGTCTGAGGTGAGGGACGGAATCTTTGTTTTCAATTCCCTGTTGAACAACAGCTGAGCAGGAGTCTGTCCTGTCATTAGGTGGGGCGTTGTGCGGTATTGCAGAAGCATATTGGGTAAGGAGGTTCGCCAATCTTTTCCTTCTGCTTGCGCTGTCAGTATGTGTTTGGTCAGGTTCTGAATCACATTGAGGTGCTCGACATGGCTGTTGGCCTGGGGCCAATACTCTGTAACGGTCTTCAGTTCCACATCCCATGATGGCAGTGTGTCCTTGAATTCTGCTGATGTGAAATATGAAGCGCTGTCGGACTTCAGTACTTCAGGGTATCCATGGTGGGCAAAGACGCTGTTAAGCCAAGTTAGGGTGGTGCGAGATGTTACGGTTTTCAGGATCTCTGCTTCCGGCCAAGGAGAATCGTAGTCAGTGAGGACTACTATGTGCTCGCCAGTTGGGAAAGGTCCGCATACATCTAAAGCTATATGCGTCCACGGCTTGCTGGGTAGCTCGGTGGGAAGCGGCAACTGAGCTGTGAGTTGGCATGGGTGGCAGCATCTGACATGTTCCTCGATCTGTTTGTCCATTTGAGGCCACCACAGCTTTGACCTCAAACGTTGCTTGCACTTGGTCATTCCGACATGGTTATCGTGTGCTAGAGCTAGGGCTTGTGGGCGGAGCTTTACTGGTAAGACTATACGATTTCCACGCAGAAGGATTTCCTGATCGGTGATGCAAAGTTCGTCCGGTAGACAATGCAGCTGGTTGTTTCTAAGAAGGCTACGAATCTGTGCTAGCTCTTCATTGTGAAGTGAGGCTTGTTGAATGTCTTGTATACATATTGCGCGAGGCTACATGTGTTCCGATAAGTAATGGACATAGCGATCTGCGACTCCATGCTGCTTCGTATCTGCGTTGGGGGCCTCTTGGGCAGTCTCGATAAGGGCTCAGCCAAGTTTGTTGTGCCTGGTCGGTAGATGACTGTGAAGACATACTCCTGCAGTCGCAGTCTCCTTCTTTCTATACGTGCTGGCGTTGATTTGGCTGGGCTAGGGACTTTGGGCTTGTAGATGTGCTCCAACGTTCGGTGATCGTTTTCCAGCTCGAATGCTCGACCGTAGAGGTACATGTGGAAGTGTTCGCAACCAAAGGACGATAGCCAGGGCTTTCTTTTTTGATTTAGGCGTACTTCCTTTCAGTCTCTGTTAGCGATCTGCTCCCGTAGGCCACTGGACCCCAGGACGTGTTTGTTTGCTCTCGAGTAGAACTGCACCAACTGCCCACGGTAAAGCGTCTACCACTACTCTTGTTTTTGCGTCCAGGCTATAATGGGCTAGCACTGGAGAGTTGTGAGGGCGTATTTCAGACTTTGGAATGCTTGTTCGTGCTCGCTGTTCCACTCGAATTGGCTGTCTGCCTTGGTGAGTCGTCGGAGTGGAAACGTTAGTGAGCTGTACGCTGGGGTATATCTGGAGCAGTAATTACTTAAACCACTGAAAGGATCGTAAACTTCGGAGGCTGCTGTGGGGTGCTGTGCCTCTTGTACAGCTTTGATTTTTTTTGCCCTCTGGTTGGATTCCGCTGGCTGAGATGATGTGTCCGACGACATTGATTTCCAGAACTGCAAAAGAACACTTGGGCAGTTTGAGGGTGATCCCGCTTGTTTCTAGCTTTGTGAGAAGCTGGTTTAACTGTTGTAGGTGTGTGGCTTTGTCGGGTGACCATATCCAGATGTTGTCTGAGATGTTTGCCACGCCTGAAATTTTGTTGATTAAATCGTGTATTATTTCATGGAAATGTTCGCCGCATGTGGATGCGCCCATTATCACGCGAGTAAACCGATGTGAGCCGTCTTCGGGGATAAGGAAGGCAGTTATGTACCGTGATTCTTCTGTCAATGTGACCTGAAGGTAATCCTGTGAGAGATCTACTTCAGTGAAGATAGTGACTCCTTCCATTTTGCGTAAAATCTCGTCGACTGTAGGGATTTTCACTCTGCGGCGGATTAAGGCTGTGTTTGCGATACGCATGTCCAACACTAATCTTACATCACCAGTTTTCGTGGGGATGGCAATAAGGAGACATAGTTCAACTTGCCGGTCATGCTTTGGGCAATACGTCTGGCCGGTTGGGCAAATGCAGGTTGGACAGTTTTATCAATTTCAAGTTTAACCTCCATTCCGATTAAGTTGCCTGTGCCTTGAAACAGGGCTTCGTGTTTGCGGAAGATTTCCATGACTTCCGTGTCGAAGTGTTGCGTGACATTGTTTACGTGGAGTGTGAGTAATCCCAATTATGTCGAGAACTCATATCCCAGGATGCATTTGGCTGTTCCATTTGTGACGTGGAATGTTGCTGGTACAGATTTTCCTGTCTCTGGTTGACAATTGTTTGAAATTCTCCGGCTAGGTCGAGTGGATTTTCGGCTCCATAAGCACAAATTTTGGCGTTTGCGCTCAGTAACTCGATGTTATCATCACGACCTTTGATGATATCAAAGATATTTTTGTTCAGGATGTTCACTGACGCGCCAGAATCAATCAACACCTTGGGGCGCGTATTTCCGATAAGGATCTTCGTCTCCGGTTGTGAGTTTGTAACAGAGTTCAAGTTGAAACAATGGTCGTCATCCGAGTCATCCAAATAATCTTCCTGTGGGGTGGAGTGATGATCTTCCTGTGGGGTGGTGTGATAATCTTCCTGTGGGGTCGTGTGTGACACATGATGAATAGGTTTTTCTCTTGTGGTCGGTCTGCTCGAGTATCTTGGGGTAGATCTACACCACTTTGCAGAATGACCGATCTTTCCACAGCTGGCGCCCTCCTTTCGAATTCCTCGAGCAGGACAAAACTCCCGACCGTTCTTGTGCGCAAAAGGACAACCATAATTTCCACACGTACGCGTGCTTGGGGGACGGTATTAACTTCGATGAACCTTGTCGAGGACTGTTGTTTCTCCGATTTTACGGGTTGGGCGGAACACGTGAGTGTCGCGGGTTGGGGTTGTGGAACCTGATGTGCCGTAAGGGCGTATGTTGCTTACGAAATTATGGGTACTTGTATCTGCTAGCTTTTAAGTCTGTTAGTCTGTTACTTCCAGGGACGTTCCATTAGATAGTAAGGCCGTGAGATTCATTGATTCGCGCAGAGCTTTCCTGCGGAGATCACGGGTCTTGTGAATAATTTGGGTATTGATTTCGTTTTTGTTTGCGAAACCACAATGTATTGCTTTCGTTTAAATAATAATCGTTGATGCTTTCATCTGCGCTTTGGATAAGTTCTCGAAATTCGGAGATTGCAACATCCTTATTGGTTTTGGGACTGAAATACTGGGTTATACCTTTCGACGGCGGATGTATACGTGGTTTTCGTGCTGGGTAGAATGTCGAAAATGTCGTTGGTTGTTTCGCCGACATAGGTTAGTAGGATTCCGCGGCGAACTGTTGGGAGCTGAGGGCAGAGTCGGTTGGAAAGTGATTCGAATTCACTAGGATCGTGTGACAGGCAATTGTTCAGGTTTGCGCACAATGTCGGCAAGCACAAAAGCCGACTTTAAAATATGTTTTAATTTATTTCTTTCCACTAGGGGTAGCGCTACCTACACCAAGATTCATAAAAAGGTTGCATCTGCTAGGAACGAACTTTAATTTTCCAGAGAACCATGAGGAACTTTTTGAAGATCCATCGTAAATTACCGAGAAGACAATCGACATTTAGCCCGCAAAGACAGACATCTTGTAAAAACGGCTTCATGGCTAAATTTTGCGTTTCCGCTGTAATAAAAAACAGACGGTGTTTTTCTTTGGACGATTTGAAAAATATGCCCAAAATTTGGACTGTTCTTAACACGTTTTGTCCAACAATGTGAGTGGTATCTCTGATAATAACAGCTTTGGTGAACTCAGTGTTTATCAAAACGTTTCAAATGGTGTATGGGGTAACGGCATAGAGTAAACGTTTCTGCATTGTGGGAAAACGTGGGCAATAGGGTCATGAGCAGGCAAACAAATCAGGATTATGGTCCGAGCTCAATGCTGTTCATTACACAGCAAAACAACTAGAAGCCACTTCATGATTCCTCGTTTGCAAGATGCAAACAACTGTTACAGTTGATCTTGCTTGGTCTTGAATGAGTATGATAGCTGCTACCTAACCTTTAATTTACAATACAAACCTGCTTTCAATAAGTCTGGGGAGGTTTGTTTTGTGGAGATGTTTTGTTTTTGTTGAAATGAGCTCTGTTAGAACCACTTCAGTAAATGTTAAATTGACCCTTAAGGGAGTTTTGTAAACAATTTTTTTTGTTTGTACGAAGGTCAATGAAATCATGCCCACAACCCTACGTACATTCGACAATATTTTTTTGTAACAACGAAACATCGATATTACTAAATGTTTTGACAATGGATGGTAACAAAAACTAAACACCTAAATTGAAACTCAACAAATATAGCTACTAAGACCACGGCAACAAATGCTTACCATCAGGATTATGGTCCGAGCTAAACGCTGTTCTACACAGCAAAACAACTAGAAGCCACTTCATGATTCCTCGTTTGCAAGATGCAAACAACTGTTACAGTTGATCTTGCTTGGTCTTGAATGAGTATGATAGCTGCTACCTAACCTTTAATTTGGAGCGGAACTAGTTTCCTTTGGCATCAGTAGCCAATCAGATACTGGCATCATAAAGAATCTTTGTATGAGCGGAATTGATTCCAAAGTCCCCTTAACAACTTGGATCATATAACAGGAAATTGTTCATCTGCCAATGTGAGCTGAAGGTAACCCTGTGAGAGATCTACTTCGGTGAAGATAGTGGCTCCTTCCATTTTGCGTAAAATCTCGTCGACTGTGGGGATTTGTACTCTGCGGCGGATTAGGGCTGTGTTTGGGATACGCATGTCCAACACTAATCTTACATCTTTTATTTGTACATAGTTTTCTATCTATATTAATATTATTATCAGAAGTATTAGTTTAATGCATATGTATACTATAGTTTTAATACATTGTTGTGCTCAGGGCTCCCATTGATAACAGACAGCTTTTTCCATCTGAATGGGCTACCCCGAGCAGTATAAATCAATAAAGGTTCTTCTTCTTCATCATCACCAGTTTTCTTAGGGATGGCGATGAGGGGAGATAGCCACTGGGTAGCTCCTTGTACTGTACTTTCTCAATGATTCCTTCGTCGCGCATTTGTCGCAGCTTGTCGTTCACCTTGCTTGTCATGCTGTGGGGAATGCGTCTGGCCGGTTGGGTAACTGGTTGGACAGTTTTTTCAATTTCAAGTTTGACCTTCACTCCTTTTAACATATAACTTGCCTGTGCCTTGAAACAGGGCTTCGTGTTTGCGGAAGATTTCCATGACTTGCGTGTCGATGTGTTGCGTGACATTGTTTACGTGGAGTGTGAGTAATCCCAATTGTGTCGAGAACTCATATCCCAGGATGCATTTGGCTGTTCCATTTGTGACGTGGAATGTTGCTGGTACAGATTTTCCTGTCTCTGATTAAGCGATTGTTTAAAATTCTCCGGCTAGGTCGAGTGGATTTTCGGCTCCATAAGCACAAATTTTGGCGTTTGCGCTCATTAACTCAATGTTATCATCACGAGCTTTCATGATATCAAAGATGTTTCTGTTCAGGATGTTCACTGACGCGCCAGAATCAATCAACACCTTGGGGCGCGTATTTCCGATAAGGATCTTCGTCTCCGGTTGTGAGTTTGTAACAGAGTTCAAGTTGAAACAATGGTCGTCATCCGAGTCATCCAAATAATCTTCCTGTGGGGTGGAGTGATAATCTTCCCGTGGGGTGGTGTGATAATCTTCCTGTAGGGTCGTGTGTGACATATCATGAATAGGTTTTTTTCTTGTGGCCGGTCTGCTCGAGTATCTTGGGGTAGATCTACATCACTTTGCAAAATGACCGATCTTTCCACAGCTGGCGCACTCCTTTGGAATTCCTCGAGCAGGACAAGATTCCCAACCGTTCTTGTGCGCAAAAGGACAACCACAGTTTCTACACGTACGCGTGCTTGGGGGACGGTATTGACTTCGATGAACCTTGTCGAGGACTGTTGTTTCTCCGATTTGACGGGTTGGGCGGAACACGTGAGTGTCGCGGGTTGTGGTTGTAGAACGTGATGAGCCGTAAGGGCGTATGTTGCTTACGAAATTATTGGTGCTTGTACCTGCTAGCTTTTGAGCCTGTTAGTCTGTTACTTCCAGGGACGTTCCATGAGATAGTAAAGCCGTGAGATTCATTGATTCGCGCAGAGCTTTCCTGCGGTGATCGCGGGTCTTGTTAATAATTTGCGTCTTGATTTCTTCGTTTACGTTTGCGAAACCACAATGTATTGCTTTCGTCTAAATAATAATCCTTGAGGCTTTCATTTGCGACAAGTTCTCGAAATTCGAAGATTGCAACATCCTTATTGGTTTTGGGACTGAAATACTGGGTTTAACTTTTGACGGCGGATGTATATGTGGTTCCCTTAGTGGGTAGAATGTCGAAAATGTCGTTGGTTGTTTCGCCGACATAGTAGATAGTAGTACATATAGTAGGGGTCCACAGCGAACTTTTGGGAACTGAGGGCAGAGTCGGCTGGAAAGTGATTCGAATTCACTAGGATCGCGTGACAGGCAATTGTTCAGGTTTGCGCACAATGTCGTCAAGCACCAAAGCCGACTTTAAAATAAGTTTTAATTTATTTCTTTCAACTGGGGGTAGCGCTACTTACACCAAGATTCATAAAAAAGGTTGCATCTGCTAGGAACGAACTTTAATTTCCCAGAAAACCATGAGCAACTTTTGGAAGATCCATCATAAATTACCGAGAAGACAATCAACAATTAGCCTGCAAAGACAGGCATTTTCTAAACGGCTTCATGGCTAAATTTTGCATTTCAGCTGTATTAAAAAACAGACCGTGTTTTCCTTTGGACGATTTGAAAAATATGCCCAAAATTTGGACTTTTCTAAACAAGTTTGTCAATCAATGTAAGTTGTATCTCTGGTGATAACAGCTTTGGTGAACTCAGTGTTTATCAAAACGTTTCAAATGGTGTATCGGGCATACGGCATAGAGTAAACGTTTCTGCATTGTGGAAAAACGTGGGCAACAGGGTCATGAGCAGGCAAACAAATCAGGATTATGGTCCGAGCTCAATGCTGTTCTACACAGCAAAACAACTAGAAGCCACTTCATGATTCCTCGTTTGCAAGATGCAAACAACTGTTACAGTTGATCTTGCTTGGTCTTGAATGAGTATGATAGCTGCTACCTAACCTTTAATTTGGAGCGGAACTAGTTTCCTTTGGCATCAGTAGCCAATCAGATACTGGCATCATAAAGAATCTTTGTATGAGCGGAATTGATTCCAAAGTCCCCTTAACAACTTGGATCATATAACAGGAAATTGCTCTTTTTTTCTGCATAATATGCAAGACGTCATCACTAGCATTTCGTGCTTCTCTCTCTAACAAGATGCCCCTTATGGCATTTCCACGAGATGCTTAATGTTTCCTCATTTATTCTCATTGTATGCTTCGCAGATTTTTTTAACTGTCTAATAAAATCGCAAATTTTTAAAGCCATTCTCCCTACGCAAATTGAAATATTGCGTTACGGTGCTTGAGATCATACCGGAAATTTCCTTCTTTAAACGTCATGACAGGGGCAGATACATATCTGACACACGCGTCATACAGGGCTATTTATAATTTCTATTTATCTATCGCATTACATCATTATAATTATTCGAGATCATACCAGAAATTGTTTTTGGGAACGTCATGACCCGGGCTAGATTGAATAATAGTAAACTATCGTCTTCTCAGGTTTTCTGAATCAGGTGTTGAAGTCAAAAATTAAAGACAGACAAAAAGTTTGCCTAAATGAACACGAAATCTTGACAATCAAACCTTTAATATTTCGTAATTGAAAGAATGGAATAGTTTTGTTTATAAGGACTGAGTGATATTTATCGTTGTGTTACTGGAAATCATACCGAAAATTACTTTCTCATAATGTCATGCTTATCAGTGACCTTTTCTTCGCGCTTTGTGGTTCTAACATTGTCAAACAAAGCGTGATTCCTTTGCCAGGAACTCTCCAATTTCCACCGTTTTAACTGTCGAGTGTTTGCTAGAAGTTATGCACTCCACTTGCCTCTTCAAAAGGGTTAATTTTCTTTTTGAAAACGGCGTAGTTGAGTCTTAAACTTGTAAACAATATGGCCTCCACAAAAAGAGAGGAAAATTTAATCCACGTTTAATGAATAAATTAAGTCATGATTTGACGTCACACAGGTAGGGATGAGGGGGTTCTCTCCCTTGTGATATACGCGCCAATAATAGATTTTCCTTGGGCCGCTTTTGTTGAAGACTATCAAAACAATACATTCCTTCTAGGAGAGGGCAGAATTTAATTAATAAATTAATGTGCAGATTTGTGGCTACGATGAAGGAAAAAAAGAAACAAGATGCTCCTAATGGCATTTCCACGAGATGCTTAATGTGGCTTCATTTATTCCCATTGTATGCTTTGCAAATTTTTTTAATTATGTAATAAAACCGCAAATTTTTAAAGCTATTCTCCCTTCGCAATTGAAACACTGCGTTACGGTGCTCGACATCATACCGGAAATTTCTTTCTGAAAACGTCATGACAGGGGCAGATACATATCTGACTCACACGTCTGCAGGGCTATTTATATTTCCTATTTATCTATTGCATTACATCATTGTAGATTATTCGAGAGCATACCGGAAATTGTTTTTGGGAAAACGTCATGACCCGGGCCAGATTAAATATCTGACTCAGAAAACAGAAGACAATACTATTGTTGAAGACAAAAATTAAAGACAGACAAAAAGTTTTTCTAAATTAACACGAAACCTTGACAATCAAACCTTTAATTTTTAAAACTATCCTCCCTTCGCAATTGAAAGAATTGAATAGTTTTGTTCAGAAAGACTGCGTGATATTTTATCGTTGTGTTACTGGAAATCATACCGAAAATTACTTTCTTATAACGTCATGCTTATCAGTGACCTTTCCTTCGCGCTTTGTGGTTCTAAGACTGTCAAACAAAGCGTGATTCCTTCGCCAAGAACTCTCCAATTCCCACTGTTTTAACTATAGAGTGCTTCATATAATTTATTCTTTCCATTTTCCTCTTCGAAAGGGTTAATTTTCTTTTTTAAACGGGGTAGTTGAGTCTTAAACTTGTAAACAATATGGCCTCCACAAGGAGAGAGGAGAATTTAATCCACTTTTAATGAATAAATCAAATGATGATTTAACGTCACACAGGTAGGGATGAGGGGGTTCTCTCTCTCTCTCTCGGGATAATACAATAAAATACTTTATTGACAGTCCCCTGGTGGGGCTTTTTTGGTGATATACGCGCCAATAATAGATTTTCATTGGGCCGCTTTTGTTGAAGACTATCAGAACAATACATCCCTTCTAGGAGAGGGCAGAATTTAATTAATAAATTAATGTGCAGATTTGTGGCTACGATGAAGGAAAAAAAAGAAACAAGATGCCCCTAATGGCATTTCCACGAGATGCTTAATGTGGCTTCATTTATTCCCATTGTATGCTTTGCAAATTTTTTTAATTATGTAATAAAACCGCAAATTTTTAAAGCTATTCTCCCTTCGCAATTGAAATACTGCGTTACGGTGCTCGACATCATACCGGAAATTTCTTTCTGAAAACGTCATGACAGGGGCAGATACATATCTGACTCACACGTCATGCAGGGCTATTTCCCTCGTGATATACGCGCCAATAATAAATTTTCATTGGGCCGTTTTTGTTGAAGACAATCAGCACAATACATCCCTTCTAGGAGAGGGGAGAGTTTAATGAACAAGATACTCCTTATGGCATTTACACGGAATGCTTATGTAGGCCTATTTATTCCCTTCGCAATCCTCCCTTCGCAATTGAAATAATTGAATGGTTTTATTCAGAGAGACTGCGTGATATTTTACCGTTGTGTTACTGAGAATCATACCGGAAATTACTCTGCGACAACGTCATGACCCCTCTGAAACTGGTCTGGCTTCCTTAGGGTTGAATTATTCGATCTGTTTGTGAAAAGCATAATTTCTTTGCTTTGAACTTTCCCAATTTCCACCGTTTAAACTGTCGAGTACTACTTAGAAGTTATTATTTCGATTTACCGCTTGAAAAATGTTTGTTTTCTTTCTCAAAACGGCAGATCAGAGTCCTAAATTCATACATGTGGCCGCCATTGAACGAAAAGAAAATTCCAAATTATGATTTGCTTTGACTTCACACAGGTAGAGATGAGTGGGTCCCCTCCCTCGTGATATACGCGCCGATAATGGATTTTGATTGGGCCGTTTTTGTTGAAGACAATCAGAGCAATAGATACCTTCTGGAAGAGGCCAGAATTTAATCTAGGTTTAATGAATAAATCAAATAATGATTTGACGTGACACAGGAAGGGATGAGTGGGTCCTCTCTCTCGTGATATGTGCCTCAATAATAGATTTTGATTAGGCCGTTTCTGTTGAAGACAATCAGAACAATACATCCCTACTAGTAGAGGACATATTTTAATGTATAAATTAATTTGCAGATTTGTGACTATGACGAAGAAAAAAAAAATAAGATGCCTATACTGGCATTTACGCGTGATGCTGAGGCTGATTCTTTTATTCCAATTATATGCTTCGCAGATTGATAAAACTATCCTTGCTAATTATAATGGAATAGTTTGGACAGTTTGAGTCACGAAGATCGCGTTATGTTGTTTCCCTTGTGTTACGTTACTTATGGTTGTACCGGAATTTTCGGAAATTCCACTACGATAACATAAGCTTGTCAATGACCTCTTTTGAGTCTCACATCGTGGTTCTAAAACTGTCAAACAAAGCACGATTCCTTCGCCAGGAACTCTCCGCTTTCCACCGTTTTAAATGTCGAGTGCTTCTTAGAACTTATTCTTTCGATTTACCGCTTCAAAATGGTTAATTTGTCGTTTGAAAACGGCACACTTGAGACCACAACATGTTAACAATATGGCCGCCTCAAATTTATCAGGGCCCGGTTGATCGAAAGGCGATTAACGGTAATCCCCGATAAAAAGTTAACTGAGATTTGTTTTTAAAAGCTGATTTTTAGCTAAAGTAAAGAAAAGTCTTAGTGAAAACTGAAGGGCAAAATTGTTTTGGAAAAATGAAAATTGATTAGTAATTAAATTCGAATCAAAGTTCACATTAATCCAGGATTAGCTTAATCGGGCTTTGAACAACTGGGCCCAGGACAATAAAATTTGATACATGCAAAACGAGTGAATGATTGAAAGGTGCAGATTTCAAGCTACTATGAAGAAAAAATAAAGACGAAGATATCGATCCGATTTTAAGCCACGTGCTACCCTCATGCAGGGCATCACGCGTAAAAAAGATACACGACTCAAACCTAGACACGGCCTGCCCTGCGGGCATCCCGCGTAAAGAAAAAAACGATACCCGACCCAAACCTAGACACGGCCTGCCCTGCGGGCATCCCGAGTCATTAAGCAGCAACGACGCAACATGCACATGAATTTATATGACCACTGCACCTGCTAGCTTCGAGCTTTATTTCTCGGCATAAATAGCTGATATTTCATTTCTAATCTAGATGGGTGACGAAAGTAAAGTTACCCTTCACTACCCCTTCTACTTTTTAACATTTATTCTTTACAAATTCGCCGTCTTTGTTATTTGTCACATTAATCTATTGGATTGGTAAAGTATGCTTATCACAATCCTTTCAAATGATGAACGGACTTGAAGTTAATATTCTTAAATGCAGTAAGAATATATTGCATGGTGATCAAAGCGAAAAGGGTTAAATTTAGTCAAAACAAAGAAAGCTGTCTGTTTTGTTTGTTTTTTTGTTTTTGTTTTTTTTCGTGTAATATGCTAACCACCCCACGGCTATTTTGATCTGAAATATTCCGCTTCCACTTCGAAAGTTTAATTCTACAAACTGAGATCAAAACAGATATCCTCGCTCGGTCATGAATGAGAATGGCAACAGCGGCATGAGAAGACACAAGTGAAGTAAACTGTAAGTACGACTTCACGTAGAGATTTAATCATTGTGCACGTGGTTCGTGAAGGTGTCTGTAATCTCATTCAATATATCATACAGTGAATGGCTCATGTTATTCTCACTTTTTGTGTTTTTAAATATCGTAACAAGTGCTGCCTTTCAGTATTTTATTCCTCACATGAAACAAGATGGCATGAATAAATTCGATCTACAGATCTAGAAGTCTGCGGTATCCCAGCGCTTATGTACGTATCGTCTAATGAGAAGTACCGCGCAATTGCAGCGTAAATTGATCATCTCACAGAAAAATAAACATAAAAGGTACGCGTCAGCTTTCTCAGTTGTAGCCACCAGCACGCAGCCATTTACCAAGATCGTATGACGCTTTGTTTGGTCACGCACTTTGTTTTGTCATGAATAAACACGATCGATTTGCGCAAATTTCACTGCAGTTGCAAGGCGAAGAAACCATTCGTCTGAAACTCGTCAGATGTGACTCCTCTGCCTGTCTTCGCCCCATATGCATTAAGCACCATCTTCTAGTCAACATCTACTAATTGTACATGCATTTCCGGAACCGCCAATGTTTTCTATGTGGCACACCCACGAGTGCAGTGTAAACTGGCAGTACTTTGTTACCTGTATGATTAATTTCAGCAAACGTAGGCTGTACTTTAGGTGGCACACCAATAAGTGCAGTGTAATCCAGTGTTTTGTTTAATATCAGCAAACGTAGGCTGTACTTGAGGTTGCACCCCACGAGTGCAGTGTAAACCAGCAGTACTTTGTTACCTGTATGATTAATGCCAGTAAACGTAGGCTGTACTTTAGGTGGCTCACCCATGAGTGCAGTGTAACCCAGTGTTTTGTTTAATATCAGCAAACGTAGGCTGTACTTTAGGTGGCATACCCATGAGTACAGTAGTGTAACCCAGTGTTTTGTTTAATATCAGTAAACGTAGGCTGTACTCTATGTGGCACACCCACGAGTGCAGTGTAAACCGGCAGTACTTTGTCACCTGTATGATAAATGTTAGCAAACGTAGGCTGTACTTTATGTGGCACACCCATGAGTACAGTGTAACCCAGTGTTTTGTTTAATATCAGCAAACGTAGGCTGTACTTTAGGTGGCACACCCATGAGTACAGTGTAACCCAGTGTTTTGTTTTGTTTAATCAGAACAATAGATCCTTTCTAGGAGAGAGCAGAATTTAATCCAGCTTTAATGAATAAATAAAATGATGATTTGACGTCACACAAGGAAGGGATGAGTGGGTCCCCTCCCTGGTTAGTATATGCGCCGATAATGGATTTTGATTGTGCCGTTTTTGTTGACAACAATCAGGATAATAGATCTCTTCTAGAGGAGAGAGCAGAGTTTAATGCATAAATAAATGTGCAGATTTGAAGATACCCGACGGAAAACTTGACACGGTCTGCCTTGTAGGCATCCCTCGTAATAAAGGAAACCTTAACTTGTGGGCATTTAATAGCTCACTGCATTGCTCAACACTAAGTATCAAAATGCATTCTTTCTTAGTTAATTTTGCACCTGTATACTTGTCTAAGAAAACTGTGTTCGACCACCTTAAATACAGTTTCACACAGGCCTAATAAAGTACAAAGGTATAGTCTCAGTCTGTATTGCATGCACTTGAAATTACAGTAATTTGCGTTATCTTTCAATTTAACCAAACAGGAAGAATCTCAAACTCCTCATTAAAAAAATATAAGGACATCAACAGGCAAAAGAAAGTCCTAAAGGAAGAAGGCCTTACAATTGATAGAGTACATTATTCTCTTAAGTTCACAGGTACTTATTGTAATCAATAAATTAATTGTGAGATCTATTGCTAAGATGTGACAGACACACTCAGCCCTTTATTTTTTAAGAATTACCTTGCATGATCTGTTAATTTGTAGCTACTGTTGTGTGCAACTTGAATTTCAATGTCTTTATTTGAAGTATTGTTTTCTTTCTTTTTCTTTATTTCTAGTAACTTTGGATTACAAGACACTTGTGTTGTTATTGGTTAAGAAGGAGGACAAAGAATTTGTTCTTGGTGGAAGAGGGGTAGACGTGGAGTTTTGCTTTCTTTGCAATGCAATCAGAGTATACATTTTGCTGAGTACACTTTGCCCACATGCAAACAAAAAACTTTCTGTTTTCTGCATTCTTAATAATATTCTCTACAGGCACCTTGCTTATACCCATTACTGATAAACAATAAGTGGTAAGAAGCAAGTGAAAAGGATTTAAGCCTTAACGTTGTGTTAGATGAAAATACATTTTGTAAGTTCAGATACGTCACATCGTACAACCGTCCACACCCCTCACTTGATCTCTAAAACTAACAATCTTAGTTTTGGGACTCTAAGGATAACAAGATTGTAAAGGATGATTTGCTTGTATTGAAATAGAGATGTGTTTGTCACGTTGTATCACCTGATGAGACGTGCACTGACTGCATGAGAAGCGAGGCAAATATTGGAACGTGACCATTATATTTTCAATAGTACCAAAAGTACTGTTAAAACCTCTCATGAGACCACTTCCCATAAGCGATCACCAAGAGTTGATATTTTTTTATGGTTGCTCACTGGAGGTTCGACTGTTATAAAATGTCTGTTTTGTTTGGCGTTTCCTTTAGATCAACTGGAATTCGGGATGATTTGGAGTTCCTAATGGATGAGGAACTTAACAGTATCCAACTGTGTGCATTGCACATGGAAATACGCAATACCGAACTACTTGGTTCAATTGGGCTTCAGGCCTACCAAATTGATGCATCGAAGGATGCAAATAATGCTTTAAGAAGCTACGGTCCAGAATCTTTTAAGGGTGACAGACGGACAATCCAAAAGAAATCAGGCCAGCAAACAGCAGTGGCAAAACACAACATCCATGTCACCTCCATGTCAGGTATGTACATCCAATTCATATGGCAGTGACTTTTCAAGGTTTATGTTTAAAACATCAATAATAACACCTTCTGGCCGCGCGCAAGTTGTTTTCACCCCGCGATCGAGCAGCCAGGGTTGCTAAAATGCAACACAATGAACAGTTAATTTTCCAGTTCACATTGGATCATCGTTTGATCGACATAGAGCTGTTCTTTTGGAGAGATGATTTGAAGAAATTTTTTTTTAAACGAAACAAACTCATTCAGTGGATGACAGGAATCTTTAGAGATAGGTTCATCACGTCGACCGGAACACGATTTAATAATTGTTCACGAGCGCGCCTACGTATGCATCAGTTCTAGGTTATTAAATATATTGTTTAAGTACCTAACAATAAGCAAATTATTTTAATCTACATAATTACGTGGCTGCGATAAGTCAGTCAACGAAACCAAACAGGAAATCTAGCCGGATTTACACATCATTGAGTTCCCTTGTTTGTACTCATCTACTGAGTAAATAAAATAGCTAGATTTTAATCACAGTCCGAAGACTGTAAGGTGATAAATGTCTTCTGAATAGTTAGCCAAACGAGCAGTGGCCTTGATGAATAAACGTCATTAGATTAACGTGCTGGTCATCGAAACAAAGTAGGTTTAAGGTTACCGTGTACCTTCAGGGGTGGCTTCAGTTTAACGGATGTAGCGCCTCTCAGTTACATCACAGATACCCAAAACCCTATATCAAGTTAAAGCCTATAGAACTGGGTATTCAAATAATTCATTGCTTTTCCAAGAAAATAAATTCCCAAGTTCTCTGCAAAGTCGAAATTTAAAGGTCCAAATAGTCGTTGAAGAATTCCAGCTCATGTGATTTTTATATTTTGGAAGTTGGTTTTTTTTGCTCCAGGTCAGGATCCCAAATGCTTAAAAAAAAGTGTCAGGGTTTTTCTTAATTTGATTGCGTTCAAAAAGTTATATAATATTTTCAAAACTGCGAGAAAACCATGCGGAGTGAACGCACTGAAATGGCTTTCAAGGAAAGAAGTTTAAGAATTATCGAATTCCCCGACGCGGTTTTGTAAGAACGTACTGGGAAGTTTATTTTCATCTAAAAAATTGAAAATCCAAAAATTTTCTCTCTGAACGTCCATGGTAACTTTAAACAATAGGATGTTTACATCAACCATGGTTGCTGCTAATAATAATGCCTTTATTTAAGTGTTAAAGTATCTAGCAGAAAAAACAAAACAAGCAAAAACTGAACAAAACATTGTTAAAAATTGCTATTTACAAATAATACTATAATATATGAATTAAAATCGAGAATACTTACTGTACATTACTAAAACGTAGCTAACAACTGTATAAAAGACACTTTTGGCAATCATCGCTGATCAATTCACTCAGGTTCTTTGTTCTTTTTCGGCTTTGAGATAAATTTATAGTTTCTGACATTTTTTGGGCATTCATCAGGAATTTTATCCCCGCTCCTCCCCCCAAAGAGAAACTTGTGTTGGTGAAAATGGACCTTCTAGTTTTATACTGAGTTATTAAACTATCGCACTTAATTTTTCTTTACCGATTGCGGTTCATTATATTGGCCGTGATTTAACTCACGGAACGCTTGCTGGTCGCAAATATGGTCCTTTATCCTTTCAGCCAAATGTTGTAAAGACTTCAGGACTTTGTAAGCTGTTAAGCCACCAGTATCAATATTTTCCATCCGGGTCTGTTAAAAGATAGTGACTGTTTAAACAACGGAAAAATAAAATCTGTTGCAGCGTCAACGTGCACTTTACACGCGCGCGTTACCAAACAGGGCTGAGTTGCTCGAAGCATGGTTAGCACTAAACATTGGTTAAGAGGTATTTTAAAAAACCTATAGGTTGTCATGGTATTTAACTCGGGTTGGCGCTAACCATGCTTCGAGCAGCTGGGCCCAGGTTGTTGTCCCTTTACATTGCTGAAAACCGAATGTTACTAATAATGGAAAAATTTTTATGTGGTCGGTTAGTGTTGATGAACTTTGATGTTACCATGGCAAGAAATTTTTCTTTTTGCATTTCTTTTTTTTTAGGAAAATAGAAAATTAACCTTTTAAAATGAAGAAAAATCACTTTTTTCCTGTAACTTTTATGTTCAATTTTGACGCTTTCCTAAATATGATTCATTTAGCCGACATTCAAAATTAACCTATTATATTGGTACGGTGCAACACAATGGAATTGGTCGAAACTGATCCGGGCTTCGAATTGAAAGGCTGTCCTTTTAGATCCCAATCCCAGTTATTATCGATTTTATCGAAATAAATCGACATTGAGCCAAAAGCTGAAGTACTATCAAACGTGAGAATATGAGCGGAATTGATTTTCAGCTGTTGCGTCCGAATATTTCACTATTATTAGTAACATTCGGTCTTCAGTAATGTTAAGGGACAACAACCCGTTTGGTCACACGCGCGTGTAAATTGCACATTGACACTGCAACGCTGGGGAAAATCCAGAAATCCAAGATGGCCGCCATTTCGCAACATGACCTAATTACAACGTCATACGACGTCATCACTTCACGATGTGGTTCTTAAAGGAGACATCTTTAAACGTGATATGTATCCTCTAAGTCTCACTGTCATATCAGTTTAAACTTGCGAAGTTCAGTGGAGGGAGGCACAATCACGTCAATCACGTTCCCAGTGCCAAATATTGGTTCTAGTACTCGGTCTCTCCCGGCTGAGATGGTTCCGAAAGGAGTGTTTGCAAAAGTTCTGGGAAGCCTGTACCTCATATTAAAAAGAAAAGGTGGCCCAGTTCAGTAACCTTTATCAAAAAAGAAAAAGAAACTTTCGGGGCCGGTTGTACCGTGTGCCGGGACCAGCGCTTGCCTTTCTGGTAACATTCACACACTCCTCGCTTTGTTTAATTTTGTTCTTGCTCAAAGTATACGATCAGATTTTCGTTGCGTTTCTATCACAGAAAAAAATAGTGTTGTTCAACAGCTTCCATCCGACTGATTGGTCACATCCTAGAATTTCATCCTTGATCATCCTTAAGCTGAAATTAAGTGAACTATTATTTTATTTATTTATTTATTTATTTATTTATTTATTTATTTTTCTTTTTGGCGGGATCTACTATGCTATGTTTATATTAGATTAATTTGAAATTAAGTCCTTAGACGGTGTTCGTAAGTTACGTCGTTAGACCAATTTACGTTGTGGAAGATTAAAACGTGCACCAACATCAGCGCACGTGCAAAGGAACTGGGAGCACGTGCATTTTGTCAGATTGAAAATTTTTCATTTTCTCGCTAACCCTACAAGCGGAGCCTCCGGCCTCGTCACTGCTTACAGGCTGCAATTTTTATTATTTTTCCACAGCAAACTAAGTTCTGTTTAGTTTGCATTTTTGTGCTTTTCCCTACTCCTTAAACCACAGCTTTCGTTATTTTTTGTCATTACCGCTCAATCGTTCTTGCCTTTGTCGTCTGCATTTATTATCATTTAATTTGAATTGCTAATATACTGCTAAAAATCATCTTTTATTCATCTCACATCTTCTTGCACATGGCGCCGTTCGCAAAGTTAACCGTCCAGTACCTCAGAAATCCTTGTTTCTGAGCTTTTATGGAGTATTATCTCTACCGTAAGGACTTCAAGACGACTGCAAAGCGCTGGGGAACCACAAGACTGTAAAACAAGCACCACTGAAGACAAAACGACGCAGAGAGCAAGGCTTTGACGTTCATCAATGCTGGATTAACGAAAATGAAACTTCAAGGAACATTCATTCTATGACAGGTAAATTCTCTAGGACGTACGAAGTTTTTATAAGTTCATCTTAAAATGAATTCAAGTTGCAAGTTAATAAGTATAATCTTCGTGGCCGGTCATTCGTTTTACTAAAAGTTGTTAAATTTTCCTTTAATAATTAAAAGCAGATGTTGAGTCACAGTTCAATTCATATCGTTAACATTTACGTTTCCCATAAAGTGCTAGCCAGGCGATTTTTTGTTTTGTTCAGACAAAATAACTGACTGTTTGTTCAAGAGAGCAGGAAGGAGAGGTGTGCAAATCTCCTGAAATCTGCCCCATGGACTTTAGACGTCTAACTTATTTTGTAACTAAACTTATTTTACTTGGTATGAAGTATCGATGTTCATTTACAACTTATTCAATCAACTTGTCGGATTTCAAAGCCTCAGCTTTAAGCGACAAGACCTCTTAAATACTTTTGTAAACCTCTTAATTTGGCTGCAGTTCAGTTATGATCGACAATGCCATGGGATGGAAGGAAATAACAACATTTGCCCTGGTGATTTTTTTTCTGCAGGGCTGAGCTATAGTTGAGTTTTTTCCGATATGAAATCGCGGTATCGGTCGTGTAGGTTTTATTAAAATAGCCACCTGCCATATGATATGAAACTGCCGTCGATTTGTCAATATATTGGTCAATTTTCTGTACTGATTTCCAAGATGGTCAACATTTGTAAAAAAGTGGCGTCATCCCAGTGTCAAAGAACGGCGTTAGTTCTTATTCACAAAGAACCTCAAAGGAAGCAATCTTGAACGTTTTGTGTGTCTTCTATGTTAGATCGTTGCATAGCTGTAATATTCTGGAGTATGGGGGGAGGGGGTGGGGCAGTGCTGGTGAGAAGGAGGCATCAACCCTTCTCCTCTCCCCAAAAGGTCTATTTTGTTCTAAATTATTAGGATAAATGTTTAAAAGAGCGTATTAAGAAATGGTCTGTTGTTCCGGCTCAACTTTGGGCATTGTGCCTTTAGACAATAGTCCTTTTCTCCTTGGTGGCGCTGAGGGACTTTAGTCGAAGCTAAACGGAAAATCTCACGACTTATCGGGAAATTGTTGGCGTGACAATTAAGCTGTATTGGGGCAAGAGACTATGAGGCAAGAGAGCGAATCCCTGTGCCCCTTGATAATTATTTTCAATCTTTTTTTTAGTTCGCGCCATGCTATTTTGGGAAATTATAATCCGCAATTGAGTTTAAAATTAAATGACGTCACTCTAACTGACCAATAAGACGTCGACATTAAAATAGCAACGCAAACAAAAATAGATTGAAAAAAATTTCCATAGGAAGAGGAGCATGTATGGGGGATTCGCTCTCTTACCTCATAGTCTCTTGATTGGGGGTGTGGGCAGCGTAATTTGCACTCGCCAGGTCAATTGTCACTGGTGTACCCCAAAGAGAATTGACCACCAGTCCGCGCATACGCGCATCGGTCTGATTAGAAAGTCGAGAGTTAAAACAACAACAACAACAACAAAATTGAAGAAATTGAAGAAATTCAGTAGAGCTAGCAGCTCTGTTTGTTTTGCTGTGATTGTTGAAGGGAAAGTCTAATATATAACAAAGCACTTAATGTATGCCGGTCCCTGGGGAAACTAGTTAGTTTTGTTTCCCTCGACTGAGCCCTGATGTTACCCTTGACTTCGTCTCGGGAAACATCAGGACTCAGTCGGGAAAACAAAACTAACTGTTTCCCTCGGGACCATACATTAAGTGTATAATGTAACCAATCTTACATTCCGGCAAAACTATGTCTTGAGCTGCGTTAGGACGGATTTTAGTCCAAGATTTTAGTTTGAGATGTTTCTATATCCATTCAGCAGTTTCGCAGCTTGCCATGTACAGCACGGGTATGCTCATTTAGAAGGAAACACGATAATGACTACAGGTGTCACTGTGATGACTGTGATCCTTCCATATTAATATTAATCGTAAGTGCTTTTAATTTTAGGGCAAACACTGAATGAAACCTAGTGGAGTTAATCACAAGTACAATTTAAAGAGCAAGATAAATCATTGTGGAGAAAATTTAAAGTAAGTATTTTTTTACTTGGCAAAAGTGTCTGACAGAATTACTAGGCCATTTAAACAACAATTAATTGTTTAATTTGTAACGTGCCACCAATCAGGGTAAGATTATTGCTTGTTGGTGTGATCGATACCTTGTTTTAACTAACGTTGGCTTGTACTTAGCTGTAATTATCTAGAAGACGGTATTCAACATGAGGTATCATTGCGTGAAAAGACCAGGTATTTATACCACTGCACTGATCTTGGTTAAAAAGGAACATCAATTTACTGGCTGGGAGACAAACTGAATGAATTGAGAGGGGTTGCCATAGATGCCTTTACACGTTAACGTCTGCTTTAATTTACTTTACGAATGCGCTGCACATATTCTATTGACATCGGAAACTGACTGAGCGCACGCGGTTTAACAGGCATGCCTAAGCGACACTGCTGATCTATTTGCAATGCATAACAACTCGGGGTAATTAATCCCAACTGAAGTGAGGATAAGACCTGAACTGAGTGGAGCTGCTTTACGCTCCTTTGAATGCTAACGTTCTTTCTCACTTGTCTTACGGACAAATTCAACTGACATCAGTGTAAAGTCGGAAACTGACTAAGTGTCAGGGGCTTTCCTAAGCGATTCTTTTTGCGTATATTACAACCGTGCAGTTTACCCCAGTTACTATGACCTGTGCACCATATAAACCAAGCTTGCGTTGAATTTTTAGGGCAACTCTGTGGTGCATCGGATTGAAGTTAAAGTGGAAGTTCAACACGAAGCGAAAGAAGAAGCATTCATCACAGAAGGTGATTTTCTCTTGTTAATTTAGATTTCTTGTTTTAGGGTAGTAGAAATATTCGTCGATTTTTATTGCTGTTTACGTTTCTGGTACCAACAGGAGTGCCAAACACCAACGAGGGTCTGCCAACTGCTAGTTTTGCTCAAATGATCGTGTCATAGAGTGGAGACCCTTTACCCCGAACAAATCGAACCGGTAACATCCCCCGGGTAACTGACCTTGTACTGTGCTGGGGGAGTGGTGAATTTGAAGCGGGTTTGTCTTTATGGTCTTACTGGCAGAATTCGCGCGTGGGTTTTTCCTGGCTTGGGGCCTTGACGAGGTTTGGAAGGGCAGGATTTCGCCCTGCAAAAAAATTGAAATGCGATCAAGCCCTCACACACCACGTACTGTTTTATATAGAGCACTGATTCCGTTCACTTTTTTTGATAGGTTTGATTGGTATGCAACTCGTTTGCACCCATTTAAAGCCCACCCTGCCTCATCCACTGTTTAAATTTTCTCTGCCACTAGAATGTTGACTAGTCCCTCACAAAAAAATAAAATCTTTCATAGGGATTCATTTCAAGCAGAGAGATTGAAAGGAAGGAAAAAAAGAAGGAAAAAGAGATTGCTGACAATGGTGAGTTTAGATAAAGTTGTGTTTGGCTTAATATTAATTGAGTTGAGTTGCTGAAGATGGTTTTCGAAGCTCACGGCCCTTGAAAATTCGAAGCGTATGAATCTTACGACATTAAAATTACATCGTGATTAAGAGCAGATGTCAGTAAAAACCAACATTGGCCGGCAACAGTCAAAAAATCGATTTCGCTCATACTTTCAAGTTTGATACCCTATTATGTTAGAAGAACCCCTGTGCAGTTTGTTTTGAAAAATATGTTTTCATTGGGGAGAAATTGACATTTTTGCAAAAGAGGGTAAATATGCTAATTTGGTAGCTTAAAATTATTCAAGTTTGTCGATCTCTAGAAAATCGAATTAGCTGTATTTAATCTTTCTGATTTTATTATCTTCAAGTATGATATCTCTTTGTATCTCAGGGAGATGTTCAGGCTTTTACAATAAACTCTAAATTTCTGGTGGATTTTTCAAAGAGACGTGGTTTTTATGAGTCAAAAAGTACCGTATAAACAATCGCAAGTTTCACCCGGGCTGATACAACAGATTGACTTGAATTTTACTGTGGTTTATGCTAAAACATAGCGCTTGAAGTTTATCAAAAGAAATCTCTTGGTAAATGAGTTTTTATGGCGCTGTTGACACTCACAGTTGGCTAAAAACTGCAATTTTTCTCGCAATCATTTTTGCATAATTAGCATCGATTTAATACGAGCATAATTTCTTTCTTAGAACTCCCAAAGCGAAATCTTTCCCATTTGGAGTTTCTTACTCCAGTTTTTAACAACTGGTCTGAAGATTGTAACAATTTTTTCAATTTAGGTTAGTTTTATTTTTATTGTATTGTATTTGTGCCATAATAATTGCGAGACAAAATGTTCTAAATGTTCATCACTTCCGGTTTCCCGCTTTCATAAAATTCATCCTCGAGTTCATGAAAGATGGTAAAATCGTATTTTTGTATTTTGACAAACTTCTATTAGAAATAATTACGTCGATATTTTAAAAGTAGAACGGTAGAAAAGAATATGCAAATTAAGACCCTGTCCATTTCAATCAGTCACTTAGTCTGATTCGCCTTGCTACAAACATTCTTATAAACAAGCAGTCTTACAGAAAAATCGGCCATCTTAGATCCGCCATTTTGGATTCTCCAATGGTTCCCCCTGCCTCACCACCCTGGGTATATGTCGGGGATTTGTCGTTTCAAGACGGTATTCAAAGGGCCCGTTAAGTTTTGGGACCTACGAGGAACGGGACCCGGGATGTCCTTCGGTTCGCGCCAAAATGGGTACTTTTCATTGGTGTCTAGTAATGAGAACTCTGGCTCAATTAACTCTGCCAACATAATGTTTTTGGGAGACCTTGACTTTCTGCCATTCTCTAAAAGCTCGTTGAAGTCATAAGTCGAGGGTAAATTCCCAATCTATAATGAAAAATATGATGGGTTCCGTCGTCGTGTTATAGCGGTGAGAGTAGGTTAGTTTATGAACGCAAAATTGTCGTGATAAATATCGCCTCTTTTAATGTGTATTGCACTAAAGATGAGAAACACGGAATGACATTGCGCTCAATTTGTAGAGTTCATTTTCTGGTGAGCGTAAGGATCCCAAGGATTAATTCTCTATCTTCTTTTCTTGAAGAAGAAACAGAAAGGATGCACTTAGATGCTGGGAACAAGGTTATACAAACCATTGAAAACACTCCACATACCCTTCTCAAACTCACTAATATAATTCATCACGAGAAAACAAAGAAAATCACTACTGTGACCGTGGTTTGGATATGTGTTCCTTATTACCATGAAATTTTGTCAACTTTAGCCTTGAATTTCTCCAAGAATTATTGATCATTTGAGAAGCCATAACAGACACAAGAAAGTGTGTTTCATCAGATATCCTAAACCTCGAAGTCGTTTAAAAAAACTCGGCTGCGCCTCGCTTTTTCAACCTACTTCTCAGTGTTTGGATAGCTGATGAAACGCACCTTCTCTTGTTTGATATATTACTTCAATACCATTACGCTCACCAGAAACTAAACCTGAATAAATGAAAGATAAAAGGAGAGCTCTTTCATAATGGTTGGGTCTCCAGAGTTTATCCATAGCTACCCAATTCAAATGTAATTTGTCCGTCCGCATACCAAAGGTTTCCACAAGTGTTAAATGCATTTAATTGCATCCCAAAAAGTAAATAGTATATCCAAGAGACTAGTTAGTTTTTAATATTTCCGTCGCCAGGCGAGAGCAAAAGATGTTGAACGTTAAATGACTGACCTTGTAGACTGAATGGATATAAATAAAGGTGATTAAAATTTAACTTTCTAATAGCAGATTTTGCTCGTTTTTCAGGATGCTTTGTATAGATGACAAGCCTTATTACAACACCAGCATGGGAACAAGAACAACTCAGGCACTGTTTTAGTCAAGGTAGAACATAAGTATTAATTATTTTACAAAAGCCGACTAAGACCAAATTTTATTTTCTTCGGTGAATCGAACTCTCTATAAACACGAAGGCGCACTTTGTCAAAGGACCTTGCTTTGCATTTAATTTTCCACGTGAATTTTCCACGCATTTTTAGTATTTTTTATCGCTCTCAAGAAATTTCAATCTTCGGTAAGCTGCATTGTTTAGATTTCGTAGCAGAAACTATTAATTTTATAGCTGAGGCATGCATTGTTGGTTTAATTTCAAATGTTTACAGGTTTGGTCAAGTTCAGAAGCTTCAAATTCTCTAAATTTGCTCGGTTTTGTCGGGGTTTGAAAGCAAATATATCTTCGAAACAAAGACTTGATATTTGAAATAAAACAAATTCATACCAATGCGACCGCAACTGCTAGCAAAATTCCGCGTGTCGATGGAAACTGGATTCGAATTTTCTCACAATTATAGGCTGCACCAAGCCTTTTTCTTAAAGTTTAATTTCAAATTTTAGTTGACAGCTGAGTTTTATGGAAAAAAATCGTGAAAACTTGTACTCATCGGTGATCACAGTGAGTTCTAAACTTTTTAAATATGCATTTTTCTTATTTTTTAGCGGGCGAACACTTTTTTTTAGTGCAATCGCGGTTAAAACCATGGATTTCAAAATGAAGATTTCGACTAAATCACATCTTAATTTCATTTAACGAAACAGTTAGTTGTGTAGGACAACAACAACAATAAAATTTTTCATGGAAAGTTCTTGTTTATAGTGCGCCTTCGTGTTCATTTTGCATTTGCGATGTTTTTATACAATTAACAGTTTTTCTATTAATCAATTGCAAGAGGTTTTTGGAAAAATTATTTTGTCTAGAGATGAAAATTTTTCAGCAACTTTAAGATACTGCAATCGTTCACGTTTTAATCAAATTTGATTGACTAACGCATATTCAAAATTAATAAATTTTGCACAACTTATTTTTTTTATTAATTTTTTTTTTTGGCTCTAGTTCGTTGTTAGGGTAACAGCTGTTTAATTTTGTCTAATTTTCCCGCCAAAAGACTTATTAAAAATACGGGCGCTTAAAATACGCATGCGCAGTTTTTTTTTTTTTTTCAAATTTTTCATATCGTTACTGTCTATTTGAAAATTTTGAATTTTCTCGCCAAAAGACTTAGTAAAACTACGGGCGCCAAAAATATGCATGCGCCGTTTTTTTTTTTATTTTTTCATAGTCAATTTTATATTTCAGTAAGCTTAATGATATTGCTATAATAATTACTATAATTAAAGAACTTAATGATCTCAACAATAAAAGTCACACTCAAGCAAACAGTTGTTTCAATTTCATTGTGTCCTTTATTTTCTGTCTTATTTAAATGAATATTTTTAGCTTATTAATTAAGTAAGAATAATTAATTAATTAAAAGATGTGTACAAACTTTTTTCCTTTATATACTAAGTCTTTTGGCGGGAAAATTTGGAATAATTTGCACAGCGTTTTCCCTGGCAACAAATTTGGCAAAAAAAATATTGGGGAACTCTTTGAACATTTCTTGATCACAAAAAGCTCAGAGTGACCCTACAAATTTTCCCGCCAGTTAAACATAAACCACCTCGGAGAAATACTTAAAGCAACTTTTTGTTCAATCTCTACGTTATTTAAAAAGCGAGAGTTTAAAATTTTCAACGAAACGTTCGTTTTAGTGAAGTTTCATCTCCGAGGTGGTTTATGCTTTAAAAATCTACCTAAAGTTATCTTCACAAGGCTAAATGAAGTTTGCAACCTGTGTTTTCAAATACAAGTTGGCGTGAAAAAAACATTGCTAAAGCGGCTTTCAAACATGCTAAAATACTGTTTGTTTTTTTGTTGTTGTTGTTGTTTTTTTTTTTTGCAACGTTTTGACACGCCAAATCCCATTTGACAAGACAAGATTGGAAACCTTACTTTGCCGAGTGAAGGCGACTTTAGAAATAAAGAAGAGACATGGCAATTCGAGAAAAAAATTTGCAACAGAAAAAGAAACCTTTTTGGATTATCACGAAATACTGATTGTTTCAGGAAAATTTAACATTGAATTGATACTTCGATGCCTTTCCTTCAAACTGTTGCAAAATTGTCTAACTTGCAATGTCGCTTTTTGTGACCTTAATTGTTCAACCGGCAGAGTGCTATATACAGTGTTACACAGGACAAGACATTTGTGGTGGAAGCATCTAGAAAATGATACATTGTACAACCTACACCCAAATTTAAAAGATGTTCTGGTATTCGAGTATCAAGACAATTCGTCCTAAGTGATGTTCGAAATCTTTTTCGTTTCTTTTCTCGGATTTTACTTTTGTGATCGATAAGGGCAATTTTCGTTGGTAATCACTTAATTAACTCCTTCTCTTGTTCTTACCCTTTTGGTCAAAATGTTAAAAAAGAGGTTGTGTCGTCGTTGTTTGGAAAGCAATCTGTAGTTATGGTTATTTAATTTTCGCTGATCGAGATAATCGATATAACTTGCTTACAAGTTTGGTCAATCGATCTCGGTTTAGAAATTTCTTTTCAATTATCAATCAAAAGAATTCTATTCACTCTCTAGTTTCAGTAAAATTTCGTCCAATTTCAACACCAATAAATGTCTTTAGTGATTCTTTGGTTTTTGTTTTATTTTGTCGCAATTTCTCTTTGTTTTTTGCCTCTTGTTTCTTGGTCAATTCTTATTGAAAATTAATATTTTGGGCTTTCACTCATTCCCCTTGTCCAATGCAACACTAATATAGTTAAACTAGGTCTTAAATATCAAGCATACTACTGAAACTAATGTCTGGTTGAGATAATGCAAACAATTTAGCCTAAAAACAAAACTAGACTGCGAGAGAGCCAACGCCTGAAGGAAAAAAAGAAAATAAATATTTCTTTTTCTGTAAGTTAGAATGAATGTTTATTTTCTTCTCGATTTTCGAGGAGATGGACCACAAAATATAACGAGAATCTAGAAGTTCCTTTCATGTGATCGACCGAAAGGTTCATTTGGTTGTGTAAGGTTATAATTTCACCCATAGGATTTCTCATTTTGTTTCTCATTTTTAGTACGTATACTTCAAAGTGCGAATTCCAGAACAAAACAATTTTTTAAGAATTTTATACGCATTCCTTCCTATATCAACCTATATTCCAACAAACGATTTGTGCAGCAATAAACAAAAAAAACGTTTTAATTAAAATAATAAAATACAAATTTCACTACGGTATCAGAAAATCATGCTGGTATGAGCTCAATTTGAAATCCACTTCTGGGGTAGGACTCCACTTTCCTTCAAATAACATTTTAATATTTGAAATTTTACATGAATAGAAGCAGTAGATATTCAAACGAACGAAAACGAAACCTTCAGAAATTGACTTGACTCAAATATTCTATTGCAATTGGCCGGCCGTAAGATGCATCTTTTAAAAACTTAAAATACACGATTCGTGGATATAAATACAAATAAATACATAATCTCGTATTTTACTGGTGTGAAACTCAAGTTTGTTCCAAATTTAATTTTGTCCCTAGCCCTCCTTTCAAACCACAGAAGTTAAAAGAACAAAATGGTGAACGGTATAAAGCCCATTTTCAAAGAGTTGAATAACTGGATGCTTCCTAACTGAGTTCCAATTGCCTTGATATTTTTCAAAAAAAAAATATAACACTTTTAAATCAACAGTCTTTTGCGACCTTTAACCCCCTTTTTGTTTCGCCTAATTTGAATGCAGAAGACGTTTTAGAGCGTTCATTACTTCAACCAGACACTAGTTTACTGTTGTAATGTTGGTTCAATCGCTTCAATTAATTGCCTATTAGGTAATGTTGTGCAATGACAAATATAGGAAGAAATACTCGTGCGCATTTGCTTTTCTGCGAAAATTTGGTAACAGCATTTTGTCCTTTTGAGCCTTACGTTCCCTTGACAACTACAAAAACTTACAAGATGCAACTGCCAGGTGCCATGTCTAATGGTCTTTTATAATTCATAGCTAATCAGTTGAGAGCCAGCATTAGAAAACGTCCAAAACAGAGGAAATATTTTCAACGCTGATACGCCATTTGTTGTCTCCTTCCCCTAAAGCCCTTTGCAAATTTGAAACTAAAGGTCACACAAAATCTCCGCGTCAAAACTCCCCGAGTCACAGGGAATTTGTACCCCCTTAATTATCCCCCCCCCCCCAATCAAAGTAATCCAGGTTTTAAAAGTAAAGCGAGGCAGTACCTAATATAACTAGCCAAACTTAGAACAGGCTTGAAAACCCTATTTAAACTTGATAGCCCACCCACACCTCCACCGCACCCCTAATCAGTATATCCTAAATTCCACAAAACGTTTATGACAGGAAATAGTCGATGAGCCAGGAGATGCCAGGAATCTTTTTTTTACCGTAGTGGAATTTTGTAGCCAAATGTTGTTGTTGTTTGAATGACCGGGAGAAAACAAGACCAGAAAAATAGATGCAAATACCTTGTCAGTGTGATTTTCAAGTTTTTCCACTTCTTATCGTTTATGTAGCTCTTAATCCTCTTTGATCAATTTTGAGTCGCATTCTTTACAACTATCCTTCATATAACCCTCCAGATTTGGACCCCGCTGATTTAAGAGGGAGGGGTGCCGCCTACCACCCAATCCTCACTCCATGATAAATATTTTTGATCATTAACAGTCAGCATTTTTAACGCAATTTAGTAAATCTGTGCTTACTTCAATTTTGAAACGTTTTATACGGTTACGTTCGATATGACGGTAACATTTTCGTCTTCGTAACCATGGTATCTGGCAGTTTAACCTTGTAATAGAACTAACTGATATATAAACAACCTAACTTTGAGCGATCGCTGTCTTACTTACTAAACTTTCGTTGTTGACTTTAAAATCAGCCAAGATAAATAAGATGAAAAGATTTATCAAAGTTTCAAGTTCTATCAAATATAGAAATTTACGAAGAATTGTTAATTTAACTGATCAAACGAAAACGCGCGTTTTTTATATGTGAATATAGAAGATCGCTCAAAGTTGACGTTAAGTGTTCTCAATAAAAAAAATATCTCTTAATGGACGATTGCTGGTATATTTGGACAAAATAAAGAAACGCAACCAGCATTTTAAATGGTTTAACAACGACAAGAAGAAAGAATCGGTTAATTTTACAAACTGAAGTATTTTGGCTCAAATACACGAGTATATGAAGTCAATTTGCTTTAGGGGCCTAGACCCTTCCCGTTCGCGGTCAATATATATTAAACAAAATTTTAAGTGTCATTTCCCAAAAACTTCATTTACCTTTGTCAATTATGATCATCGTCCATCAGAGATATTTTTTAACAAAATAAAAAATCAATTTTCTTAGCTTATCTTTAATCCCGTTTCCTGCAGTCCGTTGTTTGCTCTGTGATTCTTTTCGTCTTCTTGTGCAATGTTCCTTCCTCTGATGACTTTACCTTTAAGAAAGAAATAATAATGATGCTTTTCTTCCTAGCTGTCGAGAGGTTACTTAGTTTGCTTATTGAGGTAAATTGAATTTGACAACTAAATTTTCATTGAAGCTGTTGAATTAGCTCAAAGAAATATTTTTGGAGTATATTTTCAAGCTTTCAGAACGCCAGAGAAACTAAAATAAGAAATATTTTCATCGCAACAAAGCCCTGTGAAAGGACCAAAGGTGCCACGTCAAAGCACGTGCTCAGCGTTTCGAACAAGTTGATCCAAAATCGCTGGAACATTGAACGGCGAACAAAACCAATTCAACTTCCTCGCAGTCTTTTCCTTCAGTCTCACCTTCTCTTTCTCAGGAAAGAATATTTTATAATAGCAACCGAAATTGAACGTTTGCGAATTCTGATATTATTGTGCTTCGGAAAATGCGTTGAACTTAATCTCTTCAAGCTAGAAGACCAAAATAATTCCAGGTCCAGCTAGCTCACTAAGAGTTCGAAAGTTTGAGGGCTGAGGTCCTATGAAAATATATACTCACCATATGTCTTTGTTTGTTTGAAGCCAAGTCTTTTCCCCTCTACCTCGGTACGGCATTTTCAAGACCAGAGTTCGTCCTCACAAGTCTTCACTTGTCGGCAAGTTCGTTACTTTGACATGAAATGCAGAAGATGTAATGAATATGCATTAGATGCTGGAACCAATCAACAACATCTAAAAACGGTACCAGCACGAATTCTAACAAGAATGCATGCATGCCTTAATTAATATGCTATCGCCTTAGTCGTGCTAAACGCCGGCCTAAAAAATGGCGACCATTTCTGAAGGGCTCTCAAACCAGGATATATTCATTGTGGAATATTGGCTCCCGCTCACGGGCACAATTTAGTTTGGTTTTTGGAAGTGAAATACTTCTGGAAAAAATTCTCAAAAGTTTCTTTTGTATACGAAATAGAATAAGACGTATCAAATTCTGTGGCTGTAGAAACAACTTTTTCTGTCTTTCTATCCAGGCGTCCTCAAACAGAAAATTTCGCTACCATGACAAATTTAGTGTGCTGGTGCAAAGATTCATGAATGTCTGAAGGGGTCGGAAAAGAAAAAAAATACATCGTTGCGAAAACATATAAGGATTTTTTTTCCTTAAACATGTTTAATGATTGTTTTGTTCGTTAAACACGGTGCTTCTCCGTTTGCGCACACACAGAACTTGTAGTAGAAACAATTAATGGTAATTCTATTTCCACAACAAAAATCGCAAGCATGCAAACGGGAAAATTTTAAGCAAAACACGACAATTTGTAAGGTCCTTACTTTTTTTTCGGCACTAATCGCCGTTGAAAGACCCTTTTTTCGCTACAAAAAGACCACAATCTGGACCGATCGGACGACGGCGAACGGCGAACAGCAAGTGGATGACTTGTGGGGTTTGTCTGTATTCATCTAAAGGTCCAAAAGAGGGGATTTTTCCGGGTGTAACTTGTAACTGAAACAGATCCCCTCATGTGTGCCTAGTTCTACTAGTAACACTTATTTAATCTTTCTTCGCAATGGTAATTTCAAAGATGTTCGGGCATGTAAGAAGATTCGTAAAAAGTCATAAAGCTTAGTGCAAAGCATTGTTTCGTCCCCAGTGTCGGCGACCCCTCCCTTAATAGTGAGTAACGGTCCAAAGGAGTGCAGGTGCCCTTGTAATCGATGGGAACGAAGACTTCACTAATGTGTAGGAAGACTCGGTTTACAGTGAATTATCAGGGGTTTTTTTTCCAGATCTTTTGATCCAAAAGCTTGAGGTCGTTCTCCATGTTCTAAAGGGCAACATGTACCTGTCCGCCGGACAAGGGCAAGAATCCCTCCCTCCACAAAAGGAGTAACAGGGCTTTTTTCAATAAACTCTTTTATTAAATTTCAAATACATCAGGCCGATTGATCTTTTTACAAGAATTGAAATAACAGTCACTTTTTGGCCCATTTGAGAATTCTTCTTGGGAACGATTGTGACATAACAAAACATACAACCGCAATATGTGAACTTCAAGGCTTTTAAGGCCGCTGAGATAATTGCCTTAATGACAAATTAAGGCGGGGGTACACCTGAAAGCCGTGTTCACGCTGCTTAAAATTGGTTAAATGGAAATATCCTGTTCGCGTTTCAAGCAATACAAAAACCTTATGCTCATTACCCAAATAAATGTTTTGGGGTGTTTTGTAAATTTTTGGGTGATTTTTAGGTATATTTGGGAGGAGATAGTTTTTCTCAAATGAGTAATAAAATTAAGAGAAATAAGAAATATTGAAGATTTAGTGAAGTTTTAAAAAGAGAATTTGTAGTTAATAATTAATAGACGGATACCAAGTTAGTCCACTAGAAACCCGGGGTGCCCTTGCGTGGGTATCAACTGTCTGTTAATGTTCCAAAAATCATTTTCTTTCTTCTAGCACTTCCTTAAACCTCTGAGAATTCCATCCAAATTCAGGTGTACCCCCACCTTAATGACAACTCTAGGCCCAGTTGTTCAAAGCCCGAATAAGATAATCCTGGATCAACGTGAAGTTTGATTCGAGTTTAATGACTAACCATTAAAGATTGTTCCAAAGATTTTGTCCCTCAGTTTTGACTTAAGACTTGTCTTTACCATTAGCTTAAAATTAGATTTTAAAAACATTTTTAACGAGCAAGATGATAACCTCGGTTAACTTTTAATCGGGGATTAGCGTAAATCGTCTTTCGAACAACCCGACCCTGGAGTTTAAACAACATTGCTTTTAAAGAAAAGAAGTTTTACTTCCGCAGGGGTCTAACCCAAGAATGAGCTGTGCCTTAACATACTTGAGTTATTGAAGAGCAAGACCTGTAGTGTCGGCCATCCAAAACTTTAAATGTAGAAAATATCCAGCTGATTTCAATACAAAACGTCACTTATTCTTTGACACCCTTGCATAAAACCCTCCAATATAATAGTTCTATCTAATGGAGCAGAATGATAGGATATTAATACCCCGACGCACGTTTGCTTCCTTATCGTCCACCAGTAGCCCATTGGTATTTAGAGGAAAAAACAAGTAAGCAGTGAAACTCATTATCATGAGGTCATCCCATGCATTCCGGCAGCACCCCTCTTTAGAAGCAGGAAGCTACAATGGAACAATACAATTCAACACTCAGGTGATATATCAATACAACATCGAAAATATAAAATATGATTTTCCTCGAAATTTCGTCCTGAGGAGGCAAATTAATGTTGAAACCATTCAAACTGGTCTAAAGTTCCCTTAAGCTCCCAGTCGATCTAATAAGCCTATCCCCACCTCACACCAGAAGTTATATAATACGTCATACGGTATACTTTAACGGTACATCTTTTAATGAAAGATGACACCGAACACAAAACATTGGGGCTTGTTTTTCATGCTAAGCTTGCTTGTGTAGAGGCTTGGATCACGACAAACCTCGCTCCTAGGTTTTTCAAGAATGTGCCATGACTATACTAATAGTCTAGTAGACTCTGAGTTCTTTGAGAGATTCGAATCGCGTTTACGGCAAATGTGAGATTCGCGCTTAAGGTTTCTTGAAAAAATGAGTACATAGATGAGAATAGTGCAAAATAATTCTGGTCTTTCATACTAACGCAAGACTACTCAATTTTAACATAAACCGCGAAAGTAGTTAATTCATGGTTAACTAGACTAGCGTACATAATATGGTTTTTCTATTTACTCACTGCATGCTACTTCAAATGCATTTTGACATTAAAATGCTTGTATGAGATAATTATTTGCAATTTACACTCATTGTATGACTTTTTCCTTTCAATCGAGTGAGCTGGTTGTACGGGAGCCATGGGCGGTAATCCTTATAATGAATCCCGTATAAGTCCACAGGTTACAAGACGACCAGTCTAGTTCCAAAAAAAACGTAGTTCCGGCTAGAAGCCCTCCTGGGCATAAGCCAATCCATTTTTTTTCTACTCATGGATCAGTTAAGAACACTTAGTACTTTAATTTTTTCAGAAACAACAAAAGCAAATCCTCCGGCCACGGACAGTGAGATAGCAAATATCTTCAACGTTTCTGTTTGTTTTCCGTTTCAAAAATTTAAGTTTAAAATTTCAGTTAGATAAGTACCCTTGCATGGATGCGAGTTTTCACGTTTTCCTGATTATAAACCACAAAGCCCGCCGTATAAGTGAAGGACGTATAATCTGGATTGTAAGGAATATGAAGATCAGACGTCTAATGAAAAAATCAGACAATTTGTCTTACAACTTCCCGCTGTTTCTTTAGTTGTTGATGTTGTTTTCGCTCTTTTTTACTTTATCTTAGTCTATGCCATGTAATACGATGTTTTGTTTGTTCAGTAACTAATATGGCAAGTGGCTTGTTGTTGCTTGATTTACTATAGGACAAACAATGTTACGTTTGCCATGCCGCAGGAATCAAGTCAGTAATGAACCAATTAGTAGTCGTTTCTGTTCAGTTCTTGTTTGGTCAACCAACCATGCATGCAATTTCTCTGAAATAAACTGATCGGCAGAATATGTAAAATCCGTACCGCTTAATTGGCATGATCTTGATGGTTTCAAGAGGCTTAAAGATTAGAGTATGCGCGGTTGTTTTCAATTCAGCAATATTGGCAATAAAATTTGGCCTTTAGGAATCGACTAACGTTTCGAACGTCAATACTGAAACATTTTAAGTTAACCGTGAGTGAGGTGGAAAATCCCGGCATTCTTAAAAAAGCACTGGGGGAAGCTGGAGCTGTGAAATATACTTCCGTGCATGCTGTGATTTTCTGTTGTTTATTTTCAGCTTTTTTTTTTTTCGCACATAAATCTAATGGCTTAGGACACTTGGAGAAAATGGTGGGCTAAAAACCTAGGCCAAAGTATTAGATTGATAGATTAGTTTTCCCCGCTACATCGGTATTTATGTTCAAACATGAACTTTTGTTTGGTGAATAGAGACAAAACTCCAGCGTAAGCTAGTTGACAGATCAATATCAATTAAGTTTTCTATATAGATTACTTAGTGCACTGAGGCTAGTGAATACAGGTACGTGTCCTTCGTTAGGAAAGACTAGAACGGCCGATTGTCAAGCTCAAAAAATGGTCAGACAGTTAGATGGGACCACATTTTCAACTTGTGCTGTTTCGTAGTAGAGTTACTGATAAGCTATTGAAACTACTTCTTGTTCCATATTTCTTCGAAAATCTACACGGCAGTTTCTCTTTTCCTGTTGTAGGAGTTAAAATAGTGATAATACAGAAACATACTAGAACTAAACAGTTACCATTTTGGGAGGCACGATGCATGCTGAAAAAATAAACTTCGCGTGACACAGCCCGTGTATCATTCTGCAGAGGTTTATACCTGTTAAGTGGAATATCCTGAAGCAAGCAAGGTCGAGTTTCAGTAATCAAGAGGCGGAAAAGATTCCATATTGGTCAGACACTTAGCGCGCTGGATCAGACAGGCTTCAACAACGATCTCGTGCTTGTGTCCTTTTGGCTCGATTTTCGTGTCTTACTAATTGAATTCCAGTCTATTATTAGTTGTTAGTGTTACTATACCAAGGTATTTTTGTCACCATTGCACACTTGAGAGGAAATGCCCTTGGTTTTCCACACATGGGGTAAATGTTTTCAACTTTAAGCCGGTGAGAATGTGTTAGCTGACGTGATAATTGGCTCAAACCAGTTACACGGTTGAGGTGTAAATGTGTTGCTGACATCCTCACAGGGTGTATATCATTGTCGATCCCCAATAATTCCCTTGTTTAGAACTCACAGTAAAATATTTGAGATTTTGTTCAGCAAAAAACAGCATCAAACTACTCAAACTTCCACATGAAAGGGCACACTTCACGATTTCACCCACAGGGTCTATAGTATAAGACACTATGCGTTTATTATGCTTTATATAATGGGTTCACAAGAAAGTTTAAATCGATCTTGATACTTTCGTATTAATGGTCACACCGTTCGCAGGGTTTCGCAAAGACTAGTATCGACTAACTCATTAACCATACCAGAAAAAGTACGTACTGCTCGGTACCTTTCGCTTTCTACTGTCACGCATGTGGAGTTTCGTCAACATGATGTGCGCCCATTACATGACTCAATATTTGGACTGGAAGTTAACATGACTCAAGTGTTTAAAATAATCCATAAAAGAAGCAAAACCACAGCGACAATGCCGGATCTGTTCCAGACATAGCCTTGAAATACCAAAATGGAAAAGACCATTTTCCCTTATATTTCAGCCGTTGGAATTAAGACCTCCTCTTGCAAATCCAGTTGATATGGAATAAAGTGAATAGATGGTGCTTCTTATATTTATCTTCTTTTATTATCTTTTTTTCTTTCATTTTCTTCCTTTTTTTTTTCCCCCTTGCTATTTAGAACCAGCTTCTCGTTTGTTACATTTTAAATACTGAATAGTTCAGGATGTAGTCATACCGAAGCACTTAACCACATTTCTCCGATATTGTTTGTACCTATGATACCCAGTATTAATCAAGTATCTGCATTGGTGAAGCGAAACCTCCATGAATGACAAGCCATTCCCTTTCAGAAGGCTCCTAACGATGGTTGGCCCCCTTTACTGATCCCTCCCACTCCATCCCCGGGCTCTCCCCTTCTTCCCGTCTCCCCCGTGCTTACTTACTTAGTGCCAGAAATACCGTGATATTAGCCCCGTGTGGCGATTCCCCAAATAAAAACTTTCCGTCTGAAGATCTTAATATAGGCCATTTTCTCTATAATACCCTTGCTCGACAATTGATTCAAGAGATACCGGGCCCACAGTTTTGAGAGCTATTTACTTCGGTAAGCATGGCGGCGTTTTTCTACATAAATCGATATGCGGGATCTGAAGAAGTTTAATCCGAAGGCAAACCTTTACTGAATCACTTAATAATCCGCAAGTAAAACATGAATTTCCTCTTCAACACACGACACTCAAAACGTACTAGTACGCCCAGGTGGGAAATGTCACGTTCCCAGTTCTCGCGCTCGTCTGTCGTTCATTTAATAGCGTTAACACTGACAATGGATCGCACGCCTGTAAATGCACTTTAACAGTAGCTTGTATTTTGTACTCGTGAAGGTCAAGCTTGTTGTTTTCGCTTATTGGCAATTAAAATCGTCTCACCTGTCTGCGTTTCCTAATCGGTTAACTTTCCTCTCTGGTGCATATTAACAGGACTGGCAACGAAGATAATGCCAAGCTGCTTCCTGTGATTTACTTAAATCGCCACTTGTGGGGTTAATAGGGCCAGGTTAAGGCCTAGTCTGTGCCCACTCCAACGGAATGAATAAACCACATGGCTCACCAGGGGCGGTGCTTCGAAATAAATGCTCGACTGCTGGCGCACAAGGCAACTAGTAGGATTACTACTTCTCTTTGAATAAAATTAGATTCCATCACAGTCTCACAACTTTCATTTTATTAGATTTTCATTAAATTTCCTCGGTTTAAATTTAACACAATTATACACCTGCGGGAAGAGAGAGAACCTCAAGTCAAGTGTTTGTTTGTTTGTTTTGTTTGTTTATATTGACCTTATCTAGACCGCGAGAAAGGGGCACATTCTGCTCGCGTGGACTTTGAACATTGATAACATTTTACTACGAAGGCATTAATAGCCCCACCAAATGTTGCGACTTTCCCTGAAACGTATTTTGTGACAATTTGATGTAAAAGAATAATTAAAGTTCATGGAGTTTGATGTAACCATGGCAAACATATTTTGGCGGGGTTTGTTTTAGAAATTGAAATTTTCTTGCTTACGTGCGTTAACCTTCACATTTTTTAAAAATCATTTTAGTTATGTACTCTTAGCTTGGCTTTGATCATTTCTTGCAATTGGTCAAGTTTGGCAGCTTTCCGAAATCCAATACGGCGGATCCAAAAGTCATGAGAGATTTTTCTTAAGTCCTCTTGGCTTTATCACCTCCAGTCTCGTAAAATTAGAGTGATTTAGAATCGCGTGTACTGGAAACGGCAAACGCGAGATTCGTGTTTATGTTTTCTTGAAAAAAAAAAAACATAGATTAGAATAATGCAAAACAATTCTGGCCTTTGATGTTAAAGCAAAACGACTCAATTTTAAATGAGAAACTGAAAACAGCGAGCGGCAAATATGGTTATGTTTAGACGTTTTAGATAGCGTGAAGGAACATAACAATTAAATGATGCAGAGACGGACAATGAATCACGAGCGTTTGGTCCAGGCCTTTCACTCTAACGAATAGCGGCTACTGAGGCTTCGCGGAAATTACAGACACTAGATTTTATATTTACAGTCAGTTTATACCCATTTTTAAACACGCTATGATTGTAACCTAGCCCCTAATTAGTGATATGTACTTTTGAACATTGTAAATTTAGTGCAATGGTATTTTTCGTTAATGAACCATTAAATTAAATAAACTTGCGAGCAAAGCCATACTATCGGGTATTGGCCATTTTGATGTCTCCCATAGATAGTGGGGCATTTGCCGGAAAAGTCTGCGTAAGGTGGATCATTTGTTTGTTATTAAGTTATTTATTCATTTATTTATTTTTCATTTTTCAAATGTCACCTCATTTACTACATATCCTTAACAAGAGATAAAATTGTTTATTCAAAACGCCATACAGTTTAATTTCGTACTAGCCCCGTCTATGCCCCCAGGAACCCTGCTAACCCACAATTCATATACCAGTACTCTTAACAGCGTATTCTTCACTTCCCTTTCATACGCTAAATGCTGTGAATACTTGGTACTTTATTGTGTTATCTTCCTCCTCTTTAGTGTACAATATTAGCGTCAAGGCACACTTAACAAGTATTCCGGCGCGCAAACGACTCGTTCATAATTGAACGCGTAGCCAACGTCGTACCTAAGAAGCCTCTGGCTCTCGAGTCAGTGGCTGGTCGCAGGAAGACAAGCGATCAACCTCTAGCTCTGGCCATGGAGCTGGACGACTCTATAGCTATGAGAAACGCGAGTATTAATTCCGAATCACGTGTCTGCATCTGGTGGCAGTGTTCTCGGTCATGTATCTTGGAAAATAAACCCATCAAATTTCTGGAAAAAAAATGTAATAATAATGGGTGGTAAGTACATTTATAATGACAAATGACATAAATGAACTTCGTATGACATAAATGAACTTCAAAACATTATCTTCAAGGGAATAGAAAGGATTTCAGACATATACTGTCTTCAGGACTATCCATGTTTCTTTATTCCTTTGGGCCACTTGATTATTAAACTTGTAATTTTACCATCGCACAAAGTGCTGAGAATTACATGAAACGAAATGGGCACTGAATACTTTTTTTTTTTTTATCGAAAGTTCCACTTACGAGCTAACCCAGTTTCATGCAAGGGAAGAACGGCAGATTTCGTGTTTTTGACAAATTTATTTCTTTGACCCCAGAGTTAATTGTCCCTTGTACATAGTTCTTGCTATTCATCACCAAGAATGCTTTGAATGTTGGTCATTGATGTACACCAGCCGATATATCATTTGTAATCCCCAAAACCAATTACAGAAATCTCCTAATAGCGAAGTACAATAATCTTCTTAACAGATAATTTCGTTTACTGTTCTCACGATTTACGGCTTAGCGTGTCTGTAATAATGCATATCTAACATTGAGGAATCACGGCCGAGTTGGTGTACAACCTCTTCAGCAAGAACTGTCTGCTCGATACAGGGTGTCACTGAGGGGCCAAGAAAGGGTATTCGTTTGCACATTATTGGAGCAAAGCAGCGTTTTAATCAGTTCCGTCTTGGACTCACTGAATTAAGATTTGGACCTGGAACAAACACTGAAAGGTAACTTGACACACTAGGCTTAAGAAGCTCGAAAAAAATAATTACATTCCAATGACCAGAAACTGCGCAGGTTGCGAACAACTAGGCTGTACAGCGCTTATAGATTATAGCTCTATCAATTAGATAACACTCTCTTCATCGGATAAAATAAATATGTTCGGATGTCACAGTTATTGATTAATTTCATCCGCTAAATAATAGATTTATCCACCGATTTCAAGAATCTCCCTGCCGGTATAACTCAGTTATGGTCAGAAAATTGAAGTGATATCCACAGAAATTCTCAGTTTCCAAGTATCTGTAAATTTTAAAATCTTGTTATAAAATGTATCATAACTCAGTCAGAAGTTGGATTTGGTGAAAGGATATCTGACTGGGTGCAATAATACCGGAACAGGTCGGTATGAAAGCCATCGGGCGCTAATGATTAATTTGTTTGATTCTTTTCTTAGTTTGTGAAAATCTATTATCGGACATGCAGCATATCACAAAATGGGATTGCCATGATTTAATAAAGCAGAAAAAGCTGTTAGGTTTCTAATCTAATCAGATACATATATTTATCTTCTGCACGAATTGCGTAGGTTGGACTCTCACTTATGACTTAGTGCGTTTAATTTGCACTGTTCTATTATCAGATCAGTAATTCAGAAAGTGTTTAATGAACAAACAAACACAAGGATATGGCTAATTTTGTTAACACCAAATATAGGAGGTTAATGTTGTTGCGAGAAGTATAATTTGTCCGTTTTGGGGGTGGGCATGGGTACAGAGAAGGAAGGGGAAGTTGAGGGAGCCAGTGTGCATGCAATCACCTTGAACAATTTCAATGAAAAATTAAAACCACCCCTCTCCCCATTTCAATAAAGGCGCGTTTTGGAAAACGGTTGGTAAATAGCAATATTTCGGGAGAAGAGGGAGGGGGTTCATTTCTTCATTTCATGTTGTCCAAGATGGTAGTAATACACTGCAAAGTATCAATAACTAAGAAGCTGTAAATACTCAGTGTCCTGGCCAGCAAAGGTCTGCTATATAATACACAAGCAAGTAAAATTCAACGACAAAATCAAGCGACGTGTTGGCGCGGAGTCGTCGTGACACCATTTTCAAGTTCAAAATGATTTTAGTCAGATATAGTTTGCTGAAGATTAACCCAATAGTAATTATGCAATGTCACACAAAAAGTTTGGCTCAACTTGAGTCGGTTTGGGCATTAAGAGGTGGTGTCAATTCTCTGATTGCAACATTTTACTATTGTATGTTATGGCTATAATTTTAAATAGAAGAAAGATCCTCGCAGTTACTAACGCAACTTAAGCAGGCTTGCACGGGATTTCACCCGCAGTTCAAATATATGTTTCATATAAGGATATACGAAAATAATATTTATAGAATGCATTACCGATCCAGTAAATAAATCCTTTTGCGCATTCTGATTGGATTAGTTTAGCTCGGGACCCGGATGGCATGCGTTTTTAATTTAGCTTCCAACATGGAAACAAAATGATTACCCTTCCTTCCAGTTCGAGGTCACTAAACAAAACTGAAATGTTTCATACAGTAACACAAAAGGGTCAAGGATGTTTGGCTTTAATCTTTTCAAGTCCTTGTTAGAGTAAAGTACGTATGTAACGTCTATGCACGGAACAAAATTATCTCGAAACATTATATACAAATCGTAATTTATAATACTCCTTAAGCAAGGCTGGGAGACCTTGAACAATCCCAACAGTACAGGCATGAGCCATTGCTTACCATTTTCGATGCGCCAGTAGATTTTAATTCTTGTATTTAGATCACTAGCTCGTATGTTGAATTTACGTACTGTAAATGCTTTTAAAAACGACTAGAGACGGATTCGCAATGGGCTCGGTAAAGTAAATTAGCTGCTAGTTTACCTTTCTCAAAGTACTGTGTGCTCATGATTAACTTTTCACATCGTGATCGTCAAGAATCTGAACCCACTGTAAAAAATAAATTTTGCAAATAAGCACTATATTCGACATAATACGGTCTTTATCAAAAGACGAAAATAAGCCACTGATATAGCAATACATTCAGTCCGTGAAAAGATGCTAGTCATACACAGCTTGGACACACTCGGTTATGCCCAGCAACAATATCCTTTTGAACTTGTGATGCTCAGTCAAATGAAAGAGGCTTCTGATTGAGTATTCAGTCTGTGATATTCGGTTCATTTTCTAACAAATTAAGTGATTTTTCTCTGTTTTACAAGATCTCGGGTGTTGGGAATCATGAAAAGAGTTAGTCTAAGAAAAAGTACAGTGTTGATTAATAGGTTCAAATTTGCGCAGTAATGGCGGTAATGCTTTAATTTGTTCTGTATGCTTCAAATAGCTGAATGATCTAAACGACAATTAATGACGTTAGCCATGCATAAAAAATACTGCTTTATAGTGCAGACCGAATGCGGCGGAAAAGACATTCAACTCAACTGACCTGTGTGGCTACCGTCTAAAACTCCCCCCGATGACAAGTGTTACTTTTTGAACTCGAATGGACTGTTTCTTGCAACAAATTATTTCATATGTCATGCACAATTTTCTCTTTCCCAGTACTTGTACGCACACAAGGGTCATTGGCAAGTGGCAATAGTGTTTCTCGACCCTCTTTAGGTTATTGATTAAGACACATGCACCTCTTAATTTAAGTTGCCAATTCTAAACAAAAATTACAGATTCACTATGTGTATATTATTGAATAAAGCCTTGTAATATTTCGATACACCAAATACTGACACTAAGGCTAACCTCCTTTTCTTAGCTAGCGTTTGAAATTTTGTTGGTAGCATTTGTTTCCTTAGGACATCAGTGATCCGCTTGCTTGTTTTTGTTGGAAATATTGTTTGTAGCAAATTAGATCAAGACCCTTGTCAACAACATAACGGCATCCTTCTATTTAACATCAGTCTGCATGTAGGCCTATTTCGTAAGTCCCCAATTTCAAATACATCTGCGTGAATGAATGGACTGCCAGGGGTTCTTTGTTATGGTCAGTGTAACACGTGTTTCATATCCTTCTTAACTAATAAATTGATTTCGCAGAAGACAAGAAAACCGGAAAATGTTTTAACCTAGACAACTATCCCGAAGGACTTGTAACTGAAGAGACAGAAGTGGTCAGGGATAATATTTCAGTTTCTTCGAGACATCTGATAGACTGAACATTTTTGTTTTCACGAAGGTCTGCGAATTTTTTCATCTGAAATTTAACCTAAGAACAGAAATGAAATATCTAACAAAAATGCAAGACTTCCTTCTCATGACCGTACCCATATTATGCTAAGAAAAATTTTAAGCTGTTTAACTGATACCGCGGCGCCATTTTTAAGAGGAGTATGAAATCTGGGGCCATTGTTAACAAACCATGAACCTTATTATTAACAATAAGGGAAAATACAAACCTTTGCCTAGCTTTGCCAATAAATGATGTCTTAAACTGCAAGACTGAGAAAACTTGGACATCCCATCAAAGCCTTTTCAATGCTTTAACAATTCTGACGGAACTCGAAAACACATTCGATGTCTCTATGATCTGCGAACAAGAACAACTGATTGTTTCGTCCCTTTATATTGAAACCCCTTAACCTTTCCCGGCGCTTGCAAAGTTAAACCTTGAGTCCGGAAACGCCTTTCCAACTTTTACTTGTTTTGGTAAAATCCTAAAGTATGATCATTCAAATAAGAGCTCTCGAGGAGTAGCTTCATGGGGGTGCTGTTGGCTTTAAATTACCTTATACTCCTTAGCCTAACAGGGCCGCCGGTGAGTGAAAATTATAAGTTAACGACTTACACGTTTTTGTACGAAAGCTATAAATTAAGCGATTCTTTGTTGATTTCTTTAGTTAAGAGTAACTGGATTGTTCTTCTTGGGACTGACCTTACAGGATGCGATAACCTTAGGTACGCTTAAGAACCGAATTAATAAGCACGATGAAAACTGCACGAGGCTGAGATTCTGAGATAAGGGAACAGCGGATGACAATATCAGTTGTCCCTCTGTTTCGTAAGAAAAACTCTGATATTAATGTCACGAGGGCAATAACCTATTGTCTGAGAACTTTCCAGTTTCAAAAAAGAAGTGCAAATGTTGATTGCCAAAACACATCAGACATTAGTAAAATAATCTGAATTAAAATTTTAAATTATCATGATTGAACTTTTTTGGCGGCGCCATGTATTGTTCATTGGCAACAAATGGACGTTTTAGATTTTGGGCGTATATTTCACCCCCTTGCTATTTACAATTTAAAGCTTGTTAGCAATCGGCTCTACTGATTGTGACCTTTATTCTTTTTTTCCATTTACCTTATGCCAAAATGTCTTTATATTTTTTGTTTGGATTCAAATTAGCCTTTCTTGACTCGTTCAAGATAAAATTATATTTTGATAGATAGGAAGGGCTTGAATACAAACAAAATGGTTTGAGTTTTCCCTGGTCTTCTTGTGATAGACATGCCGCAGTGGTAGCCATTTTGGAATAAGCTCTATTTAAACTTTCAAGATACAAGATTTTTATGTTAAAGTTATGGTGGTTGTAGAAGAGTGTTTGCAGTTCTTCAACAGACATATTTTGCGGTCAATGTTGTTGTTTACTGGTTTAGTGTACGCCTTCTTGCCTGGCTACCGAACCTTACATTAGATCACGATTGGCTGTATATATGTGTCAGTGTGGTTTAAATTTGCTTTTGCCATATTACTGATATGGTCTATTATTTTCCAATTTTTCCAGATCACTGTAGTGAATCAGAGAAAAAAAATGAAAACGAAATAGCATTCAGAAATTACTTCTTTGTGAAGATTTCGTAATACATTTGGAAATAAAACTTAGCGATAAAATGAAAGAACAACGGCTCATTGTCTTCGTGACATGCATGATCAGCAAATTCAAATTCAAACAATTTCAAATCATGATGAATTTGAAACCTCTTACGCACATACGGAATTTACGATATATTTGGCGTATTAGTATGTTGGTCCATAAGAAAGCCAAATTTAGGGACTTGACCAAAAATTGATTCCAACACAATAGCGTAGTGCAATATAGTGTGAGTATATTTAAAAAAAGGCCAAAAACCCTGTCAAAATAATTTACACATTAATCGTACTCAGGAAATGCTTTGACCACAGTTAAAGAAGACGATAGCTCTGAAAGCATTTGCTCTTTATCTTTTCTCGAAAAGTCTAGAAACTTACTCACGTTTCCGCGGGCAGTGCGTCCACAAAGACCTCTTAACCGCCATGGGTTGAACTTTGTGCCATTTCAGCAATTTTTATCTGTTAACTTCAACTTCGTGTGTTGCTCGATTGGAACGTCTTTATTGAATTTGTTACATTTGTAAGTTCGTAACACAATGTTCTTTTAGCCAGAACGATTGAGCAAATATAAGCTGTCAACAGCCGAATCGAAAGCAAAGTACATAAAACACTCAGTCCATGCAAACAGATGTTACCAGCTGTTAAATTCGTCATGACTAATTGTTTAAGGGATTTAAGTTATAAAACCATCCCCCAAATTCCCCCCTACAGCCACTACTGTATGCGCCTGGCATAATACAGTTTAAGAACACAGTGGGAGGTGTATCATTAATTATACTTTAGTAACGAGATGACAAACCAACTAAGTCATGTGTGAACATTCTGTACTTTCAATCACGTTTTGCCACTTGCACACAGCGGATGTCGGTTTGCTTTTCTCCTTTCCTGTTTAATCTGTGGGCAGAGTTATATCTTTTTCTTATGATAATACTGTGCTAATTGTCCCACATGGCACAAAGTCGTTGGCAATCGGCTTTGCGGGCGAGGGATCGGTCAGCGCATTAGAACAAGTGTGATTTAGGTATATATTGATGCGTTTGGAGACATATGAGGAAAAAATAGTTTATTATCATAACAGAAGGATACCGAATAGCTTTCCGTATAGCCTGCTATATATAGCAGCTTGCCTCTCGACTCTAAAAAGAACAGAAAAACTTAACGACTTTTTGATGGCGAAGAATCCGGCTCCAGCCAACACGTTTATATAGACGGGTAAACAAAAGAAAAATCCAATTGTCTCCTGCTGTCAGTGCCGTAAACGTCTGGGTATCAGGTGTACTGTGGAGGAAATATTCGTACGGATCAACGAACAAGACAAACCACAAGGAAATAAGCGCCCAATAAGCTGCCATAAACCGATCACGGAACGGTTCGCATCCGGCGATTTAGCGTCGGAAAAGGTCCGTGGCAACTCAGTGCTCAAACTTATAACCTGATCCCATCCTTGAAATACAGGGTATATCCTTAGTTTTCGGTGAGTTGGGAGGCAAGAACAACAATGGGAGTGAAAGAGGGGAGTAAATCCGCTAAACTGTTTCATGGTTTGTGAACCGATTGCAACTGCATCGATGCCTTTCAGTTCGACGTGAGGGATTGTAAGACAATTGATGCTACCAATATCTCAGTCTTCTTTTCTAAGACCGTTTCTTCAGCTCATGTCGACGAGGTCTATTATCTCGTTGGAGCAACCTAAAAGAATGTCAAAGGTGAATCAGTCTGTATCATTCCAGACTCAAGAACTACAGCAAAAAAAACTGGCGTGACTTAGATAGTCTAGAACCGTTTGGGGCGGAAACTGGTAAAACATGATAAATGATAATAGTTTCCCAAGCTGACAAGATGATCTTTCCTTATCAAACTGACTTAAAAGTAAGACACTCGTGTTTCAGCTACAGGAACTGCGTTGGATGTAAGCCTGGGTACACCCCCCTGTTTTTGTAAATGATTTCTTTTTTTTTCTGTGCGTGTTTTGTTTTTGTTAGCATAATCTTGGAGATGACATTTTTTTTAAATCTTTATTAAAAAACTAGACACAACATACATGTGGCATTACAATCAATGAGGAACTTACAATCAATGATGAACCAAGCAAATTACAGATTACAAATTAAGTTCAAAAACATGAAGAAATAAATCTAAAAAGGCATCTATTCACAAAAGCCCGTTTAAACTGTTCAGTTTTCACTATACGGAGTATGGAATCATGGCCCCTATCTCTAAGAGCCCTATCTACGTTTAGGTAGAAACAAGTCAAACAATACATGGCCACTATCACTGGTGATTCTGTTGAACAGACCACGGTCCCTATTCTTTATGACATAAGATATCAAGACAAAATCCATATACAGGTACATATATTCAAATATCAAGACATTTTCAAGGTTAGAACGCTAGCTGATTAACACCGGTTGACCCTACAAGTTGGTTCGTAGTGCCTTGGCCTAACTGGCCCGATTCGATCCGCCAATTAAAACAAACTCAAACTTAATCTTAACAAACATTATTGTTAATGAAACGGTAAAAGAAAGATCGAGAGAAATTTGAAGCTTTATTGATATTTTCGGCCAGACAGAAAGGAATTGTAACTCTGTATCCAAACCATTGCCGGCAAGATGCCTGTGATCGCCGTGGGAAGGTGATACGCTTCGGAACCGAAGAAAAATATGTTTGTCTAGAAAATGTATCTAAATATAACTTTTGTTTTACTTCTAACGAGATGGTACTTTTTATTTTCCTTTATTAATTTATTAATTTATTATTATTATTATCATTATTATTAATATTATTATTATTATTATTATTATTATTATTATTATTATTATTATTCCTTTGTGTCTCAAAAATGTAAGCGTTCGGTGCTACGTGGTGCGGACACTATATAGCAGTTGCATGCATTTCGATCGAAAGACCATGTTTGTTTTTACTAACAGAAAATAAAGAACCTCAATTCAAGTTACTTTCAAAAGGTAACTGTTAATTATCGTCAACACCGCGACAATGTTCGACGGTGGGTAGCCCGGAATGTCATGAAATGGCCTATCCCCTTATATGGCAAACAGTGTGCCAGGATTGTAACACTCCACATTTTTTAAGAGTTGCCAAGGAGGAAATAATTCACGCTATTTGTGACAGAAACTTTAGACTGTTACATTAAAGATAAGCTAAGTGTCAACACGAAGGAAAACCGCAAAATATTCCTCATTGCAATGGTCGAAGCAATCCTCTTTGAGGTACGCCAAGGAAAATCAAGATAGTCACGATTAAATTGACTTACCCCTTTGACTGGCAAAGTTCAAAATGGACGTAATGGATGGATAGATGGATGGATAATTTCTCGATGAAATTAAAAAAAGAAGGACAAAAAAGTCATGTTCCTCTCCGTTCACTTAAGGAGTTTGGGATGGAAGTTGCCGGATTAAACGGCAAAGTCTATAAACAAACTTTCTCTCAAACGCATACCATTTATTGTCACTTTTATAAAGTCAACGCCAATTATCTACTCCTTTTGAAGTTACACTTGTTGATAATAATTTAAAGTCATTTCCAATAACAATCAAATAAAAGATTAAAAAGATGCTCTTATCGGCCAAAGGATATCTTGGAGTTGCGGGATAAGTTTAATTTCGAAAGCAGATCACAGCACCTTATTGATCGAATGAATTAACAATCGTAACCCGTCTGGGGAAATATTGTATATTAAGCTCCGGCTGATTTCTTCTTCCCAGTCTTCTTCTTCTTCTCCTTCTTTTTCTTAGTGGAATTTCTTAATTTGATCACTCTGGTGGATAGTTTGAAGTGTCTTTGAAAGGAAGGTCCGCCATCATATCAATATCATGGAAAAACTAAATTAAACTAAACTGGATAGATACATGATACTCCTGATCCTCCAACGATCCGCCAAAATTTCGCAGCGTAATAAGTCGGAATACTACCGTAGGCTCGTCCCGGGCGGTTCAAATCCCGCGGCTTTGAAAACATGGAAAGATTGATAAATAAACAGCTTAATTGAGCGTTGATAGACAGCAAAGAGGTGTCTATCCTTGGGAACACATATGGCGATAGTTTACACCAATCGGACGCTTAAGGCGAAGAAAGTCATTTTTTAAACACTTCATGTTGTCCACGACCACGCACTTTGCGTTTTATGGCAAAGCTGGTTCAGTAGCATGGTTTGCAAATAAAAAAAAAACATCACCAATCCCATTTTAATGCATTTACCTTTTTTGGACGATTTCTTCAGAAAGCAGACTTGCTTGGTCACAAAGGGATTTTGCCTTTCTTGTGCATGTCGTGAGCGCTATTGAAGGGCCAGACCGAAACCAAACACTCATTGAAATAATGAGTTCCTATTCATGTTAATGCGACACTTATCTAGATTCTTATCAGTATATTAAGCTAATTAAGTGTACGGTGTGAAAAGTATTTGGTTTCATGTACGCCTAGATTGGTTTAACACGGGTCAAGAGGAACGTGTGACTTTTCTGCCTTGGCGACTTAGTGGTCGTTTTTTTAACAGAGCCGCTAAGATCTGATGAAAAATCCGAGGAATTTGCTCCTAAGTGAGTGCGTGTCCTTCGAAAAAAAGACTTAGCAAAGGCCATCGATTTGGATAAACAATGTCACCTCAGGAAGCTGAGCAATTTCAGACTTTCCCACAAATCCAGATGTGACGAGTTGCTGGTGCTATCTGGTGAAGATCTATGTTCTCATCACGAAACAAATGAAATGTTTCTTTGTCTTGAACTGTTAGCCTAATCAAAAGCTTTTCAATGGGCTGAATGGATTTCGTCGGCATCTCTGTGCTTTCTTCGGCTCTGATAAGAAAGAATCAACAGCGTGGGAAAATAACTTCGCCTTGTCAACAGTCATTCCTCTCTCATCGGCTATCGATAAGACGCCCTTTTGTCTTGAAAAAATAATTACACGGTCCAGTTTCAGAAGAATTGATTTTTGATCAATCATTGGGAAACCTTGTGTTAATAATAAAAAGGTTTTGATGTTTTATTATCATTGTTTACGTGGAACAAACAAATTAAAAGAAATTAACAATTAGAGGAAACTCTGGGTTTGCCGACCACCCTCGTTTCCACATATTCTGAAGAGGTGATTTTCCCGTCTTGTGATCATTGCCTGCTTTTAAATCAGTGTGCTTATTCTAGAAGGTGGCTTGGATTGATGGATTAGAAGCACTGAATTGCGCCGATCTAGCCCCATCTTAAATAAATAAACTGATCTGGGAGGTGCTGCCAATTTCCGTCAACTATCATACCAAACAAACAAACATTTAAACAGTGCAAATTTGTTATCTCCAGTGAAGGTCAGAGCCGATATAGTGAACATCTTAACGGCTGTTTGGACTGTCAAATATCAGACATATCCAAGATGGCCAGCAAAATTGCAATTTTTTGCGATGATCGTTTCGGAGGGTGTTGTTGAAAGTTTTCCTAAACGTTCATGAGTATTAGGATAAACGAGATTGCAACATTTCAGATTGGTACATTACCTTTCATCAAATGCGGAGAGGTCTAATCTTGCCTCTCACCCCCGCTTAACACAAACCTTTCGGTTGCGATCCCACAAATTCAGCTTAGCGGCCAGGGGGTTAAAGCAGCATTCAGCGATACGTCGGAGAAGGGTGGAGATTTATTTTTGACAACGGTTGCGAAAAAAATTGTAAAACGATCACTTTATCAGTTTCAGTGAAAGGAAGTCAATGATGCATAATTTTCAATAAAATTAAAAACAAATAAACAGCTACGTAAACACGATAATTTACTCTAATCTTTCACAAATGTACTGTTGCCGCTACTTTTTTCATTGGGACATATGCTGTCAATAACATCCAAGTTAAGTGTGCTTATTTTTAACCGATAGTTTTCTTCAATTCAAATAAGTTCCGTATGTGACGTGTTGAGTATCAAAATGAGTGGCATTTGACGTGCTATTCTGGGACAAAGGTCTCGACCCAGTTCTTTGGCCCATTGAGAAATACCACGACTGTCATCAAAGTATTAATTGCTGTTTATTGCCTGTTTGCCAAAGAACTTAGCAGCTTGCGTGAACGGGGAGCGACAAACACCACAATCGTCTGTGAAGTATACAACAAATCGTGATGGACTCTTCAACTTCACTTTCACTAAAGGCTAACGCTTTCTCCATAGCCTCACTGATGTCTTCCGGAGATGGTAAAAGCGATGTGGGTAAGAAAGTAAAACTCGAGTCTAGAACATTTGAGACACTTATCAGCTAAGTCATCCGTTTTGAGAATGTATAACAAAGTGGCGCAAATTTTGAGTATTTGGGTTCACAGTATTCCGAAATAGAAAACAACGCGATGTGTTGGTTGTTGTGTAAACATTCTAATTGTGTATCATGTTTAGATCCAAGAACATCGCCTAAGTACAAGGAAGGCGTCTCAGATGACGAATGTGCAGACCCGCCACCAGCCAAGAGGATGAAGTCTTCATCAAGCGAAATAGCCACCGATGGCGAAGACACTGAAGTGTTCGACATGTCTTCCAAGGATGACTTGAGAAACATCACAGTAGAATTGGAAGGGAAAGAGTTGTGGGAACGTTTCAGTGAACTAGGAACTGAGATGATTATAACCAAGGCTGGAAGGTGGGGGACATACGAATCTTCAGTTCTGGTGGAATGTTAACACGCTAACCTGAAAAAAGCGTTTGCGTTTAGCGCCGTCCCCGGCGCCCTGCCACCAACTGATCCTAGCGCTAACCGCTAATAAATCGCTGCCGGAAGTCCAAGTTGTTAAAAAGATAAGGAGCTGTTTTGTAAACAGCTTTGTTACCTTTGCATAAACAGAAACAATGTTCGTGTAAATTAGCTCATTCACGCAAACAAGGTACAGGACGGAAAGTTTTGATTTGTTACTCGATAACTGAAGCTAATAAGACTCGATCTAGATGACTTCATTTGCTCAACAAATAAATGTCCCTTTCACATACAACAGAAAGTTGCTTATTCACGTTGTTCCTAAATGTTTCTTCCTCCCCTTTTACTTTATTACAGGCGTATGTTTCCCACGCTGAGAATATCTGTGAACGGTGTAGATCCTAAAGCAAATTACATGGTTCTGATGGATATAGTGCCTGTTGACGATAAGCGCTACAGATACGCCTACCACCGCTCTACTTGGCTTGTAGCAGGTAAAGCAGATCCACCAGCTCCTGTTAGGCTGTATATGCACCCAGATTCTCCTTTTACTGGCGAACAGCTGCTAAAGCAGATTATATCATTCGAGAAAGTCAAACTGACCAACAACGATGGAGACCGAAATGGCCATGTAAGTCTACACTTAACAGCAATATTGTTTTTTTTTTTTTCTTAGAAGTAGGTCCTTTTTCTAGACTTTGAGTATTTTTTTTTTGTAAACTCATGAAAAATCAAATCTTATTTTCTTGGAATCGTTCTTCAAGTACCTTTTATCCGCTTGTGTCCGAGTTGGCTGCGCTAGTAAAGGAAAAAGAAAGGAGTTGTTTTGATAACGTTTTGTGTAATCTAGTTTGGAAGCGATTTGTAGTGGCGACGCAAACTGCAAGAAAGACAACTAAGGTTATACGGAGACCTCTATATTCAATTTATTTTCAGAATATTGCAAGGTCCACAATTTTTTTTTTTTTCGTTATTCCATTTTAACAACCACTCGTTGTAGGGTAAATTGAAACCCCTTATGTGGAACTATGATCGATTTGCCTTTCCTATTCAGTATAGTTGTTTGTTCCACATATTGGCCTGTTGATTTGTTCTGTTCTCAAACCTTTCAGCTCATTCTTAATTCCATGCACAAGTATCAACCGAGAGTGCACATAATTCGCAAACGTGACCACACAGCTTCTGTAATCAATCTCAAGTCGGAGGAGATGAAAACATTCACGTTTTCAGAGACGAACTTTATTGGAGTAACAGCATACCAAAATCAGCTGGTAAGCAGTAAGGTCTTTAGGCCAAGTGTTATTGAGAATCTTTAACTTTTTCACTTTACTTGACACTTTACAAAAGATATTCTCCTGTTTTCGTTAAAGACACAGGCAAACCAAGCTTAACTCAAGTCTCCATAGAACGACGTTATACCTATTTTTCATTTAATTTAATTAGCATTTAATTAGGACAGACGCATGCAACATTGAGATTTGTTTTCATGCAGATGGCCGGAGTCTTATATTCCCACGGCAGCTATTTTAATAAAAAACGCCAACGACAAAAAGAACGTTCTCAGTTGCTGAATTCGCCTTCTGTGGCGTTTAAACGACCGCTGTAAAAAGGTTCCACTTTTCAAAACTTTTTTGCAGAAAGAATAACCTGAAATAGATCAGTTTAATCCGAAAATAAATGGAACTGTTGCTATTGCGTTTCTAATTTCCTGTCAAGGATCCCAGTTTAATAAGGTTTGGACAATACGAATGAAATTAGGCTTTTCCTCCCGTTCACAATGCTTAAACAGTCGACAGTTGTCGATCGTGATCGGAAACAACTTTCAAAATAAATCAAACTTTCCAGAACGGATGCATGCGTAGACCACAACACCGCAAAATCCGCGCTTTCTTCAGTCATCGCTGTTCTTTGCGTTTTTTTGCGATCTGTTAGGTGGATTGATAAGTTTGATATCTGCTACAGTTCCGTTTTTGTTCTCCCGTTCTTCTCAGATCACAAGATTAAAAATAGACAGCAATCCATTTGCCAAGGGTTTCCGGGACTCATCACGTCTTATTCCAGTAGAAAGGTGAGTGTCATTTGGTTAAAATCAAAACTCAGCAAACATCCCAACGTTCGTTTTGATGAATATTGTAAATTACTCTTGAATAGCTTTAATTTGAATGCCATAGTACACTTAGGATTTCGTCCTCAGGCTACCAAATATTGAGGAGTTGAAGTAAATCAAAATTGGACTATTGGACTGAAAACGGTAGAGGATAAGTTAAATCGCTGGGAAAAATATATTTCACAGAATCGGAGTCAACTGGTTACGTTATTTTCTTGAAAATTTAAGTTTTATCTACAAAGTGTAAAAACTTTGATTAGCGTTGAAAAACACGTTCACTATCAGTTTTGTATTCGCCTTTTCCGCGCATCTTCGACTTGCAAACTGCCCTAAATATTCCCGGTTCTACAGTCAAGTCTGATAAAATTTGCTCGAGGAGTGCAAATAATATGGCGAAGTTTGTCCATTCATTTTCTTAAAATCCAATCTTTAAAAAAGTTATAAAAGTGGCAAGTTCAGTCACGTCGATTCGTTACTCGGATTCTAAGCGAAAACTTACGTAAGCGCTGCAGTGCCACTGGTCCCCTTCTTTTCATCGCAATATGTCAACGTCATTTTTCAACAACAAGTAACAAGTAAGAAGAATCACCGGACAGAGCCTTTTATTTCATAGGGTAATGATTGATTCATTTACTAAGTAGCTTCAAGCAGAATTGTGAGCACGTCTTCAAAACTAATTTGTCAAAATAGTGCTAGCACAATGAGGCATAAGGCTAGAGGGCGGCCAAGTTTCCTAAAAGGCAAACGCCGGTTGAATCACAGCATATACTGCTGATGGTATTTTCAGGTGTGCTTAAGTTATTTTTTATTTCGTTTGAAGGGAATGCTTTCACGAGAACCATCCACAAGCAATGATCCCAGATCCACTGTATTCATCCGTACCTTTCCCTCTTTTGCCACAAATGGGCGTCAACAACAGATACCAGGTACCAAGGATCGGTTGCAGATCTCAAGACAAAGGTTCTTTCTTTCAGACAGGTGACTATCGATTCATAACAAATAAGCTTTAAGAATGGAAGCAAAACGAATGGCTCCTCTTTCCGGAGATGTTCGGTCGAAGATGCGACCACGTAATACTGGTTACGCTGCAGTTAATGTGAAAGGAGAAGCTGACTGTCCATAAGGTTACTTTTGACGAAAAGAACTGTTGCAAAACACCTGTATGGGTGGCTTGAAGTAAATTAATCGAAGTAAAATAGATGATCTTTTCTTTTCTCACCACAATCTCCTTACATTGGCCGCCGTCTGCCGATGCAATGAAAGATATGTACTTGAGCCATTTAATCGGAAACGAACGGCATGTTTGTGGATGTAAAACAGAAATTGTGATTTGCTTTCATTCGTCGCAGAGCACAATGATGTTTCAACTGGATCATCAGATCTTGGACAGCCGTCAGCTGTCATTAAAATAACCTATCTAGTCCGCGTTGGTTTTCTTGTTGTTTCAGTGTCTGAAACTAAGCAATGGTTAGAAATACTAACGAGAAAAACAAAGTAAAGGTTAAACGCCGTCTGCCCAATTCACGAGCGCAAATAGGGTACTTATGTTGTAACAGCTATTGAAAATAGTACTGAGACTTTCATGTTCATTATTTGCTCTGGCACCTACAACGAATTTTATTTAAATAAGAACAATTTAGTTCGCCTAAAAGGAGACTTTTCGTAATGGATATTTTACCGGTTGTTTCTGATTTTGTGTGTACATGCATATTCTTGTTTGAAACTGGAAAAAAAATTATACAATTTTCCTCAAGTTGAAATTGTTTCGTGATGTTCCATTACTTTCTTGAGAGCCATTGTCAAGTGAAATAGATCCCAGAAACTTTGAAAACTGATTCCCGGCTTTAAACATTCACAAGAATGATACTATATTTGGAAGAAAAAAATTCCATGATTCTGTACACGATTGGAATTGTGTGTTTTCTTTCAAATACCAGTAATATAGATAGTAAACAACCGAGCTCGTGAGAGAAAGTTTTGAAATTGAAATATCAGTACTAAGTTGGAAGTCTCTTTGCTGTTGGTATTCTAAACAGAGATGGGAGACTTTAACAGCCTTTCTCGAATGTTCATCAGCGCAAAAAAGCATTTAATTAACGCGCTTGAGTCTGGAGCTATATAAAGCGGCTGTAATCAATCACATCTATGAACGTTATGGGAATTCCATATTGGTGAACCAGTGTTTGCGGCAGTTCATTTTATGGTGAAACAACTTAATATTCAGTTTTAAGAAAATTGTGCAAAACCACGTATTTCTCACCATACGCTATCAACTAGCAGAAGTGCTAATTGAATAGTTGAAGATTTTGAACAATTTCACCAGAAATCTAACCATTCGTGCTCTTTCAATGGAAGGCTCGTGTACCTTTGACACCCATGTTCGTCGGTCCCTTTGGTCAGCCCGGGCTAAATATCTTAACTAATGCGTGGGCAAACGAATCTTAGTGGTTTCCTCTTCCTCCACAAGATAATTCATAACATGTTATTTTTTTTTGTCTGATTCTTTAAGGTTGTCTTCCACCCTCATCGCCGACTATTCCAAGGTTACCATTCGCTGGAGTCTTTAGTGCGTACCACCAACAACGATTACCGAATCTACTGTCGCCAACATTTCCTTCGCCTAAACCAGTTGGAACACTAGACGCGTCTCCTCTTCCACCTTTTAGTGTTCACGGAGATTTTTCCAGCCCAACACTACCGTTCTTTTAAACAACAATCGTTCCTAGGAATCCGATCGCTTTGCAAACATAAAATAAATAAACTGCAGATTTAGGGGTCCATCGTGGTCAAACGTCTTTAGATTCTGATAAAGTTGACAAAAGCGTACGCTAGTACATGAAGTTACAGCAAAAATTGCAACCCGTCGATATGTATACTATGAATTAAATTTCTGTATAGAAGAAAACACCCCCATTTGAGCCAAGCAACACCTTTAGTGCTAAGTGGCAACTGAGTGAATCCAAAATCTAAAGCCGGCAACAGCAAATGCCAAGTAATATCTGGAGCTAAAAGGCTTTGACCACGATTGTAGTATATTTCTCCATCGGATCTACAGTAAAATTAACTGTATGATATTAGTTGTAAATAAAAATATATATTTTTTTCCTTTTTCTATAAAAAAATGCTGCTTCCTAATAAATTATATTCCATTGCCATATGTTTACAATTCGAGTACAGACGCCACGTCTCTTTATGAGCAGAGCAGTAGGTCTTATAGACCAGTTTTCATATAACAATTGCCTTCTGGCCGGACCGTCCTATTCTTAAATCTTATAGTAATTCTTTTTCTTTTTTCTTTTTTCTTTTTTTTCTTTCAGTATCACAATTCCATATTTAATTTCGGTAAATAGCTAAATATACAATGCACTTGATTGTCTTGATTTCTTTGGTCGAAGTTAATTTTTTGTTCAAAATATGGACATATTTATTAGAGAATTTGATGTAATTACAAAACGTTAAGTATGTAAAGAACAGAGTTGTAAAAAGAAATAAAACCTTTAATCAAGCAATTTCAGAAAAAGAGCACGCTAAAAAGTAAATAAATAAAAAAGACGGAACTCTCACAGTCAGTTTTGTCAAATTCTTTAACTCTTTTCCTGTGAGCAATGAGTTGTTCCAAAGCCGAGGAGTACCCTACGATTCATTTCGGTAAATATCAATTCGGAAGGCCTAGATCACCTTACCATTGTACAGAAAAACTAATGTTTTATTTGGTGTCTTGTCACTTAAAACGTTAGTACTTTTTACTTACTTACTAGTAGCATGGGGAAATCAACTCCTTTTGTTCTTGCGTGGACCAAAAATGTCGTTAAGAGCCGGAGCGAAATAAGACCGTTCGTGACTTGCGTAACCCTTTTTTAGTTCCAAAATTATCCGTAGAAAACAGAAAACGTGACATTCGGAGTATTTTTTCTGATTTTTCTGGCAAGATGCCCCGGCAAAATGCAACCGGAGTACAAAGCACAGAGCAAGTCAGGCCACCGTGCCAGCACACCAATTTAGTTCCCTTGTCTGCCTTTCCCGTGTATTAAATGTGATTGAAAGAATTTTTATTTGATTACTGAGAAAAAAAAAACAATGACCGTAGTACGAAGGCAGTTTATAAAAATAAACAACTACTACTAGAGTACTACTAAAAAATAAAAAATGAAAATTAAAAAAAACGAAGGCAGTTTATGCCCTTAAAGCTATAGTAGGAAACAAAACATAGGAGACAAAACTATAGGAGGCTGTTTCGATTCTCTGCGTGTTTTCTTTAAAAAAAAATAAAAGCTTTTCATCTACAGTCTTGGATGAACTATTGGAAGACTCAATTGTTAATTTTCTTGGAGGAAAAGAGTTGAAACGATTGCAGAGATGACAGTCTGAAACGAAACTAAACGATACAAGCATCATAAAGAGGACCATAGCCGGAAAATTGTTGCTCAAAGGCCGAAGCGGTTTCATCATGATCCAAAGAATCACACTGTTGAGGCCACGTGTTATTACGTACCTCTGGGCAATAAAGGGTTACACGAGAGACATAATTCTATCATAGCGAAGGATCATTCACATAAACAACTTTATAAACGATTAAGTAAGCTATCCAAATTGGAAAACTATATTTTTTTTACCCTCCGTTAGGAAAAGACCAAATTCGTGATTCCTTTTCGTCACAACCAGAGAGAAATGTTCATTTCCAAATGTGTCGAGCATTTTCAGCTTTATCTTTCAATCTATACCTGCTACGTTAATTCTTGCTGTATTTTTAAAAGTCCCGTCTTCGCGTAAGAAAACCTGCCTTCTTTGTTGACATAGTGTTAGCAAAACGTTAATACTGCTATTCCAGCAGAGATTCTATTTCAAGTACATTCACGGCGCACTGATCTTCGACTTAACTGTGCTACTGCGATATAAGGAACGAATACTGTCAGCACCTTCACACCAACAGAAATTGTTATCAAGTGTTGAGTGGCTGCAGAATTGTTAGCTCGCCAAGTTAGCCGGTAATAGAACGTAATCTCGAAGGTGTGGTAACAATCATACAGTTTCCTTGCGCAGAAAGCTCACTGTGACAATGATACGGTCATGGAGCAAATTGCAACAAGAGCAAAGTGTTGCAGCCCATAAACAAGCTTAATCGAATGTTCTGACAGATAATCCCTTGAATTAATCTAGTAAAATGATCTTAATATAAGCTGTGAACAGAAGCCAAAGAGATAGAGCGATAACCCCAAGTCATGGGGCAGGACAGCAGTGATGATATTACAGACGCCTGAGATAGGCAGATAAGATCCCTAGAAGGCTAGATACCAATACAGGTCGATTAAAAACAGATGGTCGAGTATGAAGTTTCCTCACTGAATTCCCCTAAATCTCCTGACAAAGAACAACGGCCATTTCATAGTTTTTTGTTATCGCCTTTATTGTTTTCCATGTTTATTTACTCATCTTTGAAGTGAAAAATCAGTAATTCTCTCTTGATCTTTCAAGAGTCACAAGAACTTCGCCTCATTTTTTTCGTCAGTTGTGTTCGTTTGTTTGTATATTACAAATTGATTTATTTATTGTTTGCGTGTTTGTTTATTTGTCCATGCATGTAATCGGCAGTTTAAACGTATGGATAACTGAAAAGTTTTCTCCTAGGAGCCTTTTGATATCCTTTGTTATTCTGGTTTTAATATTATTATTATTATTATTATTATTATTATTATTATTATTATTATTATTATTATTTAGTAGTAGTATTAGCGCTAGCAGCAGCAGCAGTAGTAGTAGTAGTAGTAGTAGTAGTAGTAGTAGTATTTGCGTAACTGACCGTTACTAGTTAGTTATAGCGACGAAAAGATTAAATTCACTTTAAAACGATTCCATACAGGTCTCAATAAACTGTGTTCATCCGACAGAGTTCCCGAAATGATAAGTAATGTAGTTTTGAATTTATGGTCTGTGTGGAACTCATTCGAGTAATCATGAAAGCTATAGTGTACCCCGTGAGCAGAGGCCCTTCGATCTTCCTAGATAAGGGCCTCCGCTAGCAGGGTAGCTATTGTGTGGCTCCAAGCTCAAAGGTACATACATACATACATACATACATACATACATACATACATACATACATACATACATACATACATACATACATACATACATACATACATACATACATACATACATACATACATACATACATACATACATACATACATACATACATACATACATACATACATACTTTATTGGCTCGTCCCCACGGGGCTTTTCAGAGTCAATTTAAAATTGCATAACTAAGTATAAGACAATAATAAAAGAAAAAAAGAAGAAATAAAGCTAGTGAATTAACTAAAACAGTCATTAAGAAGTTTTTGCCTAAGTAAGCGCTTGAACACCGTCACGGAAGGGCTACGTTTGAGCGAAGGTCACTCAATATAACGCAGTATAGCGTTGCCACCTTATTTGGAAAACCCCTGTTGAAAAGCAATAGAAAAATACACTTTTCTTAGCAGGCTTATCCATTGCTTTTCCTCAGGTAATCAGTATTTTGTTGGTCTATAAAACATTTACTCCACTCAATCTCGTAATCAGTATGAATTCAATTTTTACCAAACTGGGTGGTGCACGCCTAGTGCACTGACGCGGGCTGTAAGCGTATACCGAGTCGAGCGTTGTTTTGTGGATAGAATGAAGCCATCCCTACAAAACATTTCTTTTCTAATCACCCTCCTTCCCTTCCATCTAAACAAAGTGCTTCGGTTGGTTATATGAAGAAAAAAACAGGGAGAAGAAATTAATAAATGAACTGATTCCAAATAAGCCTTGATATTGACTGCCGTGCTGTATTAAAGGACCTGTGATCACTCCAAACGATTCGAAGACATCGTTTTGAATGCAATCTCAGAGTGAGACACACTTAAGATGTACACAAAACATTTTAAAACTTGGAAACATCAGAGGAAAAAGGAGCAGGAAGTGAGTGCGGATGTTTTCTATTTTACTTTTTGAAAGCTACGATGGGGCGAAACGAAATATTTCATTGGGCGAAACTTGATCCGCTAGCGTGACCCATTCAATTGAAAGCGTACTTGTGGCAGGAAATTATCCCAGCATAAAATTTTCTCCTTTTTCGTGAATTTTTCTAAAAATAGCGAAAATCGGCTATTGTCACGAAGAAATTTAAAAAAGCGCTTCGCTTATTTATCGGTCTGTTTCAAGAGAAGAATTAAATTCCTGACGTGAACTCTGCAAATATGTTAAAATTCCGGTCGTGAAATCCGTCCTCTCACATCCAAAATGGCGAAACTTCGTATAATATCGGGCAGTGTCTTTTGTGGAATGTTTTTTCTTTGTACACTCAGAAATATTACTCGTTCTAAAAACTATTCTTGTACGTGCACGATGTTCATTTACCAAATAATTTTGAAGGCTAAGAGGTTGAGAACAAATTTGGCTAGCTTTCACCCTGAAACAACTGACACCCATCAATAAAAGACAACAGATGTGAAAAACACAGATCCGCGCGCGCTTGAAGCTTGTTATCTACAGAACAGGAGCGTCAGCCACCTTACTAGACTACCATTTATTCGATTAACCCTCCCCCCCCCCCCCCCCCCAAGTGAAGCCATATGGTTAATTCGAACATAACTGCGAAAGCCACAAGGTTGTCATTTTTATTATTACGTGGGATGCCTGTGCAGCCCACGTTATAAAATGGGGGCCGTTTGTATCCACAAATGCGCATCTTTCAATTATTAACTCGTTTTAGATGTATCAAATTCAGTTTTCTCCTAGAGGGGATCTTTTTGTCTCCTATTGTCCTTATTGTCTTTAACAAAAACGGTCCAATGAGAATGCAATATCTTAGTGTAGGTCAGGAGGGATCGGAGGGGAGTTAATTACTATTGTGATTATTCAGGTCCTAGTGGTCTCTCGGTGGAACTGAAAAGGCTTGACTTTAGTGGCGTGGCCATATTGTTTTAAGGTTTTAGATTCCAATGTGCCGTTTTCAAAAAGAAAATTAACCCTTTTGAAGCGGTAAATCGAAAGAATAACTTCTAAGAAGCACTCGATAGTAAAAACGGTGGAAATCGGAGAGTTCAAGGCGAAGGAATTATGCTTCTGTTTGACAGTTGTAGAACCATCCAGAATATGCGGGGGAAAGGTCATTTTAAAAGCTAAAACACAGATCGCATCACTTTGTCGAATTGATGCTTAAACGCAACTGGAAATCTACTTTACAAAAAGATTAAAGGCTTGATTGTCCATTTGTACTAAAAGTTTTCATTTAGGAAAGCTTTTTGCCTGTTTTCTTTCTGTTTTTTTTTTTTTTTTTTGATGTAACGAAAACAATTTGTAATCTTACATTGTAATCTTACACTTTTATTTACATAACCAGAGTAGAAAACGTGAGTCACGCCCCGTTATTGCAATAGAATCTCCGGTACAACGAAAGACTTTTGTATGAGAAGCAAAAATATGATGAAAGTTGTCAAGTTTTCATGTATGCAAAAAGTTATGATTAGCAGTGAACTTTTCAGATAAAAAGAGTGCTCCTTTCACCTGAAGACATTTTCTGGCGGGAGCTATTTTTAGGCGGCAAAATTTCAAGTAGCGCAACTCAATATCACGCAATCTTTCTGACTAAAACTGTTCAGTTAGTTCAATCGCGAAGGGAGGGAAGGTTAAAAAATCGGTGAGGCCTACAATAAATGCGGCCACTAGTGCTAAACATAGTCAACGCATCCCACGTAAACGCTCTGAAAAGCGTCTTGTTATTATTATTTTTGTTTTCCTTCATCGTGATGTCGACTAAGTCATTATTTTGCTTCTTTTTTCACGTTTTAAATGAAAGGGCCAAACCTTTTTCTCTTTTTGTTCCATTATCAAAATCTTTCCTATGCTAGTTCCCGGGGGCTTAAGCCTTTCCGTTTGTAAGAAACTGAGAATAATCAGTACTCAGTACCGCCTGAAAATAGGCTTTTGATTAGCTAGCGTTTTCAGTATTTCTTTAAATGTTTAATCTCTAATTTAAAGTCGTAAGCGTGAGCAGATGACACTTGAAGTACTTTTCAAACGATAGCGTGGGAAAGCAAAACGGCATACCACGTTATTATACCGAACGTTTCTGTTTTTCTGCTTCTGGTTGGCGGTGCCCCAATATTCATCAGCGAAAGTAAAGTGCGACAAAGTACGTCTTTATTTACACGCCGGGCAGCAACATCCGATGCCCAGTACAAGCAAATATGCGTTGAACAGGTATCTGGCCGGTGCCATGATTTGCAACTTTAGAAGCGAAGAAAACTAATAAGATTAGCCGATTTCGCTAAGTGGTCATGTGCTTAGACCATCCAAAACAAATGTTATTTTAATACGTTGTTACTGTTTATGTTGCGACTTTGAGTAACAGAACTTGGGATAGGGTTTCGATGACCGGAATTAATATGGATCAATGGCCTTGTGCAACAACATGGATCGAGGTAAACACTACACCATTGCTAGAAGAATATGGAGGGGTCATTGATGATTGCGACGAGAGCTTGTCGACCTCAGATATCACTGCAAGTGTTTCACTGCTTGTCACTTTCTTTCGCCGAGAAAAAGAGATAACATGGCTTTGAGACATCGCCTCGGGAAATTATTTTAAATATGTTGCCACCCAATGCCTTATCGCGCTTCAACCTATATGGATTTGGATAACGTAATTTGATTTAAAAGGATATTTTGGATTAACGCTTTGATGAATCCAAAGTTGTTTCTTTTTTGTGAACAACTTCCCCTATTACAGTTGTCATATGCATTTGGTTAATAGGTAACCACCAGCGAAATTTCCTATCGTTTCACAAGGAGGTCTTTAATTATCACATCGATGAGGTAATTTCATAAAAGCAACAGAGATAACATTCTTACTATTTTATTGGAGTGATACAAAGATAAGTTAATGTGACCATGAGCACAAATATGACCTGAAAAGACAATTGTTTTCTTAGTGTTGTAGGTTGTGTAGATACCTAAGAAAATTCAACCCGTTCATTCATTGACACATTTCGTGCAACTTATGGTTAATGGTCGGGATTCGAGAAATGTGAATCGGAAATGCTACAAACAGTTATCAGTTTGTCGATATCTCTAGCTGCAGATGTCGGTAAACAAACCATGTATCATGTTGTCAACACATTTCTGTTCCTTTCTTTACATGAACTCTTTGTTGATATCAGGAAATTAATTTATAAGGTGACAAAGAGGATCTGCTCAATGTTTACTATAAAAAATGCCAAGGATTCAGCTGTGTAACATTTAACCCGTCAATAACAAAACTTGGCTTGGCAGTGGATGTTCCTTGGATTTGTGGATGGAAGATAATGTGCTTTATTCAGAGGTGATGGATGTGTTTGCAGAAGGAGTTTATAAAGTCCGATTGTTCATTGTTTTCTTCGCTCAGAGGAAGGTATCGTTGGATAACTGGAATTGACTGGGTGATTGCAGACAGTATAGTGCAGGTTTGTAATACATTCATATGCCATTCTTGTTGTTTGGTTCTTCACGAACTACACGTATGGTTTTGTGAAGACCATCGGGTTAGTTAACTTATATTAGACTGAAACCACTTTCGTCACTGGCAACTCTAAGGGTCGTCGTAGCTGTCGAGCTACACTGTTGGTAGACAAAAGAGTTACGGTATGCCGGTTGGCGTTATTTTTTGCAACAGCAATACAAAAATGACTCAGCTTGTCGGGGAAAGTACCGGTGAGAGTATCTGCCGGATGTTTTTGTATCAGATGCGACAATAGTCAAATACACTAATACTATGTATTACTGCCATTGATTGCCGACTGCACGCTATTAAAGCGTCATGGAATGTTCCAGGTCTTTTCTTCACAATTTTATTTGAAAAGTCAGTGTGCTTCGTGCTGAGAATGTATAAGCCATTGTGCGAATATTATTATCATCATACTGATAAACCTTTTCATTTGCTTTGTGTAGAAATATATTTGCAATTTTTGATGAGGCAAAATACTGTGGTAGGAGTGTCAGTAGCATCAGCCTATTCTGTACTTTGTTACCTTCTTGTCCAACAGGATAGGTCATCAGAGGTGATGGTAAAGTACGATAACGAATTCTAATGTCAAATTGTCTAGACCTATTTGGGTATGTGCGTGATTCTATGCTATGCGCTACACGAACATTCACCACCTTAAAATAAACCGTTCAGATCGGTGTAGAACCCGTTGGGTCACAAACCGTACCTTAGAAACCACGTCCTTGCCACCCACAAACCAATGTTTGCCATAAGTGTTTAGCAACTATTGCTTGACAGTGTTCAATTTCACATGCATCATAACCTGAAATTTTGATTGGCTTATACAAAGAATAAGCCGTGATCCAATCAACAGTTTCGTTAATAGCTGTTTATAACTTGTTTGGAGACAACAGCGGGTGAGATGAATGGTGTCAAAATTTGTTTTTAGACGTAAGACCATTATGGCCGAATGCAACTCACAGTCGCATCTCTCCTCCAAAGCCACTGCTTTCTCGATTGCATCCTTGATGGCTTCGGATGAAAGCGGTACATTGACATGTAATGCTCGCAGTCTTCCGTGTTTTCAGAACTTTAGAAGTCAATTACATAATGAATCAAGCCTCCATTTCAATGAGATAGATTGCTTTAACTGCCATTGAGAACTTCAAACGTTAGAGCTCATGAAGAGAAATAACAATTTCATAGTAATTAATCAACTACTTTGTACGTGATGTCCTCGACTTACTCTGAGTTTCAGACATCTTGAATGAAAACTGATGGCCACGAGATAAAAGCGACGAGTAAACAAGATGACTCTCCTCAAAGAAATACGTTTTTCTTTCCTAGGGGAAAGGAGGCAGTTGTTGATTTAATAATCTTTATACGACCTATCCGTCCTGATGTGTCTTCGGCATGATTTTAACTTTTGAAACTACCTATTTGTTTATCTTAGGCACAGACGAAGCGAAGAGAAAGAAGACTTGCACAAATGAAGATGTTGCTGAAGGGTCTGCAAATGGAAAGAGATTTAAGTCATGTGAGGAAAGCAGCCAAGAAAATGTTTCTACGGACGTAAGAAGCTCGACAGTTTCTTCTTCAGAAGCCTCTGAAGATCTAGAGAGTGTAACAGCAACTTTAGAGAGTCGAGATCTGTGGGATCGCTTCAATGAACTGGGTACAGAGATGATCATAACAAAGTCAGGCAGGTAAGAGTCAATCCAATTTGTCAACAACAAGCGCTCAAAACCGCCGGTGTCTAAAGATGATTTGGAATACTCTTTTGACTAAAACGCATTTACTATGCCTGAGCGGCTAAGAGAACTCTATGGTTTAAGAAACAGGCGGGTTTTACTGACGGGACGCCATCTTTAGGAGAAGTATATGACGAACCAGGGAGACCAGATCGGGCTCCCAGTGAACCGAAATGTTCAGTACTCAAATCATCGTTGCGATTTAATGAATAGGAGTAGTAAAGAAAAAAACAAGCAATATGTACGAAGTATTTTGACTGTACGATAATGTGATCTAAATGGTTGGGTTGCTTTGAGATGCCGACCGCAGAGATTCAGATACTTCACACCGTGTTTTATTTATTGGCTTACTGACAGCTATTTTGGGAAGGCTTCAGTGCCGACTCACGAAACAGATAACTAGTTACTGTTTTCATCTTTGACTCCTAAAAGTCATGTTACAACATTAGAATAATTGCCCTTAAGTAAAAAAATGTTGTAACTCTTTGATGTAAACAAATTTCGCAAACAGACCATGTCAACAGTTTGTCTTCGCTAACATTACCATTTAAGCTTTCCGATTAAGCTACAGAAGCTCAGAAATCGAGAAAAAGAAAACATATCATACAAGGGTGGATTTTACAATTTATTTGTATAGGGTTCGTTTATGTTGTTCCTTTTGAGAGTAATAAAGGATGTTTTACAGTTATGAAAATACGCTCTTGTCCTTGTTCTTCAAAGTAATAATCGTGTTGTTTACAAGTTGATAGCAGCTGGCGCCTTGGCCTCAATCTTCACTCCCGAGAACATTCAAGCTCAAAACAAAGGAATTTCTTCCTTGTAAAATAACGGAGAACAAACAACGTCCGATATCAAAGTACTGTTTTGCAGTTTTCATTTCAATAGTGGTGCATGAAAATTTCAATTGGAATTTGCTGAGTCAAGACTTGAAATATTGTGCGAGTGCATGAGTATATCATGTACCAATCAAATGTTTTTTTCATCTACGTTGGTTAGGATTCGTCGCAAAAGCAATCGGATATCAACAAACATAGTAGAATGATGCTAACAATCTAAGTAAGTATTAAACCTGTTGGAAAAACATACAACATGTCTTTAGCGGCTTCAACATAAAGACCGACCGACAATTTCCTTCATCAGGCTGTCGTCTCTTTGTAAATTTTCACGAATATGAGTGAGGAAAATTTCCCAATCCATTTTCGGCATCCAGCAATGTCAGCAAAATGGGCATTGCAAATTTTTCTGATAATTAAAGAGAAGGATTCTAAAAGAATGCAAAATAAATAGGCATGTATGGAAACCTTTTTCAAATATCTCAATTAATCGTGCTTGAGCAACTTGTGATGGCAACGATGTTAGTGGCTGAACAGAAATTAAATCGCACTTGTGAGCATTCGCATAAAAAAGTAGTAAGTTGCTGAAATAATGATGTTTTTCCGACTTTTTTATAGTACAAATTATATACTTATATTTGAAACTTGCTTTGAAAATCTTTGTTCACATTAACACACTTTGGCGGTACTTAACAGTAAACAATGAGGACTGCAATTTTGTTTCTGTGGCACTGTGAAATCGTCTTGTGTCAGTGTTCAAATTATTTATTGTGAAACACGGTCTCTTCAGTGTTACACCTTGCATGTATAATTGTCTTTTATAGAAAAACTTGAGAACACTGGAAGACATTTCGAATTTACGGAAAACTTCCAATTTAGTAAAAGTTCCAAACAATAACATTTCTTTATCACAAAATTTACTTTATTTCTTTATCACGAACTAAAACCTGAACACGGCTTTTACTAGTTGAACTGTCAGTAGCATGAACTGGACAATTGTTATCTCTGGTTCTAATTTGGAATCTAATAAATAATATTCCTTAAGACAGTGCTGTTGTCCTAGTGTCCTTCCTAGTTTCATTACGAATCCTGAACTAAATTGTGCATGTACACTGGTCAGAAAAGCCTGATACGTACGTGCGTGCATATTAAGAAGGATTAAGCAAAGACAATTTGTAGAAATACGTTAGCTAGCTTTGCAGAAGGTTAAAACAAAGATGTTTTAATCATTTTAACATTCTTTCAAAGGAGGATGTTCCCGACTCTCAAGATATCACTGAATGGCGTTGATCCCAAAGCCAATTACATGATCCTTATGGATACTGTACCTGTGGACGACAAACGCTACAGATACGCCTACCACCGCTCTACTTGGCTTGTAGCAGGTAAAGCAGATCCACCAGCCCCTGTTAGGCTGTATATGCATCCAGATTCTCCTTTTACTGGCGAACAGCTTCTAAAGCAGATTATATCATTCGAGAAAGTCAAACTGACCAACAACGGAATGGATCAAAGTGGGCATGTAAGTATACTAACATTATGAGCGTCCATAAAGCTAGTGCACCATATCTAGTATATTGATAAAAATGTTCTAAGATGTGACAAAAAGAACAATTTATTTCCATGGATTTCTCTACCGTGGTGGACTACGTGAAGTCAAACACAGAACAAGATTGCCGCACCCAGCTTTGGATGTGGCTTTTTCTACCTTCTCGGTTCCCACGCAGATAACGGTCGGCGTTCTCAAAGCGGATGACATTCATCTTGGGTTTTTTTGTCTCTTGTCCGACCGGACCTTCTAAATTGGTGGCCAATAGGCCCTTTTTTCATTTTTATATTTAATTAAGCTCAAACAACTTTAAATGGAAATACATCATTGTTGGTACAAAGAAGTGGGTCAAAAACACTTTCATCCGATTTATAATTAAGTGGAATGTACTGTAGAACGAAATGCTTGTTAATCTTTTCCACGAAATTGTCTTACTTTCTAGCTTTCCATCAACCAATACAATATTCCTTTTCCTGATGAATATGTTTCTTTTTTAAATCTTATGTTTTCGATAAACGAACAAATGGCATTTCGAACCGATTATCAGGTATTAAAACTGACAGTAATGAAGAATGTATATGCTTCGGGTATCTTGGTAGGGGCTGTGACAGAAAGGGAAAAGGTTATATAGTTAACTCAGTGATAAAACCTAACAGAGACCGTCTCCTCTTATTTCGTTTAAGTCAGATTAAAAGGCAACATTTTGGAATAAACCAAGCACATTCATTGCTTTTAGTTTTATTTCTCCCGCTCTTGAGTTTTGTTGAATGACGGGACACGCAAATTTAAAAGCGCCATTGCTATACAGCTTGTCAACTTCGTTTGCAATGTAATGTCATAAATATGACTTTCTTGCCAGATCGTTCTAAACTCCATGCACAAATATCAACCTCGAGTACATATCGTCAGAAAACGAGACCACACAGCCTCAGTGGTTGATCTTAATTCCAAAGAAGCCAAAACCTTCAAGTTTCCCGAAACAAGTTTCATCGCTGTGACTGCATATCAAAACCAACTGGTAAGCAAGCAATATGTTAACCTTACAATGAGTTTTCTTATCAGTATAAATGATAGACCGGAAACCTTCGGCATGTCTGAGTAAGAAGAATATGCTGAGATTCTCTATCGATCCTGGAGTTGCAGGTGATGATTGCTTCTAATAGCTCGAAGATCAAAAAAAGTGACTTGAAGGGTGATCGGATTTACAAAAGAATATCGTGGAAAGTTGTGAACAGCCTACAAATTAAATGAAATATTTTTGGTAGAACAGCTAGTGGTAGACCGTTTTAGTTCACAAAATTTACAACTTGTGGAAGATGAGCTAGTATTTGCGTTGTACCTAGAAGAAGGATTGATGTTGTTTCTGCTTATTTCGTACCACAATTGAACCGGCCCCTCCCAAGAAGCTGTTTACCAGGATGATAAATTATTTTATTATAAGCTCAAGGTATTCTTTATTTATATGTCGAAACAAGCAATAAAAGCCAATATTTATATATTCTCGATAATAACTATGAAGTCGGACTAACCCTAATGGGCTCTCAGTAGTATTGTGATGTGGTACTAACAATGAATCGATTTTCCGGTTGAAATTCTAAAGGGTGCTGATTGTTCAAATGAAGGTTATTAAGTAGTACCAGAAGAGTTTGACTTTTCCTGTGGTCTAATCATTCATCTGAAGGTCAACGAAGGCTACGAGTAAATCGCGCAAAACGTCGGTTTCCATGGGATTGTTTATTGTACAGTTTCCTGACTATAGGTCTGACGTTTGAGTCAGTGGGTGAATAAATCTTTAAGGTTCACGATTCAAAAGAACGTTAAGCCGTTATACTTTCCTGTAGAGCCGATATTTTCCTTAAAATCGGAAGTGAAAATTGTAGGGCAAATCTTTCGTGCCCTTTTGTGGTTGGGTTAATAAAGGATAATGCAGTATGTAAGAGCCTCGAGCTCGACTCACAAACAATAGTCACGATATATCAACAATGTTTTCAAAATATTAAACGTTTGTTGAGGAAACACTTATTCAAAGACTTATTTACCAGGAATATTAGGGAAAGACAGAACGAATTCTCAAGTGTTCTTCGAAGCGAGAAGCAATTTTAGCAAAAACTGAATGTCCTCCATATCTCTTATAGGAAATGCATTGCCTACAGCTAATCCAATTTTTCTGAGTATGTTTATCATAAAGGTTGTTGTTTTTAGTGCTCTTCTGTTCCTGCATTTCTGTCAGCTTTACACTGTGAAATTCCCTTCATTATAACAAAAGAGGAAAGTAATCTTTCTGCCCTAGAGCGATTACAATGTCACAACAATTTTTACAGATCACTCGTCTAAAAATTGACAGCAACCCGTTTGCAAAGGGATTCAGGGACTCCATCAGGATATTACCCATGCAAAGGTAGGTACAACGTAACATTAAAATAAACGTAAACGCTTATTGAGTTAGCCCTTTTAATTTTACTTTAGAACCGGGGTTTTCATTCAGTTCTGAGCCGGTTAAGTCTCCGTATGAAATTATTCGGCGCATGACCACTGCAGAGATGAAAGCTCTTCTTCCATGAGCACTTTCAGCGCTGTTTATGGTGTTGTACATAATGGTTTAACATTTAAGTCTGTGGATGAATTCCAAACGCGACCACTTTTTAACAACAAGGAGTTTTACTTGCATTATCCTATATACATACAGTATTGCAAAGGCTATTCAGAAACTGAAACAGATATGGTTTGGTTTGTACAAGAGTGAAATCCGCCCAATGGTGTGGCCATTCAAATGGTACTCTTCAGCATTTTTACAGTTGTGCTAGGTCGTTGTTTTCAACTTGAGTCAGAGGAGTTCTTTGCCTTTTTTGCAATTTTGCCGTATTTTGGTCAAAACTGTTCAACTTTTTGACAAAGGACCTTTTTTCTAACATGAAATTACTATTTAAGAGCACTAGGAAGAAAATATTAGGGGCTTCCTCTGAGAAAAAAACAAACCATAATCTTGTTTTAGCGACTTTTCTGCAACACACAAGGACTTGAAAAAAATGGCAATTGTTTTCAAGTGGCAATCCATTTCCATCCAAGCCATCTGCAACCAAACATAACTAATAGTCGTTTCTGTGCACTAGTAGGGTTATTGTTAACAAAATTGAGCCATTATTTTGACGACTTCATCGATTCAGATATATTTTTTGGCTATTCAAAGTGACACAAAAAGATAGGTGACACTGCCCCTTTAAGAACGAATTCAAAGTAGAAAAATACGGCAATATTGTCAGACGAAAACACAAATGACCTTTAAAGACCACTTCAGTGCAGGCCACTTTACTGTGAACGGATTAGCTTCTCGAGGGCTGCGTCTACCGTGCGCTGCTCTACGACTTCCTGAAGTGCGTTTGCATTCATTGCAGAACACTGCGACGTAACCATCAAATGAACCTTAAATTTAATTTTTGCAGAAAAGTGAATTTGATTTTACATCTATATGGTAGTGAGTTTGCCTAAGAGCCTAGTTGTTCAAAGGTGGTAACAATATTGTTGCAACTGAGGTTGTAATCATCGCATCCGGCCTTTAGGAGCAGTGTAGCTGTTGAGCTATGGTTGTAATGTTTCTACATCAGGGAAAAAGGTATACTGACAAAGAAGCTCTTTTGTGCTTTAAGCTATAACCATCTGACTTGAAGCGGCTAAATGAAGCCGCGTCTGGCTTGGTGACGGGATACACTGTTGTTGTATGTGAACTACGTTTAAAAGCAATTAAGTCTTGAAACTGTACGGTACAAAAAAATACAAGGCGAACTATTATGCAATACAAAGTTACACTGCCCAAGATAACCCGCATTGCATTCGACAAGCCTGTAAGAAATTGGCCCCTTTACATTAACCATTTACTGCCATTGCCCAAGCTTAAAACAGAGACAAATCTCAAACATTATGATTGCACAACAAAAAACACGAACAAAAGGTACCGTCAAATATAAGATTTTATTTGAATGATCTCACAGAATTTCATCTACAAACTTCGAACGTTAAATATGTACCGACTAGTCGATTTGAGATTCAGTGACGCTGAGAAGGAAGACCGGCGAATGATGTGATGAAGGTTCTCGCATTCGATAAAGATTGAAGCCTGAAATCAAATCAAAAGAAACGTTATAATTTCCCAAAATAGAGTGACCTCTCCAGGGCACTTTAATTAAGTAGCTGTTTAGAAAGACCTTTCATTTCCTAACAATGAAGAAAGATTCAGTAACCCAAAAATTAGTCTTGGCTCAAGCTGTTTAACTCGCGTATAAGTCCTTTAGTACAGTAATACCGTCCGGGAAGGGAAGGGAGAGCTTGAAAAAAAAAATGTAACATAAAAAATCTAAACTGAATTCTTGGCTTATTAACTGTCTGTTATCGATCTTATATGGCATTGAGTCATTTCTATGAATTAAAGCACCGTACGTTTGTCTAAAACGCCTGTTAGCAGGTTTCTTTCCAGTTGCTTTGTATATTCCTATATACCAATATAAACGCGAAGATCATAGGTAATATGGGTATCTTCATAACCTGCTCATTATATATCCTGAGTAAGAATTGTCAAGGCCTGAGAGCCGGCTGCATATCATGTGCGTATTGTTTATGGAACTCCTTCATCAGCTTATAGCAAAATGTTTCTTACGCGTTCTCTTAAACGATGATCAATGCTAATATAGCCAAGGGAAACAATGTGCTGAAAAATAACTGACGCAAAGTATATCTCGATAAAGACAGAACCAACTTCTAAGAAATTGTTGAAGCGTAAGAATTGATCAGATGTTGATAACCAGGACCTAGAAAATATTGGGGTTGAAAAAAAAAGTTGCTAAAAAAAGAACGCGTGGAATAGTCATGTGGCACTCTGGTAAGTGCTTTTACAGGGATCCAACGACTTCTTTTTTATCTTTGAGGATGCATTAACTAGCAATGTGTAGCAAGAAACTAAGAAAACACACCTAATTACGCCTGTAGGAGATGTTTTTAGAGTGTCCATTCATTGAAGTGTAACGCCAGGGTCATAGTCCACACGATTTCCGACTGAAACCTATCTGTAGCGACTATGTTGTGCAACGTGGTTAAGACGCCATCACTTATAACAAATTTACAAAGAACTAAGGAAAGTAACTTTATTCCCACTATGTTTCAAGAGACTGTCTTCAAGGAGTGGAACAACCAGAGTCTTGATCCCATGAAACATTTTTACTCTGCGCACACGATTCCATATTTTAAGACCTAAAGGTACCTTTACAAAGTCCCTTATTAGTTCCCAGAGGTGTCTCACATCGTTGCATACCACCAACCGCCGTGATCGACTTATTTCCGTCTCAGACAAGTATCTACAGTGACTATGCTTTGATCTTTTAAGATGTCTTAGTTAGCCATGGTTTTAAAAAGGACTAAGGAAAGTCAATTTTCTCCTTTTTGTTTATAGAGAGTGTCCACATAGGTTGACGTATCGCCAGGGTCACGGCCCTGTCTCCATCACAGCCCCATATCTGCCCAATCACTTCATATCTTCCGCAGTGTTACAAACTCATCAAGTGGAACCGAAAGAGATGCACTGCGCCGGATGCATGGCCAATCTCAATGAAGGTCAGTTTATTCACCCTTTTTGTTTTTCGTCTGAAAAGTGTTAATTCGGTGTACTTTAATAGTCGGGGCTCCTGACATATCAAGATAACACAAAGATGAAATTCCAATTTTAACTGACTGGCAAACTGTCGGCACTTCCCGCACAGATGAATGTCAGTTAAGTACGTTCTTCTGGAAAACGTTAATTCTCGATCGTCGCTCACCTGCCATGAAACTTAAAGATAGCGCAAGTGTCTTTTATAAGAGGTCAGATTCTAATTCAGTTTTACACCGATGTAACTACTCATCATGTCCTGATTTCAGTACACCTTTTCGTCTGGAAACGTTAAGAAGGATTTGGCGCGCGAATTATCTAAAATATCTTGTTTAGTAAGTATTTGTTTAATTAAACTTAAATTTAAGCACAGACCAAATAAGTCATAAGCTGTCAGTGAGAACAACAACATCTAGTGACACATTAAGGCATACACCCTTTAAGTATAGCAGTTGTTTTTCTTAGCACGAGAGTGTATTTTGCTGTGATTCAAAGAAAAAGACATGTAATGGTGGAGAGGGGGGAAGGGAGGGGGTCATTCCAGTTTACTCACATAAGACAACTTGCAAGTGTACACGTCCTTTAAGTCTTTCAAATGTGTCAAAAGTCACGTCACACGGGCAGTTTATTGTAAATATTTATTCACACGATTTTGTTTCATTATCTTTTCGTTTCCTCGTTTCTGTCCTTTTATCAGCTTCCTTAACTTTTTAAAGGCATTTACTTGCCACTTTTTCATCCAGTCATTGTATCTTGTTGTTCGGTCATGAGGCCTTTTCTGTTTTGATCGTCATCTCTTCTCTACAGTATAAGATTATAACTTTAAAAGCATAAATTTGTTTCGAAACAGAGCAAAGTATCAAAGAAACACATCTCGGAGGAGTCTAAACCTTCTAACTGTGCATCGCGTCGACCCCCATTTCTACTACACTCTCCTTCCCAATTTCTTCTCGCGATTCTTGCTCCCACGTTTGCTTTTTACATGCGAGTATGCTGGTAATATCGCAATGTTTGGCAGATTTACTTAGAGTGGCAGACGTTGACACAGCTTCGAAGGCAAAGAGAAAAGGGGTTAATTGCATTAAGAATAATAGGTGACCGGGTTAGATTGAACGTGATCAATTAAATGTTATTTCTGGAACAACTTTTATATCGTGTTATCACTTCATTGATATCGCATGCTAAAAGGAAATTTGGAAAAACCAATTTAAATTAAGCTCATTGAAGTTATTTTTAAGGCAACGTTTGGAGAATAAGATGATGAAAATGAAATGCATACAAAGAACTCGTTGGAAGACTGGGACGTAGATTTCACTCCGGTCTTGCAACTTTGTTAGCTGGCTATTTTTCTTTTCTGACGATTTGGTTTGATTTATAGGTTGTCGGCCTTGTGCGACTACTGGGGCGCAGAGATTTGATGATGATGATAAGTTGCAATATATCTACGGACTCAGGGCCAAACGTTTGTTGACTACAAAATATTTTGACGTTGCCACGGCGACTCATCAGACGTGTGTGCTATCGGTGCACGTGATCATTGAGCACGTGATGATTCTAGCGCGCTGCACGTCGATCGTAGGTCCAGTCCCCATCTCGGTTAAATGCAGAACCATACTCTTTTATAACCTTGAACCTTATAAATTGAGCGTCTTTGTCTTGAAGCTTAACTGACTGATTCTCCGGAGTTAGTTCTAAAATATCCTTAGGTCTAATTTGATGTTCCATGAGCATAACAAGTTTCAGAAATGAACTGAAAAAAATTGCAGTATAATTTGGCCCGATAGCAGTTACGCAAACAAGGTCCAACAGATTCGATACTTATCTGTCACTATTCTATACGACGGAATTAATGATTGGACGTATGAATTAGATATATTAGTTGTGATTCCGATGAATTTTCCAAACAAATCGTATAATTCTGATGTTTCAAAGGTGGCGTGTGGTTTGCTTTTGCTATCATGATAATTTTGATGATCTGAATGCCTATTCATCACCAGTTTCAGACACTTTTTTTATTTCCGAGAGTTGCTGTGGGCTGCTCGTCTTACCTTCCGCAAGGTTTCAAACAATTTAAGCTATCGCGGTGCCTTTCACAGCTCGTTTCAAAATTTCCCACGAGCACTGCTAAGACCTGTTGATCGAAACTTTTTGCGTTTGTAATCCACTCGAATCTTATCCAATTTGAAGCACAACTTGTAAATAAATTGTTATAAATCTTCTCGATCTTATCCAATATTGAATGCAATATCAATATCCCAGGATTGCCTGATTTTTGCTTTCTGTTTTCCTGTTCACTGTCAAGTTCCATATTGTGGGGGGGGGGGGGGGGGGGGGAAAGCCGTATTTAAATTTCAATAATTTTTGCTTTTGGTTAATTTCCGTTATTTTATTTTATTTTCATCTCTATCACACTGTTGTTGCCATTACAGTTTTAGTACCTGGCTGATATAATTTTGAATCAGTTTGTCGTGCTCTCGATACGCTTCCCACACTTATTAATTATCATTGATAATGCGATTCATTAGTTAATTAACCTTATTCAAATTATAGGATTTGGTATGCTATAAACAACCTTAAACCGGTAGCCGTAAATTCAAGGATTAGGAAAGCAGCTAGATCTTGTTAATGACCCGCAAGGGCCACTTGTATAAAAGATGCAATACCGACAAGATGCAGTAAGTTGAATACAAAAATATCTCTGAAATTGGATGATGTCCTTCAGGAGTTGCTAAGCCTTAAAAGTGAAACAGTGTAACAGGTTCGGTATTAAAACAAAGGAAATCTCAGAAAAATGACCGAAGAGAAGATTTTAAATGTTTAAATAAAGTAAACACAAAGGTACTTCCAGATATAGGAAATTACACAGATTTAAAGAGGCTACACCGTTCTTTTTGTTCAGTTCATTTTATTTTATTTTTTGTAAATGCTCCAGACAACCTATCCGGATTATGACCATCATGCAAGTGTCTGTAAGCTGTTCGAATTTACGAAACTATACCTTCGTTATTTCAAAAGATGTGACTCAAAATTGGTTGTTTATTAATTCTAATGACGGTACCTCCTTTTGCTACTGCGCATACGTTCTGCGCATCTCGGGATGTTCCGAGAAAGTCGGGTTTCTTTAACAGCGGAGCCTGCTAAAACTATTTTTGCGCGGTTTTTAACTATGCCGCAAAAGTAGATCTTGGCAAAGGTTAGTGGAATCCGAAAAGAAAATTAGGGGTAACCACACATTTTTCAGAGACAATTAGGCTTTAATTTTGGAAAAAAAAATGCCATACATTGTTTTGTATTTTGGTGCTTTTTAGAATTGTTGTTGCTAAATTATGTCTGGTTACCCCAATTTTCTTTTTCGATTCCATAGCCCTTGCTTCGATCTGCTTTTTCAGCATAGTCATAAACTGTGCAAAAATACTTCGGTATTTAAGTAGGCATCGTCCCTAAGATGCTCTCTCGACAATGGGCTTTCGTTACTTAATCTAAAATTGTAGTGATATGGTCTACTAGTGGATAAGAGTTCGCTGTGATAAGTGGATCCAGCTAAGTTAGTTCTCTAATACTTCGTCCTTGCTTGGCCCAAGTGAATTAGAAAAGCTACTTTGTAGGTTTTCACAGACTGCAATACAATTTATATGTTTTAGCTATACACTGGTTATGCACGTCTGCGTATCAGTCTGAACAAAAGGATTTTACCCCTGTGAATTTCTTTGGGATCCAAAACTAGATTCGGCACAGTGTGAACACATTCTAGTGTGAACACATTCTGAGTTCCCTCACCTTAAATACATGCGCCTTCGTGTTAGCGATTCTCAAAGATCTTTCGTGCTAAAACAAGTTTATTTGCTTGCCTCTAGAACTCTTGGCACCTCTCAGTCACCAAGCCTTGCCGCATCCTAGTGCGGTTCCAGATGTTCGTCTTCAAATGGCTCCAGGACAGTTCACGCTAGACGCCCCTCTGAAGCATCTACCCCCTTTTGTCTCTCCGTATTGCAACGGCTATCCATAGAAGAAAGGGTCACATGCGACTTTACCGCCTCACGAACTTCAGAAAAGGAGATACTCTCGTCCACAGGCTTCAAAGCCATAACCACATTGTTCAGCATAGTACACAATATGACACAAACAATATGGACGATTACACTAGGATTTCTGATGCACAAATTCTATAGTACAATGTTATAACCATACTGTACAAGTTAAGGTGGCTGGCAGCGGTTTCCATTACATTCCAGCACTTACACTTTGACGGGCGCGATGAGCAACCTTTGCCATGTATAAATGCAGATGTAGATGTAGCTGAGATGACGGATCGATTCTACCACTCTTTATTAGTTGATAGAACAATAATGATACCAAGAAAGCATTAGCAGAGTAAACAAGTTATGGCCATTTTGTCAACATAATGGGGTACCATAACAACAGTAAAACATCCCTACTGTTTTACCTTTAAGTGGTTATAACTAAGAAATGAACTCGGTGACCCCCATTTTTTAATATGGAATTGAAATCAGCGTGTTACGATACGTTTTTTTTTTTTTTTTTGCAAAGTTTTTGCAAAAACTTGTATCTAAACATGCTGATTTGTAGTTCCATGATAAAAAAAAATAGGGGGTCACCGAGTTCGTTTTTTAGTTATAACCGCTTCAAGATAAAATAAGGGGTGTTTTTAACAAGTCATACTGTTGCTATGGTAACCTGTTTTGTCAAGAAAATGACCATATCTTGTTCAAAAATATTAAGGCATGTTTTTGATACCATTATTGTTGTAACAAGTGATAAAGAATAGTTCTATTAATCTGTCATAGTTTAAGTGCTGCAAAGTGAAGGAAACCAGTGCCAGCCGCTTTTAAAACGAAAAAAAAAAATAATAACACGGTACCGCGTGTGCACTAGAAAGTGCTGTTATTTGATTAAGGTTGAACTTAAAACGCGTGCGACTTACTAGTTTAAAATGAATCAAGATTATTGTTGTTGAAAAGAAAGTTCACATGATTTTGACAGTTCATGATCAGTACTTTTTTTTCTTGTTTTTTTTTTTTTTTTAACTGCACGTACCTTTTGAACTGTACATCTACAGTGTATTTATATTAGTTTTCTAAGATTTAAACGGACACCTCAGCGCGCTCTTTTTGGGGATATTATTTTAGCGCGCGAGAAGAAAGCCAAAGTGAGATATATTTTCATATCGCAAATTATGCCTTCTGTCTAATCACTGTTGTACGCCATGGTGTCTATTTATTTTACTCAGTTAAACTCATAGCATTATTGGTTGTATATTCAGGTACCACACCACCAACAAGTTTTTCAGTAAACTCGTTGTAGCAAATACAAGTTGTCTTGTGTGGACCCGGTAACAGCCGAGAAAATGGAAAACAATTGTTCCCAAAATCAGTTGGCGACAACTAGTAGTATGGTGTCTAATCTGGGCAATTTTCTGAACAACTTTGAGCTTATAAATGTGTGAATGCTTGTTTTAACAAGTGTTGTTTACTTCAATCGCCAGAGAAAGGATATACTTCAGACAGAACAGCGTTCAATCTCCTACTTTTTCTTTCACTTTGCTTCAGTGTCGTGAAACGAAAACCAAAGTTAATTTTCTGGCCAATCATGAAAAATGTAAACAGCGCAACGAGTAATCAGAACTAAAAACATGTAACCAGCGCCAACCGGGGTAAAACGCGTTCGGGCAGGTCACGGTTATAGTTTTGGTTTTGCTCCTTATTGCTTGAGAAAATAGCGCACGTTTTGCTAACAAATAACAGAGCGAAGTAAAGCAACAGCAAAACCAATGCAATTGCCAAATTACTTTTGACAGTCAATTGAAAACTGCTCTACTGTACTCTGTGATTTGCAAAACTCGCCGCCGCTCTGTCAACCAATGAGAAACATACGAAAACCAAACTTTTCCCGCTCTTGTAACCGGTTACGGACGTGTGTTTGCTTCGAGTTTTGATTGTTTCATTGCGCCATTTACAACTGTTCTGGTTGATTAGAGTAATGGCTTTGGGTTTCGTGGTTTGGTTTTACATTTTACTTAAATTAAAACTGCTCTATGTGAAAATACAAATTACCCAACCTTTTGGAGGTTTCCGTTTGCTTGTAAAGACAGTTTAGAGTTTCAGTACAATCTGCTTATGAATTGACTGTCCTCAATTTCTCCTGCCACTTATAGATACCACAAGCTTTAAAGCTTACAGCTGATATAAAGTGAGAGTACAAGCTCCTTTAATTATTTAATCAAGTAGGACAAGTTGCGCCCCCTGACTGGCAAAAATCATTTACCTTGTTAGCTCATTCCCTTCAAGGTCTTGTAGCTGCTACAAAAATGTCGGCGCTATGAATGAATGCGGTAAAAAGCACATCACGTGATCTTATTCATCCAATTTTACAGTTTGTAATCGGAGCCCCTTAAAAATGATCCAGGATTTTATTATCTGTACCGTCATAAGATATGAGTGACTGTCAGGGCTACTCTGTAACTGAACTCAATGGACATACTTTAGGGGCATTTTGTTATCAAAGCATTCCTTGTGGAAAAACGTGTCCTCTTCGTTCTGTAGATCTCTTACAAGTGATCTACCGAAACATATATTCTTGATGGCGGTTAGGTAATCGTTTGTGGACTTAAATAACTATTAATAACTTAAATAATAACTCTTTAACTCAGCACAGATTAGAAATTACAATGCGATGCCGAAGCCAGGGGCTTATATGGCACGGGCTAAAATAACAAATCGTTGTTACAAGATGTGATACTACGTTACAATTACAAAGATACGTACTACGTGAGAAAAGCCAGTTTAGTTAAAACCCTAAATAAATACAATTCCAAAGATAGAAACAATTAGTAAGATACTATATACCAATAACTAAGTAACAATATCTTCGCATAGACGAGGATTTTCTTCGTCTTTCCAATTCAATTTTGTGCCACGTGATATCCAATACAGATTCAGCAGTGCCACTCCCAGTAGATCCCGTCTGTTCAATAACAGGAAAACCCCTTATCCAGCGGACAAATTTGATCCATTGGGTAGTCCCGATTTGCTCCAAGACGTTATTTATCCGCACTTTGCGGAACATCCAGACCACCTGTAGGGCTGGCTATCTAGAGAGGCTGCATGGTCTGATCGACAGTTAGGGTGAATGTTTTTAAATAGCTGAACAATAAACAATTTTCCTAAATAGCTACAACTTTAATTTAGACTTTTCTCCATTTCTGCTTAATAAAAAACTCTAGACCAACATCGACATGAGAAGTTTAATCCCTACATTACGTATAGGCAGCTGGATTAGCTACAATCCGCTTTGGAACAATCGGGTCCAAATCTCTACAGTTCACTGCAGTATGCAATCTCCGTTATCAGTTCTTCCTCTACCTGGCTTCTTAAAAATAAAGCTATCAGTTTAAATAACCGGCCCCTGCCCACCCATGTTCCTCGGGATATACTTGTTTTCGCTCAGAGAAAGACTCTGCATAGGGAAAATATATTCACGGCCCTGCAAATCTAGTTCGCTGATGAAGTTAAAACTAACAGTAAACCTAAATAAGATGCTCCGCTATAAAGAGAGATGGCACCTCCTTCATGCCGTATAATCCAAATGTAGACATCTTTCAGGTATGGTACGCTGTTACCTCGAGCGTCTAGTGTAATAAATTTATATTAACATATGTCAACAGAGCAAGCAAACTAATTGTATGTCTTAACAGGAATTTCGTCCGATACGTGAGCAAATTCTAATAGCAGTGATCGTAAAATCGTTGCACTAGTTGTTTATCACTTGTTAAACGCCATAGTTCAATGGCAACTAAGAATGACAATGACCAGGCTTATTTTCTTGGACTTCGAGTCTTTGTGTAAGACGGGGTGTAAACCTGTGCGCGCTAATTTCAAATACTTTTGTTACCCCCAAAATGAAAGGGTAACTTTTTCGATATGGATAGTAACGAAAATTGAATCTTTAGTTATGATAAATGCTCCAATATTGCCCAGATAGTTTCCGGAGTTAAAAGTTAGTAAATGTAAAACACATTGACAATTCACCAGCAGAAAACAAAGGAAATCACTACCGTGAACGAGGTTGGGAAATATGATCTTTATCAGTAAATTTGGCAAACTTTTCCTTGAATTTTTCCGAAAAATTTTCTAATGGTCTCAAATGGTTTGAGAAGCTATATCAAACACCCCAAAGTTGGTTCTAGAAAAAACTTGGCTGTGCTTTCCTATTTCAACCCTTTTCTTAGTGTTAGGAAATCGGATGAAAGAGACTCCCTTGAGTTTGAAATATTAAATTAAATATTTTTATAACATCGGACTATGCAAAGTCCAACCACGTCTGCCAACGTTTCTTTGGTCAAATGATGTTGGAACGTTTTGCAGATCTTGTTTGATCACCATTGTTTTTGTTTTCTTTGTTTGTGTATTTGCTTGTCCAACGACAACATCTAACAAATATAACACATTATTGAAAACTGAATTATTGTATACTACAATTCCAGGGATCCGATTGGCTTAGCAGCCATGGTATATGAGCCATTATACCAAGCCGTGTGTCTTCTGCTTGTTCTTACAAAGCGAAAACCTGCCATTCAGGAAGATCTAGCAATATTTCCTCGATTGTTTTGCAGCTGATTGATGACTCAAACAAAACTTTAACCCAACAGTTTTGCTTAAACATTTACTCAAAGTGAATGAATTATCAAACTTAATTCTTTGGTCAATAACCTTATGAAGTTTGAGTCTGTAATGCGATTCTTCGTCCTTCACTTCCGGCCCAAAAACTTTCCTCAAGCGGCTCAAAACGTTCCTGAACGTTTCCCTCCGTTCACAATTTATTCTGGACAATTAATTTATGCGGTGTCGGCGGAACATTATGCACTTGACTCAGCGAGCCGTTGGCTGCCATTCTAAAAATAAAGAGCTTTCCGGTCGACCCCGTTTAATACGCCACAGAAATAAAGAAATACCCATCTAATCTATGATTAGTCTCTCACCGCTTACACATGGAAGTATTGTCGAAAATAGTGACCGAGTAGTGGCACATGTCCGCGGGTAAACCGGTTTCTTTCTCCACGGTTTTTCACTCTGGAAAGCATCGGACGAATGAAGGGGGTGATATACATGAAAGAAGAAAAAAAAGACATATGCACACATTCAGTCACGCTTAAGCAACGCTTGTGCACATCAGGTTGGTAGCCAACCATTTGGTGTTCGTCACTTAATTATTAACCTCCAAATTTAATTTTCAATCGCCTGAAATCTTCTCAATCTTCATTTTCTCAATTTCTCTAAAATTTACAAGTTCGTTCACATCCCTCTGTTCTGCAAAACTATGAACACATTTTGGATTACGTGACTCTTAAGATGACAAAAAGGTTAAAAGTGACATGAACTTACTCACGCGGGCATTAAACAATTATAATATTTTCAATGTGTGAACAAATGCACAAATTTTGTGACTTTTCCCGAAATTTATTTGGTAACAGTTTGGTGTGTCAATTCTGGTCATGGCGCTGCAGTTGACGCGAGAGCTCACACTAACAGACCTGAAATTTGCAGGGAATTTATTTCCTCACTGATGCCAGCTACTCGAGCGTTACGCGAAAGAATTGAAATAAATCCTGAAAAACGCAATAGTTATTCAGTTAGTTACTGATCAAGCTGGATTGTCGTCCATCGAAACAAGTTCCCTGGCCTTGCAGCTAGCTGTCACCGGTATAATAGTTTTAGGGTCTATAGAATGGAAGCCAGGATTTAAAAGATCAACAGTAACCACTTAACAATGATGTTGTGGGGGAGAACCAATAGCTCCAACCCACCCACCCACCGGAGTCACCAATGTGCTAAAGCCACCCCTCCCTACCCCAAGGATTTATTATGTTGCTCGCTCTAATCCCTTTGTCAAATCTTTGTTATCCCCTCCCTCACGCACACAGTCACCTCGAAATCCAATCCTTTTGACAATACTTTTATTTTTATCTTTTATAAGTTCCTGTATTTCCAAGAATCGACGCCTTAATTTGCATACATTCGGTTTCACTTTACTAACAAAGCCCCTCAACCACAAAAATTCAATCCTTGTTTCTTCTAAACACTTTCATATTTGATAATTATACTAGCGACAGGGTATTTCAATCTAGCTATTTGAGATTCAAAGATCTGTACAAAATTCACTATACGTTAACTTAGGGCAGTTGCAATGTTAGTGTTTGCTAACTTGAACAAGAAGGTGCAGCTAGGCCGGATGCGTTCTCTAGTTAATTTATGCGCTAAGCGCCTATATTCAACATCAAGTGATATATTATTATTATAACGAAACAATACCAGAGTCCTGTGGGAAACATTACGATTGTTCTGTTAACATTTTCCTCCACAATCAAAGCTCCGAAAAATTACATTTCTGCCAAATATCTACTCAGTGGATTCCCAGTACGAAGATGCGCCTCATAAGCTTCCAGCCAAATTAGGCCTTTCATGATGACCTGATATAAAGTGTTGTCATCCTTCCACAGGCTATTGTTGAAATGGCAAATCTTTGTGCACCCATCTCTGGTTCCTAAGGTGTGATCACTTCCGTTCATGCCACTCATGGAAGAACCATCTTTTCTTCTCAAACAGGATGAAGCGCTGCTTACAATCATATCAGGGCAGGAGCTTGGGTAGTCTGATGGCAGGTACACTCTGAGCGTGTACTGTTTGTCGTTGGTACAAGTCACTCTGACCTCAACTCTTGTGTCATCAGTTGGATTAATCCAAGACACTCTGCCTCGAAAGTATTTCTCTAATAAATCCTTCTCAAACCCGAGTCTTTGTCGCTGGTTTGCTGACCAAGGCATGATGCTGCGAAGAACGATGTGAATTGCAAAACCAAACCGAGCGCCGCTATGCTAGATCAGAAGCAAAGAAGATTCTTGAAGATTCGAATGGCGAATGTCGACTATTGTGTGCGCTTGGGTTTTTGCCCTACTTACTGAGTTACGCTTTCTTGGAAAATAGCACATGCGTAGATGCTGGAATGGATTGAAAATGTAAACAAATGATTCCCGGAAGTCAAGGCGGAAGTGAAATTTTCAACATGTTCTACATACCGGTGACCGCATGATCTGGTGATGATCAGCCAATATTTTTGAAAAGAAAATATATTTATGAATCCACGGCTAGAACATTTACAGGTGACACTGTGGTCATCTTAGAAATTCTCCTCGGAAACTCAAATTTATTAATCTTCACATTATTCCACGGAGTTAATTACGAGGAATCCACCCAGCTTTGCTTCCAGCAATCCACGAAACGAAGGTTTTGTTGTTATTGTCTTTTAAATTCGATGGTCAACATTTTCGAGTGAAAAATGCTAAAAACAGAAATGCCATTAAATCATTTGCGAACAGCACTGTAGTTAAGTTATGCTCAATTAAGTTAACTGTATCCGGAGCGGTTCTAAGAAATCAGCCACTGATGCGTCTTATTCAAAATGTGCTACGTAATTGCCCGTAAAAAGCTCAAAAAGAAGCCCTCTCCCTCCCCCAATCTTCTCCGAGGCGGGGCGGGGGGGGGGGAGGGGGGGAAGGGCTGTCTTATTATTTTGCGGCAGGTTAAATTAAACCCTGATTCACTGTTTGGAAATTTGAAAGAAAATGTCTGCATAGAGTTTTTGCACCTATTTAATTCTTTGTCATGATTGTATAAAAGAATACTGGCTGATTCTATTACAAGAAGTACAGCCTGCTTGCTAGCTATGATGATATTTCTGCGTTTGTTTACAATCTATATTATTGATCATCGATCATGGTCATGTCCTACTGATTTAATATAATTTTAAATGTGTAGACTTCACCGAACGGAGAAATCGTATCGCTAAACATAACTGATCACGGTACACTAGCTCACGGAACAGTTCAAAACGTAGGCTTAGCTCACATGGCTTAAATAAACTAAACCTGCAGCAGAAAAGAGTGATTATTTCTGCAGTTCGAGAGAAGCACAGTTACATCTCTCGCAGATATGTGCTCAGGGATTTTCCAGTGCGAAGATGAGCCTCATAAGCTTCCAGCCAAATCAATCCTTTCATGAACACCTGATATAATGTGTTGTCGTCCTGCCACAAAGACGGGTTGAAATGGCAAATCTGCGTGCAGCCATCTCGGTTGCCATAGGTGTGATCTTCACCATCCGCATCATTCATCTTAGTGCCATCTTTCTTCTTCAAATAGCCACCAAACCAATAGGGGGACTTCACAACCATTTCTGGGCAAGAGCTTGGGTAGTCTGAAGGCAGGTACACTCGAAGCGTGTACTGTTTGTCGTTGGTGCAAGTTACTTTGACTTCAACTCTCGTGTCGCCAGTTGGATTAATCCAGGACACTCTGCCGCGAAAGTATTTCTCCAACAAATCCTTTTCAAACGCTAGCCTTTGTTGCTGGGATGCTGACCAGGGCATGATGAAAGAATCGAAAACCCTCCGGCTTAAAAAAATCGCAAGTGGTTCCTTATTTGCAAGGTTAGTTGACAAGAAGCAATAGGTGTAAGGTTTCTGTTTTCCTTGGTGGTTTCACTCACTTAGATCCATTTTCTCGGAAAATCTCACATGCGTAGAAGAGTCAGATCAACAGCTTGACACCCAAGATTACCAAATTTCTCAGCGCTCGAATAATCAATACCAGGCTGTGTTAACATTGCTTTACCTTTGCTGCAACACTGAATGGTTATTTGAGGTAAGTTTTAGGGGGAAAACTGTCAATTAAGCTGATGATTCGAGAGTATCGATGAATTCGGTTAAATCATCAACTGGGATCTTCAGTAAACCTACAGTTATGATTAAAAAAAAAAAAATAGGAATACGCCTGGAATGTAACGGCGTTTACTGTTTACCGGCTAAGAATGAGAAGAATTTCTCTTTCCAAACTGATTTTAGTATTTTTGGATAATGCTATCAAAAGCCAAACGCCGGGAACTCAACTAAGATCACGCTCTCAGCGGAACCGAACGTGACATGTTCCTATGCTTCGCTCAGTCTCTCTCAGTCTAGCGTTCTAATTCTGATTCATTTGCTATAGAAAGTAAAAGTACAAAATAAAATTTTAGCAACTAGTAAACCCATTCGCCGCTCTTATTTAAAATACTTCAGGCTAATATCTGTTATAATTTAGCATGCAAAGTCTCAGTTCCAAGAAATACCGTTAGAGGTATGTAAAATTATACGCGTATTCGTCACAGTGGTTTTCGTGGAAAATTTTGTATGTGGCCTTTGAACCCTACAAATTGAATAGCGACATTTGAAGTCTTCCGATTTCTGCTCATATCATACTTATTTCGATCATCTTTTCTGTGCAATCAAACCACCTCAAACAGAATATCTAATTTTTATAATAGGAATGATTTGGTGTAGTTCCAGAGTTCAAGTTGAAATGTCTGAAATGTAAATGATTGTCAACACATCCTGGATTTCCAAGAAATCATGCATAATGAGTAAAATCACATATCACAAAACGCCATTGGCAAATATCAAGTTATAGCCTCATTTTATGACGGTTTCAGTACAGTGATCTTACAACCTACCACTATACCGCTCAGTGGACCAACTTTTATTTAGTCAGTTGCTATTGAACGCAAGTACATTATATTTTTTTGATCGCAACAACTGGTGGAAAAAAGATCACCTTTTCCTACTTTGATTTCATCTGATACGAGGATTGCCCCATTAGACTACAGTTCCAAGGTACAAATAATGTTTTGTTTTATTTGTTGATATTGTATTTAACATTCTGAATTCTTTTCACCTCCGTCTGCCTACGTACCTGATTGACCACGTCGGCATAAATTGAGGAATTCATGTAATTTTTAGACAAACATTTTTATTCATTGATCGTTTTCCTATTTCTCTAGAATAAAATGACCTCTGGTCCTGAACGTTGAGCTTTCCGGCTGGAGAAAAGTTTCCTTGCATCGCGAAATTTTATTTGCTTTAACAAGTTTTTATGTCACTGTGACAGCAAATTTCACTGACATTTTCCCACATTGAACTCTAACTACATACATTGGTCAGTCTTGAACAGCGATTCACATTTCTGCCAGATATCTACTTAGAGTTGCTCCTGTGCGCAAATGGGCCTCATACGCTTCCAGCCATATCAACCCTTTCATGACAACTTGGTACAGTGTGTTGTTATCTTTCCAAAATTCTGGCCTGAAATGGCAGATTTGGGTGCATCCATCTCGGATTCCATAAGTATGATCACTACTGAGATCCTCCCAAATCGGTTCTTCCGTCTCGCTTCTTCAGCGTAGTCATCCATTGTGTTTTCACAATCATTGGAGGAACTGAGTTAGGGAAGGCTTGTGGCAGATAAACTCTCAACGTGTACTGTTTGTCGTTGCTGCATGTCACTCGCACTTCAACCTTTGTGTCGCCTGTCGGATCGATCCAAGAAACTCTGTTATGGAAGTATTTTTCCAGCAGTGACTTCTCAAACGCGAGTCTTTGCCGCTGTGTTGCTGACCAAGGCATGATGAGATTGCAGACGTTTCTATATGTTAATGTTACGCTCTTTCAATATTTGTACACAATTTCAGTACTGTTTTCTAGCAAGAAACACGAATTTTAATTTAGTTCAGTTTCTTATTTACGTTCCTGGAGTTTCGCTTTCGCTGAAATTGGTACATGCGCAGACTGACTGTCAGATTCGCTCGACTGCCGAACAAACGAACGCTTCTGGGAAAAACCATTCGATTCCGTCTATGCCGGCCCAGTGTCAAAAATACCAAAGAGGTCGCTGTCAATTTCACACGGAAAGAGCCGTTATGATTATCTAGAAATACCGATAAACATCTCAGTTTCATCATGCCTGCGAGTGAATTTCGTGGAAAACTGTTTACGCCATTCAATCCGACGAATGAAAAGTAACGAAATCGCCGCTGCCAGGATATCAAGGTCTATCAGGGTTGTATTCGTCCTCATTCAAAATAGGAAGTTTGCTACCGCAGTAAGGAGACATTTAAGTAAAAGACTCAGAGTTTCTATGGCGTAATAATTTCATTAAACAGTATAAGTTGGCCTGTTTAGGTTCAAGTTAAATCTTGGTCACTTTGGCACTAAAGCAGTCTGATCATGCATAATTACATATGATCCAGAATTTCAAAGAAATAAGACACACTTAAAAGTATAGAGCTTGACATCCTTGAAGAATTGAAACGTGGCTTTTATTAATTAATGACAAATTTGCAACCTTTCATTTTGCAGTTTCTGGTTCATGGAAAGAAAATTGTACACTTTTAAATTATTCTGTTTCGGCATAAATATATCACGCTTTCTTATACTGACTTTATCTTTACCTGCATCGCTTCATTCGGACAACAAAGGTAAATATAGTTATGATTGTTTTTGTTGTGGTTGTTGGTGTTTGTCATGTAACACTGTGTGCATCTTATGCTATTTACCATCTCCTATTAGATGTTTCCTCATAGGTTCACACTGATATAATTATGAGCTCATTCTATACGAAAGAACGCTACTACAAACGTCCAAAAATGTGAAAATCATTTTTAGTGCTGTTAGTATTATTTATTACGGTATTAATTTCTAGACATCAAACTGTAATACAAGTCAAATGATTATGTCTGAGCAGGTTGTTCCTGCTCTCTTTGAAGAAATGCCGGACCAACACATATCATATAGTCGGCAGGAATAGGCAGTCATAAGACAAGATTATTCAATTCGGTACAGCAGCCTGATGGAGATCACCAAGGCGTTCACATTTCTGCCAGATATCTACTTAGAGTTGCTCCTGTGCGCAAATGAGCCTCGTAGGCCTCCAGCCAGATCAAACCTTTCATGAAAATCTGGTAAAGCGTGTTGTTATCCTTCCATAACGCTGGCTTAAAATGGCAGATCAAGGTACAGCCATCACGACTTCCTAAAGTGTGATCGGCAATGCCTTCCAACTCCCTTCCGTCTCGCTTTTTCAGCGTGGTCATCCATGGTGTTTTCACAATCATATGAGGCACGGAGTTAGGGTAGTCTTGCGGTACATAAATTCTCAACGTGTACTGTTTGTCGTTGGTGCATGTCACTCGGACCTCAACCTTTGCGTCGCCTGCTGGGTCGATCCAAGAAACTCTGTTACGAAAGTACTTTTCCAGCAGTGACTTCTCAAATGCAAGTCTCTGCCGTTGTGTTGCCGACCAAGGCATGACAAGAAGGTCAGGACGTTTTCAACAATGATTTTGTTAATATTGTTTCGCGTGACAATTGATTGAACCAGTCAATGTAGACTTTAATTCCCCGTTTGCATGCTTCCGTTTTCGATTTCTTCGAACTTGGTGCATGCGCAGATGTCTGAAATACACTTGAATGAAAACAAACATTTCTAAGAAAAGCATTATATATTGCGTTTTCCAAATTCCAAACGTCTTATGTAGACAAAGCTTTTACATTCACCTTGTCGAAGGAAGCGTGATTAAATTAAATAATTAAATGCGTGTGTGTGTTTCTTTCATCGCCATGGGCAAAGAAGAGAATAGCAGATGCATGATTCGCTTGAGCATGAAGATAACATTAAAACTTTCGAGTGACCCATAGAGCATTTAATTCAGGAAGTGAAGCGAAACTGAAATAAAATTTATTTAAATGTCAATGTTAACGATTATCTCAATATCCAGCTGGTTGGAAATATGGCTTCTTTGTTCCTTATAGAGTATATTTTCAAGATCTGCAAGTTGATCACAGAAGAATTGAACAATTTGTGTTCATGATTTGGCTTTTGTTTAATTGCACTTGGGTAGAAAATTTATTCAATGCATGAATAAATTATGCAATGATCAATTTCTTCTCCTTGTGAACTTGGAATAGAGGAATGTCATACTGTTTATTTCAATCACAGAATTAGCACTAATAGTATTAAATAATGTCATTCCACGTGACATTTCTGTATACGTAGATCATTCTATTAGAAGGTATCTTCAACGGTTTAATAGACATGAAACAGGGAAAATAAATAAACTATGAATGAAATTCATCTGGGTATTTAAAGAAATTTCGGTGAATAAGTCTTCCGGCTCGTATTAGGCATACTTAAATAACTCTTGTAAAATCGTTTTGGCATAAAATTGATGCCATTTGTTTTCCGGGAGTAGAGGCTGATAAAATGTCTTATTGAATACAATATAAGTTATTTTTTGAAACACCTCGAAAATTTAGCGGTGGATGAAACTGCCAGTTCCTAATATTTTCTACGTCCAGCTAATACTAACAGAACAAACTAATAAAAGCTATTTAAAAGACTCTAAATTGGCGCAGACTAAATGACGAACATTTAATTTTACACGTTTACTCCAACACTTTAGAACGCCTTCTTCTTCTTGGACGTTAGTGCATGTGCAGACTTACTTGTATAATAAATCATTCGGATTGTTTAGCCAGACACTGACGAGATGTTATCCTTGGTCAGAAAAAAAAAGTAACTTCCTCATTACAATTTAACAATCGAGCAAACGATAGTGATCTTCGATATATTATATATATAAAAAAAAAAACATAGGTAAGGAGCCTTAGATCACCACTTTGAACTAAATTTTGTTAACACACAAGGCAGGTCGAACAGCCCCCAATGTTTTTCTCAGAGAAAACTAACCTTAATTCATCAGGGGCTATAAAACCTAAGTAAAAACGCAAAAATTTTTACCAGATAATGTAATTTTGTCAAAGAAACCTCGATACCTCTTTCCGGCTTCTCCTTATTCTTCTTCCTCCGTTATGTTTACATGAAATTATTAGCGCAACCTATCCAAAACTCATACGTACAAATTAGTGATAACTGAGCTATATTTTTTTCGAGTTATTTCTTTCTTTTTTCGTTCTTTCTTTTTTTCTTCATTGGTAATTGTCTGTAATTAGTTACATGTTTGGTCTTAGGTTATACGGAGGGGCCTAATACCAAGCTCCTTTCACCTTTTACGGGGTACCGGTGGGTGTACAAAGACAAATATACAAAAACAGCGTAACGTAACATAATCTAGTGTGAAAGTCCAATGTTCACAATTCTTATAGCGTGCAGCAGAATGGTTCGTTGTATACTACTTACGGCAGATTGTTTGTCTTAGACCTTCCTAGCAAACTGTTCAAGTCATTCTTCACTTTCTTTCTTTATTGACAATTGTCTTTAGTTAGTTATTAGTTACATACTTTCTTTTTTTCTTTCTTTCTTTCTTTCTTTCTTTCTTTCTTTCTTTCTTTCTTTCTTTCTTTCTTTCTTTCTTTCTTTCTTTCTTTCTTTCTTTCTTTCTTTCTTTCTTTCTTTCTCTCTTTCTTTCTTTCTTTCTTTTTTTCTTTCATTCTTTCTTTCTTTCTTTCTTTCTTTCTTCAATAAAAATAATCATTTACTTTTTCAATTAAACATTAACCATCAGTTCTAGGAAAGAGCGGTAGACGGTGAATTCAGCCACGTTTGAGCTTTTCCTGGAATGTTTGGGTTTTATTTGAAGACTAACTCACAATAAATTGAGTCAAAACAGTTGGTTCATTTGTTCTGCATGTAAAAAGGTTTCCTTCGCCAATTCTGTCGCCGTTACAATCAACGGATTCACGCTGATCAAAAGGTAAGGTTCAGTGCATAAACAACAGAGCACGCTGTACTTAGCAAATTTTGTCCCGACTTGCTTTATTATCTTTAAACTATGATTATTTCTAAAATAGTGGAAAACTTTACACCTCTCCACATTTGCACATCTTCCTTTGGACTCAAGACCACTCTTATTCAGTGTACATGTTAAGGCCCTCAGTTGCTTTATACGTCTCCTCAACAATTGATGAGTTAAATAGAGGGACACAAATGTTTTAAAGCTAGAGATCTAGTGCAAGATTTATGGCGATGAAACGCTGTTAATCTTCTGGAGAGTAAAATCGACCGGAGTCCAACCATTTCAGAATGCGATAGCAGTTTGAACCTGTACATAAATTCTAACCAGTTGAAAAGTTCCAGAAGTTCCGCGCTTATTCGCTGTTACAAGTATTCGAAATATGGAGAATAAAGAATCGATGATTTAGACGAGAATTCTAAACTGTAAACGAGCCAAGGGAAGTCGTCTCTTAGTTTGGAGACCATATTTACAATCATACTTGATGGAGATAAATACACCCACATCGAGTTTGTATATACCTAGAATGCTCGTGTCTACTTTGTGGAAGCTAACATTAGCTGCAACTCTTTCAGGAATTTATGAAAATATCTTTCTCTTTTAAAGCAGGTAATGCAATATGGGTTTTGTGGCTGTTTGAACCTCTTGAAATTTTAGTAACAGATAGATTGGCTGATTGCTCAAGGACTGAAGCAGAAGGAAAACGGATTTGGTTATCAGCATTGTTATACCTTTCAGTTCTCGGAAATTTGAGGCGTCAAGGACATAATTCGACAATGTCAAAAACGCTGAATAATATATTAAATTTGTGGTCGATACATCAATCAATGAACGAGGCTACGAAAGAAGGAAAACAACAGCTTAAACAGCCAAAATATCACCTTTTTTTTTCAGTTGATACACTTCGTTGGTTAAGTCGACGGCTATAACAGGCTATCAAAACAGTACCACAACTGGTGCAAGAAATACGGTTGCTTTTGCCACACTACACGATTTAGGACTATAAGTTGATTACTGTTTTACAGCTGGGTCTCGAATTTTAGTTATAATGAAGTTGATCTTTCAACTGAGCAGACGCTACGTGACTTCCCTTTGCAGTCCCCCATTGCTACATGTACCGAAATATACCGGCTTTATGTTTTGATCTTCACCGGTTCATCTAAGGCACTGAGACACGAACAAAGTCATGAAGTCATGACTATTTTGATTAAGAACACAAGAACCGAGAAACCTACGATCGAAGGGAAGGTCACCGATGCTCTGCAAACTTCTGCATAATCTTTATATTTATTGATCAAGTGTTGACACAATTGCTATTTCAAACTTGTTCTAATGTTGCTTCTCCGGGTAAAACCTTTTCTCAGTTTTATTATTTTCCTGTTTCGTCTTTGCATATACTATTTTACAATATTGCCTGGCTTTGAATTTTCAGGGCTGGTTCAATACTAATATAAACGAACTTTTTTTGCTTCCTCCGTTTCCAAGAAGTCGACATCCGGTCTTTGTTTACATGCAGATCCGTTTGTATGTATGGAAATATCATTTCCTAGCGAGACAAATGTATAATTTAGATAAACATATGAGGAATATTTAAAAAGATTTACAAAACGGTTCCGCTAACATGATCAAAACATCACATCACTTTCCTGCTATATGATAAGATATGAAAGATATGAAATAAAGCTGACTCGGTAGCAACCGAAAACAACACAGGTAGGAAGTACAGCTCAAATAATTAACTGTCCAGTGTCTCTCGCTTTGCTCTTCTCCCAATTAAGTCTCTTTACAAATGTATTCTGATTGACTGTACAATGAACATACCAAGTATGCTATTATTTAGAGTCAACTGAGTGAGCAAGCTCATTGTTTCTATCGTCATTATAATACGCATATCGAAGTGGCATGAGTCTTTCAAAAGATTGTACGTATCGTATTAGTTCTTGAAAGCTCTATAGTTCCATAACAACACCATCGAAAAAGAAGCTTTCACATGCTTGTAAGCAGAGACTAATTGAAGCACCAGTCAAAAGATACAACTCATAAGCTTCCAGCCAGTGTAGACCTTTCATGATCACTTGGTGTATAGTGTTATTATCCCTCCACAAGTCAGGACGAAAGTGGCAGATTTGAGTGTAACCATCTTTGCTGGGTAAAATGTGGTCGTAGCCATTCATCATTCTCATCAGAGAACCGTCTTTCCTTGCAAGTAGACCGCTGGAAGGAGAGATGACCACCACCTCTGGACAAGAATTGGGAAAGTCAGATGGTAAATATACTCTGATAGTGTAGTTTTTGCCGTTACTACATGTTACTTTCACTTCAACTTGTGTATCACCAGTCGGCTTGATCCATTTAACTTTGTCACGGTCGAAGCTTCTCTCAAGGTTTCTACTTTCAATCGCCAGCCTTCTGCTTTGGCTCAATGACCAAGGCATGACGGAAAGATATGATCGTGGCTATAAATGTAGCGCGCGAAAAGCTGTTTTACGCTTTCAAGGTGAAATAATGAATCGATTCCTGTCGAGCATGCGTGGGTGGCTGGTAAGAGGTTAGAGCTGCTACAACACATAAATGACGTCCTCGTTAAATATAATGGCAAAACATAATGAAGAGGTATTGCTATTGCAGAGGTGCAAACAGTGTTGTTCATCCACGTACCTTTTTTGACGAAAGATATCACATTCTAGCCAACTAATTTCCTTTTCCTTTTCATTTTAATTTCCATTAAACACACTCACATTCAACGTATCCACCAGCTTCCTTGAAAATGAAGTATGATTGTATCACAGATTTTTATCACGAGCGTTTGTGATGAATTCTTACGGCAGCAAGCCAACGACAAAAGACTAGCAACAAAATACAATAATATTTCAACAAACTTCTTGGAAACTGCTGTTTACCTCTGAAGAAGACCTCGAATTTTCTCGGAAAATCAAGCTTTTAAACAGTTTGTGAAAATAATGTTGCTTCCTTTGTATTCAATTCAAACGGTTTTGGCAGGCTGATAAATCTGTTTGTTGTGTATATTGATATGGTTTAATAATTCAATTTTTTCGCACATATTTTGTTATTCTTTCATCTTTGAATTTTCTTTTATCTTCGAGCTTTGACAGGCCATTTTAGTCAGGTAATGAAAGTGAAAGGCTAAAAAATGTACTTGATACAGTAAAGGAACAAGAACTGGCTCTGGAACACAGAATCCATCTACCCAAAAACTACACAAAGCAAGTTCCCTATCTATCATCGGTATAGTCTACTCCTTTCTCTGTTCTCAAGGCATCATATATAGTGATTCCCTTCGTGTTGGAAGTGGTTGCGCTGTTCAGTTTATTATCACGTGATCAATATTCCTAAAATGTATCTTATATAAAGGCGTTTTGACACAAGAAACGTTGTAGTAAGCGTGTTCACCTAAGACAAGCTTATTTTGAAGCTTTTAATTTTAAGTTTACCGAAATATTAACAACAATTCGTTCGTTGATCGATGTTTACATCCTCAATTTCCAAGAAATAGAGGAATCACATGCATAGCACATTCAGTTTCACAATCTTGTTATTGGCCAAGTGAAACACCGAATGGATGGCATTACATTATTTCAGACATTTAAAAAGAAACGAAACGAAAAATTGCAACAATAAGAAGCTCTTATAGAACAAACGCAAAAATGTCTCCACTAACTGAACAGTTATAAATATACATTGATAAGAGAGAATGACCTCTTTAGAAAGCGTCGGATAGCCTAGTTTCATAAAATAGTTCTAACGTTCAAGCAGGTTCATAGTCACTTTGCAAAACGAAACAATTTTTTCATGTCTGGGATCATTGCCTTCCCCCATGAATCGGCTTGTGTACCCTCTTAGTCTACCCCGACATCTCGCTCAAGTACTTGCTCAAAGGCTGCCCAGTTCGCAGATGAGCTTCATACGCCTCCAGCCAAATCATACCTTTCATCAAAACTTGGTACAGAGTGTTGTTGGATCGCCACAAGTTTGGTCTAAAGTGGCAGATGCCAGAGTAGCCCTCTATATTGTAGCCTGTGTGGTTGTCACCGTGGTACTGGTGCAGATACAAAGATCTGTTGTATGATCGCAACATCGGTGCTTTCACAACCATGTTGGGGCACGAGTTTGGGAAATCGTCCGGTAGATACACCCTCAACGTGTACTGTTTGTCGTTAGTGCATGTTACGCGTACTTCGACCTTGGTTTGGTGTCCGGGATCGATCCACGTCACCCTATTGCGGAAATATTTTTCGAGCAATTCTTTCTCCATAGCGAGTCTCTTCTGCTGAGATGCTGACCAAGGCATCACGATGGCTCCCGGCGAAAGCTACTAAGTCAGCACTGTCTTAATGCTCTTTCGATGACGACCCCGAGCAAACTACCACTGCATGCGCAAGCCCAGCTGTCTATCTATTAATGGGTTATTTTGATCACTCCTTTGGCGGAAGTGTTTCATTTTTTATTCAAATCTGCGCATGCACACAGGAGCTGAATGCTTCTGAGAAAACGAAACGCACATTTGTTCTAAAAATACAGCTGCAACATTTCAGTCACAGGGGAATTTGGTGAAGAATGGTTGAGCTTGTATTAAAAGTTGTATACGGTTTGCAATTTGCTGCAGGATCACGAATGTAGTCTCGAAACTGTCCTTTAAATACATCAGCGGAATTATGATCCCCGCACTATTTTCTAAATGGGACTTTTCCCTGAATCATTTTCGGTTCAAAAGACAGAGATCATTGAGATGTGTAAGTTGCTAGAGTTGAATTCTTAAAGATTTCCAGAACAAAGATCGAACGACGATAACAATGCATGTGACAGTATCTACGAGCTCGGTGAACATTTGTGTTTCTTTTCAACTGGAATTCCATGCATGAATAAATTAATATTGCTGTTCTGCGAAAAACCGGTAATAATAGATTACGTCACGCGTATAAATTTCAATTCTAAGAAATGTTTACCACAAGAGCTCGAAACTGAAACTTCAGCTGGTATTCAAGGTCACCTGGTTTCTCAGTCAGGAACGCAGGTCTGCTGCTACCATTCTTCCGTTTGTTGCTTTTATTCGACGGTTTGTTAACTTTTAATTTTTACAGTCTGCCGCCTCAGCACTACAATACAAAGATGAGCGTAACAGTTACAATCCACGAAGGTGAGATGAAGCAGATCAGGCGCCTCATCGAAGCGAAGACGACGAAAGGACAACTGTACGGCCTGTGGACTCACTCGTATCAGCCAGTCATTCAGTATATTATTGGAGACCCAGACTTCAAAGAGAGGAAGCTCATAAAAGACGATATAAAGGAAACCCACGGTCTACGACATGTAGGAAACTGGAGTACTGCTGATGCAGGTAAGAAAAGCTAAATTATAACTTGAGCGACTTCGGCGTTCCCGATCATAATAACTCCACGATTTCTGTGCCTGTTTCAGTTTTTGTCCCATGCATATGTTCACGCTCTGGTGATAGTGTTTTAGCTGCAAACCCTTCTAAAATCAGAGATTTCTAGCGAGCGTGACAGTATTAGACAAACAAGGATGCAAAGCGCTAGCCTAAGTTTCCCTCACACCATACCGGAAGGGGATTGTGGGGTGGGGGGAGGGGGGGGTCTACACGCACGGACAGATAGTCAACCAAAATTTACCACACTTGATTATTTTTTTTCGAACATTTATCTGCTGAAAGTGTGTTGCATGCTTGTGTTATTACATTAATTTGATGTTACCATGGCAACGGTGTTTTCAATGGGAATTTTCTCAGAAATTTATATTTTTCTATTCAAATTACAAGTGGGCTTGTAGGGGTTAGTTTAAAGCACATCTGCCATTCGGTTATTTTAATTTCCAGCGCTAATTTTAATGAAAAAAAATGCCGTTTACAAGTTCTAACGCCGTTTTACCCAACTTTAAAAGCACCATCGCCCTACCTTGGGGCTCGACAAAGACAAACCACAATAGAATCTGATATTAGTTTTCAGTTCTTTAAAAAATGTATTTAATTTCACTGCGATCGAAGTGGGTGCTTTTCAAATATTATATTTTAAAATGCAGACACATTTGATAGATTTCGAGTTTGTTGAGATGTTTGGAAAGACGAAAACAAATCTGGTTAGCCTTATAAGGTGGGGTTATAAACATGCAAGTAGGGACTGTATCTCCTTTCCAATTCAATCAGGAAACAGCGGACAAAAAAGTTATTCTGCGGATTTCCACTGAAATTCCCATTTATTTATTATTTTATTTCATTTGAAGAGGCGAATACCAACGACGACAGCAGTGTGATTTGCTACCGAAAGTATGACAACAGTTGTAAATTATTTGTAACGAGTGCCATATACCGTTTTATTTATTTATATTTGGTGAGACCATGAGCCTTTAATATATTTTAAATTGCAGGTGAGAGCGAAATCGACGAGGAGTCGCTTTGCTTTGTCAAGATGACAGTAGGATTGTCTTCCGACAAGAAAAGAATGAAAGTGGAGCTCCGTGTCTCTCAGAAAAGTTCTTATCACGAAAAACAATTGGACGGAGTGATCGGTAATTAATGTCTTCTTCCCGCTCCATGATTTATTTTTATACTGAAATCTCTTGACAGACCTTGGATCAATCTATAATTGATATAATTCTTGATATATTCTTGACAATGAAACTATCAAGATTGCCTAACAGCTTTCAGGAAAATAAAAAAAACAAACAAACATTGTCATACAGTTCTTCTTATGCCGTTATCGGTTGCGATGGGTGGTAGACCGACTAGGAATTTTTCTGTACTCGAGGCAAACTTATTAGTCCGATTAAAACTCATCTATTACAGTAAAATGTTTAAAAATTAGATTACACTTCTATTAGTGCACACCTGGTGTAGACGTAAGCAAGTAAGAAGCTGTATACGACTGAAAGCTTTGTAGTAATGAACTTTCCTGAGATGTGTAGGTGATTAGTTTTTTTGACTACAATTGACTTAATGACTCAGCCACTCTTAAAAAAAAGTACTCCACGCGAACGTAATGTTTGGTTTCTCGTTCTTCTTTCAGAAACACTAGAAGGAGACAGTGGTTTTCGCCTCCTTGAAACTGGTCCTTTCTCACAAGATCGTCGTTTTCACCGTTACCATAGTGAAAGAGTGTCTGACTCCTTGGAAGTAGTTGGACCAACTGCAGCAACAGCGAACGAAGCTGAGACCAAAACAGAGCAGTGGTACTCCACAGAGGACGGAATGCAGCTCTTCGGAAAGATCCATGGTGCTCTTCAGAAGTTCTTCCAAATCACTGGAACAAGCAGAGATACAAAAACACATGACATAAGTTTGTCCTTGAACCACCAAAAGGGACAGTTTGCCATAGATTTTCCGTCGAATTTTCCCACTGAGATGGCTGTTTTGACCGACGTCCGAAGAAAGCCAATGGAAATAAAGCTTACAGAAGAAAAGAGCGAGGGAAAATTACCGAAGAAAGATAAACAGAGAAAAAAGAAGGGACAAGACAAACAGACAGGGCGAAACACATCTCAAGGGAGCAATAGAAAACCAGGTCAACAGAAAGTTACACCAATGGCCGAGAATGTCAGTGAAGACGCAGGTAAAGAAGATGAAGAGGAGACAGACCTTAATAGTGCCTCAGTTGAGAATGATGAGCCGCCCTCTCTCGATATCGAGAAAGTGCCAGAGTTGCTTCTTCAAGGAATCTGTCGTTTGGCCAAAATAGACACTGGAACAAGAGTTTAACCAAGTTACTCCCACTGAGGCACAAAATCAAACTTGACCAAATTTACTTTCGAAAAACATTAGCAAAAATGATCACGGGTAATTTAGAGTTAAAAGATAGAAGCACGTTATACAAAACAACATTCACGATCACAACTAGGAAATATTAACCTGAATGGTCAAAGGGGTCTCAAATTAAAAGTCTGACATAAGTACTAGTACTGAATACATTTCAGTTAAGGATATTTCAAACGTAACTAGATTTTTCTTAAGTTTCAGTTAGTCTTGGAAAGGTAATTCCAATGTAAGGTAAAAAAATTTAACTTTTAAATTAAGTTACAGGCGAGAGATAAATCTTCCTTAATGCAAGTTCATAACGCCCGGAACGATCATGCTTAAAATAAGTAAATGAAATGCTTAAAAGTTGACCAGTGTTTTGGAAATGGGTTTTCGTTGATCCGATTAAGGACAATCATCATTATGTTGTATCCCTAACTTTATTTTTCGATGACCTGTTGCCGTACAATGTTTCGAAAGTAATGTCCAAATATAAACTGAAAGCTGAAATCATAGAAATTTGTTGTAATGTTAACTAGTTAGCCTATAGTCTTCACCTGAGATACTCAGTGTCAACTAATGTATGTTGAGCTGATGATCATGGACTTCAGTAAACAAGTAATGAAAGAAAAATCGAGGCGTGGTTTTCCTGAATAACCTAAATAAATGTACCTCTTAACGCGAGAAAACAAAGGTGCCCGCGCAAAGCGCAGTCCAGTGCGTGGCCAAACGGTTTGGCAACCCGCTCCTTGGAACACCCCGCCAAACGTCATGAAAGTAAATAATTTAAGTGCCAGTCCGACCCTTCCGCTTCAGTAGCTAGCGAGTCACCACGTCAAACTGACTGGTGATCGACGTTGATAAAACTATCCAAAACAGTGAAAGTCTTCAGAGGGAAATAGTGGACAACCTATGGAGGCTCTTCCACAATAGCTGAATGTTTTAGTGATCGTCGCTAATCTTCGTAACACCTCGGGTGCGTTCGAGTATTCTCGTGGTAATCTGCACCCTGCAATAACTCATGCAATGAGTTAAAATTCCCTTAAATTCTGCGCAGCTTAGTTGGTTTCTTCTACCGTATCCGCGAAATACAGTTCGCTCCAAATTCACAAGACGTTTTTCAGCGCTTATGTAAGATACCCAAGGGCTGATTCGGCTCTTGATGTAGAGGAAATTCTTGTGGTAAGACTGTTTTCCCACAATTGGAAGTATTTAAACTCTAAAATAGCCCTTTACTCAAAACCAAACCGGTTAACCAAACCGGGGAGGGGGGGGGGGGGGGTGGTGGTGGCAGGATCTTGCAGGCATCCATCATGTCATAGTATCCTTTTGAAGAGCCAAAAGGCACAAACGTATCGGCACAACTGAATTGGAGTTAAATAACCGTGCCACAGAAGACACTTCGTAGTTTCACAGCCCAAGGCTATGGTAGGAGCTGGTTCTCAGTGAATCTCAGGTACATCAGTGCCGATAGGAGCTAACTCGCTCAAGAGTTTAAGTTCTGGGCTATTGGACGTTTTTGGGTCCAGCTTTAGCCTGGACAGGACTTTTTGGACGTTTGAGAATTTGATTTCATTCCTACCTCCCTATCAATAATAGAGTTGAGTATCTCACCCCGTACGTGTACAGTTTTTCTTTGTTGTTGAGGGATTCAAACCACACCCCCAACAAACCCTCTCACAGGAAGGGTTTCGTCCAACGTTCACATTTCGGAAAGAAAACATCACTGCCCGTGATAATGACAGTCATAACTGATGGCATGTCTGAAAAACTGAATACGAATAAATGAACCACAAGCAAAGACGCAAGAAGTCGGAAATAACTAACTATATTAGGACTATGATGTCAATATAGGATCGCTTTTTTCGTCATTTTTTCGTCCCTCCTGTACAAACTCATTCCCAGGAACCTCTCAGTGTCCCTCCCTCGAGGACAACAAGACATGCTTGGCAAAACAAGAAGGAAAGAAAGAAGCACCGATGATTAAAAGACAGCCCGGGTTAAAAAAGAAAAGGAGGGTTATCTACTCAGTTGATTTTTGTTGACACTTAACCTGCTAGTAGAGATTTCACTAACTTCTAATTATTTTATTTATTTATTTTTTTTTTTTTTTTTTTGAGAATCTGAAGAAAGCTTTTAACGACACAATCACAAGTACCTCATTTCTAGCGAAACGGGCAAGAATACATTAGAAATCCGGCCAAAGAGGAGTTAAAAACCTTTATTCACCCTTCTTCAACTAATAACTTACAGAATGATAGGCCTATGTACTATTGTTTTCGATTAAGGTGCATGATACATAATTTTTTTTTAATCTACAATTAAATTAAGTTTTAACTCAGAAAGTCATTCCTCAAAAATCGCACATGTTCTTTCTGTGAATTTGAATTGTACAAGTTTTCGCTTAATTTCTTTCTTCTTCTTCTTCTTCTTCTTCTTCTTCTTCTTCTTCTTCTTCTTCTTCTTCTTCTTCTTCTTCTTCTTCTTCTTCTTCTTCGTCTTCTTCTTCTTCTTCTTCTTCTTCTTATTATTATTATTATTATTATCTAATTAAATAATTAATTATTTTTTGAGATATAATTATACCGACTAAGATTAACAAATCACGAGGAGAGTTACTTTTCCGGGAGCGGTTGCTTTAACTGCTCGCTGTCTTATCTTATGATCGGAGTTTTCAAGAATTACTCTTTCTGCACATGTCGAGCGCCTCTAGAACAATTCAGGAGTCTCTTAAGAGCTCCGCGAGAGTTCCCACTGAAAATGAAACAGATGCAAGGATTGATGGCACTGCTTCCTCGAGCCATAAACAAGGCAATAGACCAGTAAAGTGACATGCCACAGGATACTTTGTTGTCCCATACAAAGAATTTCAACAATTTAACAATACTAAAGGGTACCCAGCACAACACAAAGTCTAACACGATCGCAATGACCATCTTTAGCACTTAAATTCTGTTTCTTTTCGCACGCTGCTCATTAGTGTTGGCCGACTGTTCGCCTTGAATCTTCTGTGACTTGAGCTTGATAAGGATGATGGAGTAAAGTATAGCTAACAAGGCCATGGGGATGTAGAGGAATACAACAAATGTTGCAGTGAAGTAATTTGCAACCGAAGAGGACTCTCTTAAGACTTCATTTCACAGCATACGACAGAAACGTCGTCCCGGGTATTCAAAAAGTTCAGGTTGGCGAATAAAGATGGCGAAGAGACGGCCATCGCGACGATCCACGTGGCGAAAATGAAGAAGGGGCACAGCTTTGAACTGATGAGTGGGGAACGGAGTGGAAACATCACAGCTCCAAATCGATCCACGGCTATTAGAAACTGGCTCTGAATAGACACAAAACTGGATGCAGTTATCAGGAAAGGAACCAGCCTACACAAGGCCTGGCCAAGAGAACCCCTGAGCAGCCAGGAGCCCACGTGCAACAGAGTAAGATTCCACGGGAACAAGAATATTGGATACAGCAGGTCGGACATGGCCATGTTGGCAATGAAAAAGTTGATTGGTTTTCTCAAAGTTTGAGTTTTGTAAACAAGTATTCCTATAAAGAAATCCCCAAGCAGCGATACGACGAATATCAGCCAGAAAGCAACAGTCTTACCAATTTTGGCTGATCTAGGATTGAACTGAATGGAGCAGCTTGATCCATTCACCGTTGTGTTCATGTTTGCTGACGTTCTGATGTTGCTTCTTTCATAAACCCATCTGGCTTCCCAGGAGCAAGTGTTGCAGTATTTATGCTTAATGGAAAATAGCCTTCTGGCTTACCATTCTTCACACGCAAGGAATAATAGATTTTAATTCAGTTAATTGTAACCAACATAAAAGACTGATTAGGCACTACGCCTCCTCCTTCTTCTAGTTTCTTTTTGAAGCAAAATAAAATAACGATCACCCTACAAAGGAGCATTTTTAACAGAGATAGTCGCGATTATCGAATGTAAATGATTTGTTTTGTTTGATAGAGTAAATTAAAAAGGCGAGGGAGGTTAATCATTGGAGGAAAATAGGAATAAACAAGGGATGAACAGGTGAACAAGCAGTGGGATAGGCTTACGGCCCACACTAAAATTCGTCATTAACTCCTGTTCTATCGGTACAACAATTGAAATAAGCCTTTGTTAAGGAAACTATTATTAAAAATGGATATGAACATGACTTAGCTTTTAACCTACTTCCCGATTAAAAGCGGAAACTCAAAATTACAAATGACATTCTGAACGGTACACTGCAACAAATTACAGCAAAACTGTCAAAAGCCTTGTAGGCAACAAGAAGAAATTATTCCCGCCTTCATTTCGAAAACAAAGTGTTTACAATTGTTTGGCACATAAGCACAGTTAAAATTATCTCCCAGCTGTCTTTATATTATATCTTACGAGCTCCTGATTTTTGGTACAGACAACACTAGCTTTGTTCCACATTGTCTCTCTCTTTTTACACCCAGGTGTACAGCTGCGCTAGCACGTCATATTCACGTTCGGTTGCACCATAACGAAAATCACAAATTAAAGTTTTCACCTCTTTTTAAGGAGAACCGAGGTCGCCAAGCTGCTTTGTTTTCCGAATGCCTTTTCGCGTAGAATCTTTTGATAATATGACCTACAAATAAAGGCTCTAGAAATTCGGAATGTTGACGGGAAATAAAATTAACAAGAGAAAAGCAGAAAGAAAGCATGCATACATGTAAACAGACTATTAGAACTTGTTTCAGTTTCAGTCTCAAAATTAAAGCTTTCAAACCTTGACATCTCAAGGTTTGAACACTTCCCTTCAATTTCACCATGAAACAACATTTTCTTGAAACAAAAATAACCATGATTTCGTACTGAGAAAGCTTTGAATGTATGTTTTTGCGAAAATGATGCATGCGCTTGTTCACTACAGACATTTAGACTACTTTTCCTGCAGATGCAGAAGGGAGTTTTTCCCGTCAATCGGGAACGTTTGCCGACCTTCTAATAATAAGGTCAATAAGCCAAAACAGCAATACTCGACAAACAGCAATGTTTAGCAAAACAGCAATACTCGACAGGAAGCTCGCAATAAGCCTAACAAACGGACGGCCAAAACACGATGAATGAGGAAAACCTGATAAAAAGGTGCAATGTAAATCGTCAGCTCAATTCACAGAACTAAGGAAAGCTGCTTGAAATTTAAGTCAGGTTTTTCCACGAAAATATTAAACCAGAAGTTAAAAGCCAACCAAAGCCGGAGTACTTAGCCGGATTTGATGAGCATAACAGATATACACTTCTGACTTAGGCTGAAGAACCTTTTACTTCTTATTAAAGGGGGAACGCAAACAGAGAGAAAATTAGGGCTAGCTCAGACTCGTCCCTAGTAGCTATTTACGTGTTTTGTTGGGTGAGAAGATTGGATAGGAGGATGGATTGAGGCGCGCGGGGTGTCATGGGAAGAGGCGAAGGAAAAATAGCGACTGGCAGATTTCGATCCAATACGGCGTTCGTCCGAAGAGTGATTTCTTTTTTCCTGGCTTGTAATGTCGTGCTGCCGTAATGGCTTCTTCGCGGGAATATTCGCGGGAAGACGAAATATGACTGTGATACTAACCTTCGATCCACAATTCACGGAAAGAACTGTTCAAATCACCCACATCGTCTTCCCGCGAAGAAGCCATTACGGCAGCACGACATTACAAGCCAACAAAAAAAGAAATCACTCATCGGACGAAGGCTTTAGCTCGTTAAATACCAAACTAGAACCCGCAGTGAATTTTGACTGCAAGAAATGTCTAAAATTACTCCGTTTTCTTGAAAAAGATCACTGCACGGTTTCACGCACGATTGCAAGGATCTGTCAAACGAAATCATTTCGTTTTCCTTCGCCTCTTCCCATGACAACCCGCGCGCCTCAATCCATCCTCGTATCCAATCTTCTCACACCACCGCAAAGCACGTAAATAGCGACTGTGTACGAGTCTGGGGCTAGCTGTTACTGAATATAAGGAGGAAAAGAGAGTGGTTGAAGGAGAAAATGAGGTTGGTATTAAAATTGGTTTCTTTGTCTGAAACGGGGAGGCGAGAGAGAAGAGTGCTAAACAGAACTACTAACATATATTTAATCTATTTTTTTATTGCAAATTCGAATGTCGCTTCTGAAATAATTCAAGCTAATTTCCAAAATAGCAGCAAAACCAATATATATGTGTTTTTTGTCGCCGTAAGAAAATTATGGAACCCATAAAATTTCGTATTAAATAAAAGCTATCCCTTTCCTTCCTTTCCCTGATCCCTTTGCAACTGGCACCTTAAGGAATTCGGCGACACTTGCTGGCGTATAAAAGCGAGAACTGCGGTGCCAGTGTGCAGTTTACAAATAATTTGACCGTCTGGTCCTCAGATTCACATTTATGAAAAATTTTCTTCCTGGAAAACACAGGTAAGGACATTCCAGGCGGTGCATGCCCCAGATTATACTGCTTTCAGCGCTCGCTCCCCCGTGTTAGTTCACCGTGAATTAATAATAAAAATATTTATTTATTTATCAAGGACGTTGCTTGGCATCTGAGCAACTAAGTGTTCACCAGGCGGAGCGATAGACAGGATGTCAAAGTCAACAAAGCCATGCGCGGCACTGACTGCTGGATGGATCACAGGCTGATTGTGTCCAAAGCTATGCCCAAGAGACGGAAATGCAACACGGGAAGAAGACCTTCAAGAAGCTGAACGTCTCTAAACTCAAGCAGGAATATGTTGCAGCTGGTCTCTCTACTCTGTACAGTAAATTGGAATGCGTGCAGTTAGGCAGTTCCCCTGCGGAGGATGACTGGTCTGCCCTTTTCAAGACTTACTCGACGAGAATGATAAACAAATCTCATCTTTTCTGGCCGAAAAGCACCGAAAAGCACGATGGAGAAGCATCAGATGCCTTTCCAGTGACAAACGGAATAAGACAGGGCCGACACTCTTTAGCATCATGTTTTTGCTATGCTCACTGATGCCTTCCTAGACAGCGAGGAAGCAATACTCATCAGGAACAGGACAAACGGGAAACTCTTCAATTAGCGTCTACTGCTAGCAGTAACAAAAGATGAAAGAGACAGTCATCAAAGATTTTCTATTCGCCGATGACTGTGCTCTCATTTCGACCAGTGAGCGGGCAGTGCAAGATAGTACTTACAGACAGGATTTCTGGGGCATGCGACATCGTAGGCTTCACCATCAGCACCGAGAAAACCAAAGTCGTGTACCAACCCTACCCTGGCAAGCCCCACCAGAAACCCAACATCTCAGCGAAGGGTGAAGTGGTCAATAATGTGGATAAATTCACTTACTTGGGAAGCACCCTGTCCTGTCAAGCGAACATCGACGAGGAAGTCAAGTGCAGCATCGCCAAGATCAGCAGCGCGTTTGGGAGACGTCAAACCATCGTCTGGGAGCGTGGGGGCATCCGCCTTAGCTCCAAGCTTAAGGTCTACCAGGTTGTAATTATAAATACACTCCTTTACGCCTGTGAAGTTTGGACCGTCTTCAGTAAACATCCCAGACAGCTGAACCACTTCCACACAACTTGTCTCTGCAAGCCAATGAAAATTAAATGGCAGGAACGAATCCCCGACACAGAGGTCTTCTCCTGCGCAAACATGCCCAGCATACACACTCTCTTGGAGAGGGCACAGGCAAGATGAGCTGGACATATCCTGCGCATGAATGACCAGCGTATCCTCAAGGTGCTCCTATACGGCGAACTGACAGAAGGAAAGCGCAAATTTGGACAATTGAAGCTCCGCTTCAAAGACAGTCTCAAGACCACCCCATATAGCTTAGAAATTCCTGTCGAAGCCTGGGAAGACCTTGGCTTAAACCGACCATTATGGCGCAGACTGATCAGTAGTGGAGCCTTTTAAGCTGAACAGCATCGCAGAGCAACGGCTGAAAGCAAACGGGCAGCGCGGAAAGCGAGGGCTGCTAGCTTCTCCATCCAGTCACCCAGCGGGGCGGTCCCAAAGTGCACATTCTGCGGCAGGTAGCTCTGTGCCCTTATCGGACGAATCAGCCACCTTCGTAAGTACTCCGCCAACCAGTGAAGTTTATGGTCATCATCATTATTGATGATGGACGAACATCAAGTACTCTGCTGGCGTGCAATTGCAACTACAACTAGATAAAGTGATACGGAATGTATATTATAAATCACTTTTCTTGTCATGATCATAAACTCTGTTTATGTGCAGAGTTTAGAGCTTACGGTTTAGAGCTTAAGAGCCGTGCGTCCATCCGATGACGTGTGCAAGTCAGATGGGTGAAGCTTACATAAAACTTTTTACAGAGAGACAACACCATAAAAATGTATATTAATAAGAGCTTGAACTTTAATGAAACGTTAAGACTAAACCGACATTAGCAACCACTTTGACCTTTTTTTTGTGCAGAGAAGTTTGTAATTAGCCAAGAACAAAACCTGTTTTCCAGGAATCATTTACTTTATTTTCTCTATATTATAAAAGAATTGGTTCATGCTTTTAGCTGTGCGTATATCGAGTTATTGATGTACTCGGGAAGTTTAGAGAGTACTCAAGAAGCTAGAGTTTCTCTCGGCTACGCCTCGAGCAACTCTTACGCTTCTCACGTGCTCTCAAAAACTTCCTGCGTGCATCCATAACTCGATATACGCACGCTAAGCATGAACCAATTCTTAAATATACATACATATTTCATGTATTATATTTCACTTCCAAACTGGAGTTCGCTATTAATTTTTCTCATTACAGTGGTACTTTGTCTTCTCTTAAGACCAGATGTAACTTTTGCTGAGGCAGCTTTGATAGTTTTCAACTAGTCAACAAGGATCTTTGGTTATTGATATTTAAGGACGTTCGCGCTAATTGTTTATGCGCATCTTTAGTGCGCAACTAACGAACACGCCACGCAATGTCAGGCGCAATTCATGGTTGTCGATACAAGGAGGAACACAGAGGTAAACAGACATGTCGGCCGATGTGACAACATTGAAAAGAGGGAAAAGGGGGAAATTCATCTCCGTTGCACAGTTTTGAAAACGAAAACTCGACATGAAACGATTAGACGGGTTAAGGTTGCAACAAAAAGTCCAAGAAAAGGCGTTGATACCTGCGGGTATTTCGCGCCAAGAGATTTATATATTTACTTGACTCTCAATATAACAAAATGATTGAAATGCAATACTTTATGTAGTCTATTCGTCAAACGAAGTCACCTTTAAGCTTTTTCAAGTTATGATAGCAAACGAGAAAGTCTTTCCTTACAAGAGAGCAATTTTATTGATCGCTAATCCCGTGTACAATCAATCTCCACATACCCATTCTTGGTGAATAAATAAGCTTACTTCTCACATTTTCGCCTCGCAAACGGCTATAGATGCATTGTTTTTGCATTGGCTAAAAAGCTGTATAAGTTTTGAAGGTAGAATAACAATAAACAACTTAAACGATCAGAGTTTTGACAGCACACTCGAACGAAAACATTGACTCGAGCAACCATTGTGAGCTGTGAATTATGGGATAGATAACCCCAATGTATCACCTGCAGCTCAAAGAGTTGTTTATTATACATTCCACTTCAGATTTATGGGTGGAATACGAATTCACAAAATGTCCAGCCTGGACTGTTGGCTTGAAAGCTCAGTTGGGAGAGTACTGCAACATTATCGCACAAGTCATGGATTCGAATCACTGTTCAAGCCTGAATTTTTTTTCTTTTCGCAGCTGCTGTTCAAAGTTCGGTACATCTATGACTGTAAGGGTATCTCATTTATTAATTCTTTCATCCGCAATCCAAATATGCATTCATATATTTAATGTATTTCACTTCCAAAATGGAGTTCGTTATTAATTTTTCACATTTCAGTGATAAGTGTGTCTCAGACTACATGTATCTCCATGAAGGTAACCCCGTATTTGCATATTCTACCGATTGTTATTCAGGCGGCGACTTTGTACTTTTTGTATCTTCTTCAGCTGCGATGGTCTGTGATTGATTGAACTCCAGGCTATGGAAGTGCAAAATATTGGCAGGAAATTATATACTGCATGTGTTAAAAAATAACAGACTGGGTACAAACTTCAGTTAGATAAGCCTCAAAATGCAGGCACAACAACGGGGCAGACAACCTCCATTCAATTAATTTCACCCAAAAAAGACAAATGCAAAATGCAAAACGTCCTTTTCACTAATCACAACCTTCGTCGTCGTCTCGTCATCATTGCAGTCACTGAAATGAATCACGACGTTAATTTCTATTTAGAGTAGCTTTTTGTATCGATTTTCGTACGAAATTGAACAGACAAGAAAACCGGCGCATACTTCATTTTAATGTTCTCTTCGCAGGTAACACGCTCATAGTTTTTTAATTACGACTCCAGCCCCTTTTAAACTAATTAAATGGGCTAGCAAGCAAAGAAATAAACACATTTATTACATATTCAAAAAGACGATGAGTTTTTAATGACAGTGTATATACCCCAGAAGATTTTATGTAGATTTCTTTGTATACGATTGGAAACCAGAGCAACACAACTTGTCAGGGCAGAACTTTCTTCGTCTTCTTCAACTTTATTATTGTTCTAAAAGAGTGCTGTTATTTTTTTAACTTAATCTTCTAAAGTAACCAAACATCCATGGGACTAGAAGTTCTGTTCTTGATGACGGGAATTGTCGCAATATTTAAGCAGCGAGCTGTTTGTACAAAAGCAGCTGACTGACACCTAGTCGTGGTCTACCGGGCGAGCATCTATTCAGTCGTGTCCTGGGTGCTTGTCTGCAGTTTTGGGGTCGCCTGAACTAATTCAACTCGACAGCTTGTGTTGGCGGTGCTCGCTTGAGACCTACGGCTAATTTTCTATCGAACTTTAAAGTGCCTCGCCGCTTCATTTTACACATGATAATTAGCTGAGTACGAAAGTTTCGCAGAAACATGAAACATATGAAAGGGTTTATGGCACAGTAGGAGCTAGCAAGCACGATGGCGGCAAAATACACCACTTTGAAACTATAGCTACACTTTGGAAGGGTCTCTGGAACAAACAGTTCCAGGAAGAAAATCGTTATATAACCTGTCCAAGAGATCAAAAGTGCCAGAACAGTAGCCACGGCCAACTTAAGTAAGTTCCTGTTGCGCCTACGACTTCGCTTATCTCCTCTGGTGCTTCGGTGCGCCGACATTTTGTCTATTCGAAGGTGGATGAAAATAATGGGGTAGAGAATAGAAACGGCAAATATGGGTATAGCAAAAAGTGTAAAGTATAAAAACACATTGTATCGATGGAATAACTCTTTATCCAGAAACCATTTTGATTGGCGACACATTGTTTCGTTGTTTTCTTTAATTACTAGCTCCATTGTATAAAGATATGGCGAGTGAAAAGCCATGGCTATGACCCATGTTGAAGCGATGACAAGACGGCGTGTTTTCACGGTGATTCTACGAGTCTTTAAAGGATACACGACGGCGAGAAAACGTTCCACGGCGATGATTACCAAGCTCTGGGTCGACACGGATACTGATATGTCACTCAAAAAGGCGCACATTTTACAGAGAATTCTCCCTCCCAATCCATGGATCTGGAAAGCGTACGAGCCAACGATTCCAATTGTAAGTAAGCGAGGCACAAGGAAAATCGCCGTCAAGATGTCGGAGGCTGCCATGTTAGCGATAAGAAGCATGAGCGGTTCTTTCCGCATTCTCACAAAAGCAGCGATTAGGAGACTGTTTCCTACCAACGCAACGACCAATGTGATCAGATGAATCGCGATTTTCAACTCCTTCGTACCCACAGGTTTTCCGTCGATGGCACATGCTTCAGAAGAAGAATTGCTGCTGCTGCTACTGTTTCCACCGAAGGGAAAGTCTAACGGCATTTCTGAAGTAACTAAGATGACGCTTCTGTTCTTGATTTCGCTGAAGCGCAACAGTTGAACTTCTCTTCCTCTTAACTCTCCAAGAAGAATGTTTAGATTGTACGTGAAGCAGTTCACTTTACTCGAACACGAAGAACAAATTATCTGCCAGAATCTTGTCTGCGTGAGCTTATAGCTTTAGGCAGAGGCTTTCTTAGTAGACTATAGCGTAATTGACGTCAACATTTATTTAGACCACGAGGCAATAATTACGCGTTTTTCCTTCGTCACAGTGGTTTTTGCGTTTCATACGAGGTCAATGTTGCGAAATAGACTTGTAGTGCTAGCCTCGATTAAAAGACAGCCGTTTAGTTGTATACTTTGGAATACTGGCGGCGAAAAACATCACAGGAATGCGTTGTGTCAACGACTACCGTGGCGAATGATTCCTGATGTCTCGATATATGTTGCTTATGCGGCGGGATATTTGTGTGATCTTATAAGAAGATATAAGTGTTCAGTGTCCAAGGTTGTGACCAATTAGCCGAGAGATGCTAATTTCTGAGTGGAATCATAATAAGAGAACTTCCCTATTAATTCAAAGGGATAGGATCACTTTAATGCCTTTATAACTTCCTGAAATACACATCTACAATATTTTTATTATAACTTCCCGTGACAATGCATGGGATTTTCTCCTATTTTCACACAAAGGTGTACATCAGTGAGATGCAATATCGCTGGATGGAATCAATTATTCAACGTTTACAGAAGACCACTTCACCACTCGATGGTCTTCTACGACACTTGTTTTCATCGACTGGCAGGAGACAGATCCTGACCAGGAGGTTGAGTTTACGCCAAAAAATACAACCGTCATAAAATAGTCTTGACTAAGTTTCGAAGAAGTTTCGACTTCAACCGAAAAGCCGAAAAAACTCATTTTCCTAAGAAGCCAAAAATACGCACTAGGTACTGGCCAATAATGTGGATAAATTGACTTACTTGGGAAGCACCCTGTACCGTCGAGCCAACATCGACGAAGAAATCAAGTGCAGAGTCACCAAGGCTAGCAGCGCCTTTGGGAGACTTGAAACCAATGTCTGGGAACGTAGGGGCACCAGCCTGAGCACCAAGTGCAATGTATACCAGGTTGTAATTATCACTACACTCCTTTACGCCTGTGAATTTTGGACTATGCCAGACAGCTGAACCACTTCCACACAACCTGTCTCTGCAAGCTGATAAAAAACAAATGACAGGAACGAATCCCGAGCAAAGATGCCCAGCATACACACTAGCTCTCTTTGAGAAGACACAGGCAAGATGAGCTGGACATGTCCTGCGCATGAATGACCAGCGTATAATAATCTTCAAGGTGCTCCTATACGGCGAACTGACAGAAGGAAAGCGCAAATTTGGACGATTCAAGCTCCGCTTCAAAGACAGCCTCAAGACTACCCTAAATAGCTTAGAATTTCCTGTCGAAGCCTGGGAATACCTTGGCTTAAATCGACCATCATGGCGCAGCCTTATCAGTAGTGGAGCCTTTTCAGCTCAACAGCGTCGCAGAACCACGGCTGAAAGTAAACGGGCGGCGCGGAAAGCAAGAGCTGCCATCTCCTCCACCCAGTCACCCAGCGGGGTGGGCCCAAAGTGCACAATCTGCGGAGATAGCTTTGTGCCCTTATCGGACGAATCAGCCATCTTCTTAAGCACTCCGCCAACCCAGTGAAGTTTATGGTCATCATCATTATTGGTGATGGACGAACATCAAGTACTCCTCTGCCGTGCAATTTCAAATACAACTAGATAAAATGATACGGAATGTATATTGAAAATCACTTCTCTAGTCCTGATCATAAACTCTGTTTATGTGTACATGTACGTTACATTACTGTCTAACAAGTAGAACAAATGAACTCTTATAACTTTAAATCAACCTCCCTGGTTTAATATTGAAATGACCTCATGGCTTTTCGTCTGGCCAGGTAGAAGTTTTGGCTAGTTTCTGGCGAAAATCCATTGATAACCAGGTCTGTTCGAGAGGAAGGTTACTCTCGAGAGTTATACCGTAGGACACTGTGTAGCTGAGAATAGCCTACAGCTCAAGTTCCCCGTCGTCCTAAGTCAGTCAGGCAGGATGTTTTGATTAAAGCAGGAAGGAGTTCAATTACCTCGACCGCCCAACACAAATTATCCCCCCGGACTGTCGCCTGCTATCACCCGGAAATGTAAATGGAGATGCTTTTCAAATGATAACAGAGGTCACTCTTCAATGTTCACCGGTAACTACAGGCCTGTCCATCCGCAGTTCAAATTCTTATACGTTAAGATTAAACCGATAAGAGAAACTAATTTCACCTTTTTTTTTGTGCATTGAATTTTGTAATTTTTCAAAACCTGTTTTCCAGGAATCATTTACTTTATTTTCACTATATTATAAAAGAATTGGTTCATGCTTTTAGCTGTGGGTATATCGAGTTATGGATGCACTTGGGAAGTTTAGAGAGTACCCAAGAAGCTACAACTCTTACGCTTCTCACGTGCTCTCAAAAACTTCCAGCGTGCATCCATAACTCGATATACGCACGCTAAGCATCAACCAATTATTAAATATAATCATCTTCAGTTTCAAGGAATTTAAGAAATACTTTCTTTCATTCGGATTTAAATTGCGATTTGCTTAGTAGTTTTAAAGTCAGTGGGAGACTATTACAAATTTGGACACCAGATCTTGAGAAAAAGATCTCATTTTTTTTCATTTCTTGTATTTTATACATCGAATTTTTCATTAGTGGTCGACCTAGTTCTATATTCATGAGTGCAGGTCACTTTCTGAAACACGTTAAGGATATTTTCCTGTGCTAGGTTGTTGTGTACATCGTACATTAGAGCATTGCATCAGTTTCACACAAGTCATGGATTCAAATCACTGTTCAAGCCTGAATTTTTTTTTTAGACTTTCTTTTCGCAGCCGTGCTTTTTAAAGTTGCGTACATATAGGACTGCGGAGGTCTCTCATCCACAGTCCAAATATACATACCTGTTTCATATATTATATTTTACTTCCAAAATGGAGTTCGCTAGTTTTTCATTACAGTGGTAATTTGTACTTTGTCTTCTATTAACACCTGATGTAACTTTTGCTGAGCTCACTTTGATGGTTTTTAACTAGTCAACAAAGGATCTTATGGTTATTGATATTTAAGTGTATTTTGGACGGTTAGCTTTCGGAGATATTAGCATATCTATGGTACTCTGTAAATCCGAATCTAAAAAAAGTAAGTATCACCTGCAGCTCAAACAGTTGTTTATTATACATTCCACTTCAACCTTTTCAGATTAATGGGTGTAATACGGATTCACAAAATATCCAGCTTGGACTGTTTGCTTGAAAGCTCAGTTGAAAGAGTGCTGCATCAGAATTACGCTAGTCATGGATCGAATCATTGTTCAAGCCTGAATTGTTTGTTTTTTTTTTTCTTTTCGCAGCTGCTTTTAATACATCTATAACTGGGATGGTATCTCATTTATTAATTCTTTCATCCGCAATCCACATTTAATATATTTCATGGATGAAATGGAGTTCTTTATTCATTTTTCTTTCTCAGTGGACGGTAACTATGTCGCATGCAGACTATCTCGATGAAGGTAACCCCGTATCTGCATATTCTACCGATTGTTAATCACGCAGCGGCTCTGTACTTTTTGTATCTTCTTGAGCTGCGACGGTCTGTCATCAATTAAACTCCCGGCTTTGGAGGTGGAAAATATTGACAGGAAATAATTTGCTGCATGTGTTAAAAATAACTGACTGAGTACAAACTTCAGTTAGATAAGCCTTAAAATGCAGGCACAACAACGAGGCAGACAACCTCCATTCAATTAATTTCATCCAAAGAAGACAAATGCAAAATGCAAAACGTCCTTTTCACTCAGTAATCACAACCTTCGTTATCGTCTCGTCATCAATGGATCACAACGTTTTTACTTAGGGAAGCTTTTTGTATCGATTTTCCTACAATTTTCGTAAATTAAACAGACAAAAAAGCTGGCGCATACTTCATTTTAATGTTCTCTTTGCAGGTAACATGCTCACAGTATTTTAATTACGGCTCCAACTCCCTTCAAACTAATTAAATGGGCTAACAAGCGAAGAAATAAATACATTTATTACATATTCAAAAAGACGATGAGTTTTTAATGACAGTGTATATACCCCAGAAGATTTTATGTAGATTCCTTTATATACGATTTGAAACCAGAGCAACACAACTTCGTCAGGGCAGAACGTTTGTGATAGCGCTAATCTTCGCAATATTTAGGCTTTGAGGTGTTTTCTACAAAAGCGGCAGACTGACACTGTGGTGTACCGGGCAAGCATCTATTCAGTCGTGTCCTGGCTGCTTGTCTGCAGTTTTGGGGTCGCCTGAACTAATTCAACTCGACAGCTTGTGTTGGCGGTGCTCGCTCGAGACCTGCCGCTAATTTTTCCATCGAACTTTAATGTGCCTCGACGCTTCAGTTTACACATGATAATTAGCTGAGTACGAAAGTTTCGCAAAAACATGAAACATATGAAAGGGTTTATGGCACAGTAGGAGCTAGCAAGCACGAGAGCGGCAAAATACACCACTTTGAAACTATAGCTACACTGTGGAAGGGTCTCTGGAACAAACAATTCCTGGAAGAAAATCGTTATATAACCTGTCCAAGAGATCAAAAGTGCCAGAACAGTAGCCACGGCCAACTTAAGTAAGTTTATGTTGCGCCTGCGACTTCGCTTATCTCCTCTAGTGCTTCGGTGTGCCGACATTTTGTCCATTCGAAGGTAGATGAAAATAATGGGATAGAGAATAGAAACGGCAAATATGGGTATAACAAAAAGTATAAAGTACAAAAACACATTGTATCCATAGAATAACTCTTTATCCAGAAACCATTTTGATTGGCGACACATTGTTTCGTTGTTTTCATTTTTTACTAGCTCCATTGTATAAAGATATGGCGAGTGAAAAGCCATGGCTATGACCCATGTTGAAGCGATGAGAAGACGGCGTTTTTTCACGGTGATTCTACGAGTCTTTAAGGGATACACGACGGCGAGAAAACGTTCCACGGCGATGATTACCAAGCTCTGGGTCGACACGGATACTGATATGTCACTCAAAAAGGCGCACATTTTACAGAGAATTCTCCCTCCCAATCCATGGATCTGGAAAGCGTACGAGCCAACGATTTCAATTGTAAGTAAGCGAGGCATAAGGAAGATCGCCGTCAAGATGTCGGAGGCTGCCATGTTAGCGATAAGAAGCATGAGTGGTTCTTTCATTCTCACAAAAGCAGCGATTAGGAGACTGTTTCCTACCAACGCAACGACCAATGTGATCAGGTGAATGGCGATTTTCAACTCCTTTGTACCCACAGGTTTTCCGTCGATGGCACATGCTTCAGAAGAAGAATTGCTGCTGCTGTTGCTGCTGTTTCCACCAACGGGAAAGTCTAACGGCATTTCTAAAGAAACTATGAAGACGCTTCCGTTTATGATTTCGCTGAAGCGCTACAGCTCTCAGTCCCGTTGGTAGGTAGATTATGTAGGTTTAGGCAACAGTTAAACTTCTCTTCCTCTGAACTCTCCCAAGAAGAATGTTTGGATTGTACGTGAAGGAGTTCACTTCACTCGAACACGAAGAACAAATTATCTGCCAGAATCTTGTCTGCGTGAGCTTATAGCTTTAGTCAAACGTTTTATTAATAGATTATAGCGTAATCGACGTCAACATTAGATCACGAAGAAATAATTACGCGTTTTTCCTTCGTCACAGTGGTTTTTGCGTTTCATACGAGGTAAATGTTGCGAAATGGACTTCTAGTGCTAGCCTCGATTAAAAGACGACCGGTTAGTTGTTTGCTATCAGTGAAATAGATGGAATACTGGCGGCGAAAAACCTCACAGGAATGTGCTGTGTCAACGACTGCCGTGGCGAATGATTCCTGATGTCTCGATATATATGTTGCTTAAGCGGCGGGATATTTATGTGATCTTATAAGAGGATATAAGTGTTTAGTTTCCAAGGTTGTGACCAATTAGCCGAGAGATGCTAATTCCTGAGTGGAATCATAATAAGAGAACTTCCCTATTAATTCAAAGGGATAAGATCACTTTAATGCCTTTATAACTTCCTGAAATACACATCTACAAGATTTTTATTATTTTTATAACTTCCCGTGACAATGCATGGGATTTTCTCCTAATCTTCAAAGTAAGAATACAACAACAAAGGTGTACATCAGTGAGATGCAATATCGCTGGATGGAATCAATTATTCAACGTTTACAGAAGACCACTTCACCACTCGATTGTCTTCTACGACGGTTGTTTTTATCGGCTGAAAGGAGACAGATCCTGACTAGGAGATTGAGTTTTCGCCAAAAAATACAACCGTCATAAAATAGTCTTGACTTAGTTTCCAAGAAGTTTTGACTTTAAACAAAAAGCCGAAAAAACTCATTTTCCTAAGAAGCCAAAAATACGCACTAGGTACTTAGAAAGCGAGTGGTCAATAATGTGGATAAATGCCTTACTTGGGAAACACCCTGTACCGTCAAGCCAATATAGACGAAGAAGTCAAGTGCAGAATCACCAAGGCTAACAGCGCCTTTGGGAGACTTGAAACCAATGTCTGGGAACGTAGGGGCACCAGCCTTAGCCCCAAGTCTAAGGTATACTAGGTTGTAATTATCACTACACTCCTTTACGCCTGTGAATTTTGGACTATGCCAGACAACTGAACCACTTCCACACAAGCTGTGCCTGCAAGCTGATGAAAAACAAATGACAGGAACGAATCCCGAGCAAACATGCCCAGCATACACACTAGCTCTCTTTGAGAAGGCACAGGCAAGATGAGCTGGAGATGTCCCGCGCATGAATGACCAGCGTATCTCCATGGTGTTCCTATACGGCGAACTGACAGAAGGAAAGCGCAAATTTGGACGATTCAAGCTCCACTTCAAAGACAGCCTCAAGACTACCCTAAATAGTTCAGAATTTCCTGTCGAAGCCTGGGAAGACCTTGGCTTAAATCGACCATCATGGCGCAGCCTTATCAGTAGTGGAGCCTTTTCAACTCAACAGCGTCGCAGAGCCACGGCTGAAAGCAAACGGGCAGCGCGGAAAGCGAGAGCTGCCAGCTCCTCCACCCAGTCACCCAGCGGGGCGGGCCCAAAGTGCACAATCTGCGGAAGATAGCTTTGTGCCCTTATCGGACGAATCAGCCACCTTCCTAAGCACTCCGCCAACCAGTGAAGTTTATGGTCATCATCATTATTGATGATGGACGAACATCAAGTACTCCGCTGGCGTGCAATTTCAAATACAACTAGATAAAATGATACGGAATGTATATTGAAAATCACTTCTCTAGTCCTGATCATAAACTCTGTTTATGTGTACATGTACGTTACATTACTGTCTAACAAGTAGAACAAATGAACTCTTATAACTTTAAATCAACCTCCCTGGTGTAATATTGAAATGTCCTTATGGGTTGTCGTCTGGCCAGGTGGACGTTTTGGCTAGTTCTTGGCGAAAATCCATTGATAACCAGGTCTGTTCCAAATGAAGGTTACTCTCGAGAGTTATACCGTAGGACACTGTGTTGATGAGAATAGCCTACAGCTCAAGTTCCCCGTCGTCCTAAGTTAGTCAGGCAGGATGTTTTGATTAAAGCAGGAAGGAGTTCTATGACCTCGACCGCCTTACACAAATAATCCCCCGGACTGTCGCCTGCTATCACCCGAAAATGTAAATGGAGATGCTTTTCAAATGATAACAGAGGTAACTCTTCAATGTTCACCGGCAACTACAGGCTTGTTATAGGTTTTATAACTGCAAACGTCTCTTATTAATTTATGCATCCATCCGCAGTTCAAATTCTTATAAGAGCTTGAAGTTTAATGAAACGTTAAGATTAAACCGATAAGAGAAACTACTTTCACCTTTTTTTTTTTGTGCATTGAATTTTGTAATTAATCAGGAACAAAACCTGTTTTCCAGGAATCATTTACTTTATTTTCACTATATTATAAAAGAATTGGTTGATGCTTTTAGCTGTGGGTAAATCGAGTTATGGATGCACTTGGGAAGTTTAGAGAGTATTCAAGAAGCTACAACTCTTACGCTTCTCACGTGCTCTCAAAAACTTCCCGCGTGCATCCATAACTCGATATACCCACGATATATTAAATATACCCACGATATATTAAATATTATTATCTTCAGTTTCAAGGAATTTAAGAAATACTTTCTCTTATTCGGATTTAAATTGGGATTTGCTTAGTACTTTTAAAGTCAGTGGGAGACTATTACAAATTTGGACACCAGATCATGAAAAAAAGATCTCATTTTTTTCATTTCTTGTAGTTTACACATCGAATTTTTCATTAGTTGTCGACCTAGTTCTATATTCATGAGTGCAGGTCACTTTCTGAGTTCGCTAGTTTCTCATTACAGTGGTAATTTGTACTTTGTCTTCTATTAACACCTGATGTAATTTTTGCCGAGCTCGCTTTGATTGTTTTTAACTAGTCAACAAAGGATCTTATGGTTATTGATATTTAAGTGTATTTTGGATGGTTAGCTTTCGGAGATATTAGCATATCTATGGGACTCTGTAAATCCGAATCTAAAAAAAGTAAGTATCACCTGCAGCTCAAACAGTTGTTTATTATACATTTCACTTCAACCTTTTCCGATTTATTGGTGTAATACGGATTCACAAAATGTCCAGCCTGGACTGTTGGCTTAAAAGCTCAGTTGGGAGAATACTGCATCAGAATTACACAAGTCATGGATCGAATCATTGTTCAAGCCTGAATTGTTTTTTTTTTTTTTTTTTCTTTTCGCGGCTGCTTTTAAAAGCTGGGTACATCTATGACTGGGATGGTATCTCATTTATTAATTCTTTCATCCGCAATCCAAACATACATACATATTTAATATATTTCATGGATGAAATGGAGTTCGTTATTAACTTTTCTCATTTCAGTGGTAAGTGTTTCCCAGACTACATGTATCTCGATAAAGTTTCCCCGTATTTGCATATTCTACCGATTGTTATTCAGGCGGCGGCTTTGTACTTTTTGTATCTTCTTGAGCTGCGACGGTTTGTCATTAATTGAACTCTCGGCTTTGGAAGTGGAAAATATTGGCAGGAAATTATATACTGCACGTGTTAAAAATAACTGACGGAGTACAAAATTCAGTAAGATAAGCCTCAAAATACAGGCCAACAACGAGGCAGACAACCTCCATTCAATTAATTTCATCCAAAGAAGACAAATGCAAAATGCAAAACGTCCTTTTCATTAACCATAACCTTCGTTATCGTCTTGTCACCAATGGATCACAACGTTTTTACTTAGGGAAGGTTTTTGTATCGATTTTTGTACAATTTTCGTAAATTAAACAGACAAAGAAACTGGCGCATACTTCATTTTAATGTTCTCTTTGCAGGTAACACGCTCATAGTATTTTAATTACGACTCCAACTCCTTCCAAACTAATTAAATGGGCTAACAAGCAAAGAAATAAACACATTTATTACATATTCAAAAAGGCGACGAGTTTTTAATGACAGTGTATATACCCCAGAAGATTTTATGTAGATTCCTTTATATACGATTGGAAACCAGAGCAACACAGCTTGTCAGTGCAGAACTTTCGTCTTCTTCTTCTTCTTCTTCTTCTTCTTCTTCTTCTTCTTCTTCTTCTTCTTCTTCTTCTTCTACTACTTTATTATTGTTCTGAAAGCGAGTTCTTGATATAGCGCTGTTATTTTTTCAAGTTAATGTTCTAAAGTAGGCAAACATCCAGTGGGATTCGAAGTTTTGTTCGTGATAACGGGAATTGTAGTAATATTTAGCAGCGAGGTGTTTTCTACAAAAGCAGCTGACTGACACTAGCTGTAGTGTACCAGGCGAGCATCTATTCAGTCGTGTCCTGGGTGCTTGTCTGCAGTTTTGGGGTCGCCTGAACTAATTCAACTCGACAGCTTGTGTTGGAAGTGCTCGCTCGAGACCTGCCGCTAATTTTTCCATCAAACTTTAATGTGCCTCGACGCTTCAGTTTACACATGATAATTAGCTAAGTACGAAAGTTTCGCAAAAACATGAAACATATGAAAGGGTTTATGGCACAGTAGGAACTGGCAAGCACGAGAGCGGCAAAATACACCACTTCGAAACTATAGCTACACTGTGGAAGGGTCTCTGGAACAAACAATTCCTGGAAGAAAATCGTTATATAACCTGTCCAAGAGATCAAAAGTGCCAGAACAGTAGCCACGGCCAACTTAAGTAAGTTCATGTTGCGCCTGCGACTTCGCTTGTCTCCTCTAGTGCTTCGGTGTGCCGACATTTTGTCCACTCGAAGATGGATGAAAATAATGGGGTAGAGAATAGAAACGGCAACTATGGGTATAACAAAAAGTATAAAGAATAAAAACACATTGTATCCATAGAATAACTCTTTATCCAGAAACCATTTTGATTGTTGACAGATTGTTTCGTTGTTTTCGTTTTTTACTAGCTCCATTGTATAAAGATATGGCGAGTGAAAAGCCATGGCTATGACCCATGTTGAAGCGATTAGAAGACGGCGTGTTTTCACGGTGATTCTACGAGTCTTTAAGGGATACACGACAGCGAGAAAACGTTCCACGGCGATGATTACCAAGCTCTGGGTCGACACGGATACTGATATGTCACTCAAAAAGGCGCACATTTTGCAGAGAATTCTCCCGCCCAATCCATGGATCTGGAAAGCGTACGAGCCGACGATTTCAATTGTAAGTAAGCGAGGCATAAGGAAGATCGCCGTCAAGATGTCGGAGGCTGCCATGTTAGCGATAAGAAGCATGAGTGGTTCTTTCATTCTCACAAAAGCAGCGATTAGGAGACTGTTTCCTACCAAGGCAACGACCAATGTGATCAGGTGAATGGCGATTTTCAACTCCTTTGTACCCACAGGTTTTCCGTCGATGGCACATGCTTCAGAGGAAGAATTGCTGCTGCTGCTGTTTCCACCGAAGGGAACGTCTAACGGCATTTCTGAAGAAACTATGAAGACGCTTCCGTTTATGATTTCGCTGAAGCACTACAGCTCTCAGTCCCGTTGGTAGTTAGATTATGTAGGTTTAGGTAACAGTTAAACTTCTCTTCCTCTGAACTCTCCAAGAAGAATGTTTGGATTGTACGTGAAGGAGTTCACTTCACTCAAACACGAAGAACAAATCATCTGCCAGAATCTTGCCTGCGTAAGCTTAGCCTTAGTCAGACGTTTTCTTAGTAGATTATAGCGTTATCGACGTCAACATTAGATCACGAAGCAATAATTACGCTTTTTTTCTTCGTCACAGTGGTTTTTGCGTTTCATACGAGGTCACTGTTGCGAAACGGACTTCTAGTGCTAGCCTCGATTAAAAGACCGCCGGTTAGTTGTTTGCTATCAGTTAAATAGATGGAATACTGGCGGCGAAAAACCTCACAGGAATGCGTTGTGTCAACGACTGCCGTGGCGAATGATTCCTGATGTCTCGATATATATGTTGCTTATGCGGCGGGATATTTATGTGATCTTATAAGAGGATATAAGTGTTCAGTGTTCAAGGTTGTGACCAATTAGCCGAGAGATGCTAATTCCTGAGTGGAATCATAATAAGAGAACTTCCCTATTAATTCAAAAGGATAAGATCACTTTAATGCCTTTATAACTTCCTGAAATACACATCTACAATATTTTTATTATTTTTATAACTTCCCGTGACAATGCATGCGATTTTCTCCTAATCTTCAATATAAGAATATAACAACAAAGGTAAACATCAGTGTGGTGCAATATCGCTGGATGGAATCAATTATTCAACGTTTACAGAAGACCACTTCACCACTTGATTGTCTTCTACGACGCTTGCTTTTATCGACTGACAGGAGACAGATCCTGACCAGGAGATTGAGTTTTCCCCAAAAAATACAACCGTCATAAAATAGTCTTGACTAAGTTTCGAAGAAGTTTCGACTTCAAACGAAAAGCCGAAAAAACTCATTTTCCTAAGAAGCCAAAAATACGCACTAGGTACTTAGGAAGCAAATGGTCAATAATGTGGATAAATTGACTTACTTGGGAAACACCCTGTACCTTCAAGCCAATATCTACGAAGAAGTCAAGTGCAGAATCACCAAGGCCAACAGCGCCTTTGGGAGACTTGGAACCAATGTCTGGGAACGTAGGGGCACCAGCCTGACCACCAAGTTTAAGGTATACCAGATTGTAATTATCACTACATTCTTTTACGCCTGTGAATTTTGGACTATACCAGACAAGTGAACCACTTCAACACAACCTGTCCCTGCAAGCTGATAAGAAACAAATGACAGGAACGAATCCCCGACATAGAGGTCCTCTCCCGGGCAAGCATGACCAGCATACACACTCTCTTAGAGAAGGCACAGGCAACATGAGCTGGACATATCCCACGCATGAATGACCAGCGTATCTCCAAAGTGCTCCTATACGGCGAACTGACAGAAGGAAAGCGCAAATTTGGACGAGTCAAAGACAGCCTCAAATGCTAACCTAAATAACTTAGAAATTCCTGTCGAAGCCTGGAAAGACCTTGGTTCAAACCGACCATCATGGCGCAGCCTGGTCAGTAGTGGAGCCTCTTCAGCTGAACAGCGTCGCAGAACCACGGCTGAAAGCAAACAGGCAGCACGGAAAGCGAGAGCTGCTAGCTCCTCCACCCAGTCACCCAGCGGGCGGGCCAAAAGTGCACAATCTGCAGCACATAGCTCTGTTCCCTTATCGGACGAATCAGCCACATTCGCAAGCACTCAGCCAACCAGTCAAGTTTATGGTCATCATCATTATTGATGATGGACGAACATCAAGTACTCCGCTGGCGTGCAATTTCAAATACAACTAGATAAAGTGATACGGAATGTATATTGAAAATCACTTTTCTAGTCATGATCATAAAGTCTGTTTATGTGGACATGTACGTTACATTACTGTCTAACAAGTAGAGCAAATGAACTCTTATAACTTTAAATCAACCTCCCTGGTGTAATATTGAAATGTCCTCATGGGTTTTCGTCTGGCCAGGTAGACGTTTTGGCTAGTTTCTGGCGAAAATCCATTGATAACCAGGTCTGTTCCAGAGGAAGGTTACTCTCGAGAGTTATACCGTAGGATACTGTGTAGCTGAGAATAGCCTACAGCTCAAGTTCCCCGTCGTCCTAAGTCAGTCAGGCAGGATGTTTTGATTAAAGCAGGAAAGAGTTCAATTACCTCGACCGCCCAACACAAATTATCCCCCGGACTGTCGCCTGCTATCACCCAAAAATGTAAATGGAGATGCTTTTCAAATGATAACAGAGGTAACTCTTCAATGTTCACCGGCAACTACAGGCTTGTTATAGGTTTTATAACTGCAAACGTCTCTTATTAATTTATGCATCCATCCGCAGTTCAAATTCTTATAAGAGCTTGAAGTTTAATGAAACGTTAAGATTAAACCGATAAGAGAAACTACTTTCACCTTTTTTTTTTTGTGCATTGAATTTTGTAATTAATCAGGAACAAAACCTGTTTTCCAGGAATCATTTACTTTATTTTCACTATATTATAAAAGAATTGGTTGATGCTTTTAGCTGTGGGTAAATCGAGTTATGGATGCACTTGGGAAGTTTAGAGAGTATTCAAGAGGCTACAACTCTTACGCTTCTCACGTGCTCTCAAAAACTTCCCGCGTGCATCCATAACACGATATACCCACGATATACCCACGATATATTAAATATTATTATCTTCAGTTTCAAGGAATTTAAGAAATACTTTCTCTTATTCGGATTTAAATTGGGATTTGCTTAGTACTTTTAAAGTCAGTGGGAGACTATTACAAATTTGGACACCAGATCATGAAAAAAAGATCTCATTTTTTTCATTTCTTGTAGTTTACACATCGAATTTTTCATTAGTTGTCGACCTAGTTCTATATTCATGAGTGCAGGTCACTTTCTGAGTTCGCTAGTTTCTCATTACAGTGGTAATTTGTACTTTGTCTTCTATTAACACCTGATGTAAGTTTTGCCGAGCTCGCTTTGATGGTTTTTAACTAGTCAACAAAGGATCTTATGGTTATTGATATTTAAGTGTATTTTGGATGGTTAGCTTTCGGAGATATTAGCATATCTATGGGACTCTGTAAATCCGAATCTAAAAAAAGTAAGTATCACCTGCAGCTCAAACAGTTGTTTATTATACATTTCACTTCAACCTTTTCCGATTTATTGGTGTAATACGGATTCACAAAATGTCCAGCCTGGACTGTTGGCTTAAAAGCTCAGTTGGGAGAGTACTGCATCAGAATTACACAAGTCATGGATCGAATCATTGTTCAAGCCTGAATTGTTTTTGTTTTTTTTTTTCTTTTCGCGGCTGCTTTTAAAAGCTGGGTACATCTATGACTGGGATGGTATCTCATTTATTAATTCTTTCATCCGCAATCCAAACATACATACATATTTAATATATTTCATGGATGAAATGGAGTTCGTTATTAACTTTTCTCATTTCAGTGGTAAGTGTTTCCCAGACTACATGTATCTCGATAAAGTTTCCCCGTATTTGCATATTCTACCGATTGTTATTCAGGCGGCGGCTTTGTACTTTTTGTATCTTCTTGAGCTGCGACGGTTTGTCATTAATTGAACTCCCGGCTTTGGAAGTGGAAAATATTGGCAGGAAATTATATACTGCACGTGTTAAAAATAACTGACGGAGTACAAAATTCAGTAAGATAAGCCTCAAAATACAGGCCAACAACGAGGCAGACAACCTCCATTCAATTAATTTCATCCAAAGAAGACAAATGCAAAATGCAAAACGTCCTTTTCATTAATCATAACCTTCGTTATCGTCTCGTCACCAATGGATCACAACGTTTTTACTTAGGGAAGATTTTTGTATCGATTTTCGTACAATTTTCGTAAATTAAACAGACAAAGAAACTGGCGCATACTTCATTTTAATGTTCTCTTTGCAGGTAACACGCTCATAGTATTTTAATTACGACTCCAACTCCTTCCAAACTAATTAAATGGGCTAACAAGCAAAGAAATAAACACATTTATTACATATTCAAAAAGGCGACGAGTTTTTAATGACAGTGTATATACCCCAGAAGATTTTATGTAGATTCCTTTATATACGATTGGAAACCAGAGCAACACAGCTTGTCAGGGCAGAACTTTCGTCTTCTTCTTCTTCTTCTTCTTCTTCTTCTTCTTCTTCTTCTTCTTCTTCTTCTTCTTCTTCTTCTTCTTCTTCTTCTTCTACTACTTTATTATTGTTCTGAAAGCGAGTTCTTGATATAGCGCTGTTATTTTTTCAAGTTAATGTTCTAAAGTAGGCAAACATCCAGTGGGATTCGAAGTTTTGTTCGTGATGACGGGAATTGTAGCAATATTTAGCAGCGAGGTGTTTTCTACAAAAGCAGCTGACTGACACTAGCTGTAGTGTACCAGGCGAGCATCTATTCAGTCGTGTCCTGGGTGCTTGTCTGCAGTTTTGGGGTCGCCTGAACTAATTCAACTCGACAGCTTGTGTTGGAAGTGCTCGCTCGAGACCTGCCGCTAATTTTTCCATCAAACTTTAATGTGCCTCGACGCTTCAGTTTACACATGATAATTAGCTGAGTACGAAAGTTTCGCAAAAACATGAAACATATGAAAGGGTTTATGGCACAGTAGGAACTGGCAAGCACGATAGCAGCAAAATACACCACTTTGAAACTATAGCTACACTGTGGAAGGGTCTCTGGAACAAACAATTCCTGGAAGAAAATCGTTATATAACCTGTCCAAGAGATCAAAAGTGCCAGAACAGTAGCCACGGCCAACTTAAGTAAGTTCATGTTGCGCCTACGACTTCGCTTGTCTCCTCTAGTGCTTCGGTGTGCCGACATTTTGTCCACTCGAAGGTGGATGAAAATAATGGGGTAGAGAATAGAAACGGCAACTATGGGTATAACAAAAAGTATAAAGAATAAAAACACATTGTATCCATAGAATAACTCTTTATCCAGAAACCATTTTGATTGTTGACAGATTGTTTCGTTGTTTTTGTTTTTTACTAGCTCCATTGTATAAAGATATGGCGAGTGAAAAGCCATGGCTATGACCCATGTTGAAGCGATTAGAAGACGGCGTGTTTTCACGGTGATTCTACGAGTCTTTAAGGGATACACGACAGCGAGAAAACGTTCCACGGCGATGATTACCAAGCTCTGGGTCGACACGGATACTGATATGTCACTCAAAAAGGCGCACATTTTGCAGAGAATTCTCCCTCCCAATCCATGGATCTGGAAAGCGTACGAGCCGACGATTTCAATTGTAAGTAAGCGAGGCATAAGGAAGATCGCCGTCAAGATGTCGGAGGCTGCCATGTTAGCGATAAGAAGCATGAGTGGTTCTTTCATTCTCACAAAAGCAGCGATTAGGAGACTGTTTCCTACCAACGCAACGACCAATGTGATCAGGTGAATGGCGATTTTCAACTCCTTTGTACCCACAGGTTTTCCGTCGATGGCACATGCTTCAGAAGAAGAATTGCTGCTGCTGCTGTTTCCACCGAAGGGAACGTCTAACGGCATTTCTGAAGAAACTATGAAGACGCTTCCGTTTATGATTTCGCTGAAGCACTACAGCTCTCAGTCCCGTTGGTAGTTAGATTATGTAGGTTTAGGTAACAGTTAAACTTCTCTTCCTCTGAACTCTCCAAGAAGAATGTTTGGATTGTACGTGAAGGAGTTCACTTCACTCAAACACGAAGAACAAATTATCTGCCAGAATCTTGCCTGCGTAAGCTTAGCCTTAGTCAGACGTTTTCTTAGTAGATTATAGCGTTATCGACGTCAACATTAGATCACGAAGCAATAATTACGCTTTTTTTCTTCGTCACAGTGGTTTTTGCGTTTCATACGAGGTCAGTGTTGCGAAATGGACTTCTAGTGCTAGCCTCGATTAAAAGACAGCCGGTTAATTGTTTGCTATCAGTGAAATAGATGGAATACTGGCGGCGAAAAACCTCACAGGAATGCGTTGTGTCAACGACTGCCGTGGCGAATGATTCCTGATGTCTCGATATATATGTTGCTTATGCGGGATATTTATGTGATCTTATAAGAGGATATAAGTGTTTCATTTCATTGTCCAAGGTTGTGACCAATTAGCCGAGAGATGCAAATTCCTGAGTGGAATCATAATAAGGGAACTTCCTTATTGTTTCAAAGGGATAAGATCACTTTAATGTCTTTATAACTTCCTGAAATACACATCTACAAGATTTTTATTATTTTTACAACTTCCCGTAACAATGCATGAGAATTTTCTCCTAATCTTCAATATAAGAATATAACAACAAAGGTGTACATCAGTGAGATGCAATATCGCTGGATGGGATCAATTATTCAACGTTTACAGAAGACCACTTCACCACTCGATTGTCTTCTACGACGCTTGTTTTTATCGACTGACAGGAGACAGATCCTGACCAGGAGATTGAGTTTTCGCGAAAAAATACAACCGTCATAAAATCGTCTTGACTAAGTTTCCAAGTGGTTTCGACTTCAAACGAAAAGCCGAAAAAACTCATTTTCCTAAGAAGCCACAAATACGTACTAGGTACTTAGGAAGCAAGTATTGGATTGCTAAAAACACAAGTTGAACAGTTTAGAGTTTCTTTCAGAAATTGTAATAATTGAACCCTCATTTTTTTTAACCGAGGCAGCCCGATACTTGTGCTATTAAGGTTATTTAGGTTTCGTCACCATGTTTCTTTTTTTCGTTTGTTACCTTTTTTTCTATATGTATCTTGTATAAAAATACAAACTTGAGCTTCGACTAAAGGACTTTCTATTGTGATCATTTCTTTTCTTATAGCCATTTATGTAAACGCTTGACATCTGCGGTCGAATTCAACTTGAAGAGGTTGTGTAACATGTGTTTGTTAAGGATAATGGAAGAAGGTCATACCACCCCTTTTCATTATAAATTACCGCAATGTAAAATTAAATAAAATAAAAAACGAAAAAGTAATAATAATTATTGTAAAAAATATGTTATTATAATATTACATACTGTGTTCATCATTTCTTTTCAAACCCCTGATGATTGGGGAACCATGAATGCATGAAGTGTGAGTAAACTTTCTGGATTGTATATGCATTAAGAATAAATTTAATACCGAGGGAAAGTAGATGCAATGTGTTGTTTTGCGGGAGCTTTAGAATTACCCGACTACCAATCGTTCATGATTAAATGGAAATTTTCATAAGGGTATTCTTTTATCCGTTTTCTGACATTGCGGATACAAACTTTAAGGTCAATGGTTAGAAGTTAAAAACGGGTTTATCGAAAAAGAAAACAAAAGTGGGAAAGAGCGTTGGACTCAAACTCGGGGTACTCGACAACCATATTAAAAAAAGGTAAAGAAAAGAAAGAAAGACTTGAAATGTCGTGTCTTCTTTCCAAGATGGCGTTCGGACATTTAAAATTGGATATTTCTGGATAGAAACAGTTTGATCTCCTCGGGTTCTTTAGCTGATTTTTAAATTCAGGGAAAATTTACCGGAGCTGCTGATAGCTCAGTTTCGACAATCCTGGCTTGCCTGCACTTTTTTCGCTCTTTTTGAAATTTCGCACCTTCGAAAACAAAAGGAATTGATTTTGACGATGTGTAGAATAACGTTTTACGCGACAATTCAACACCAACAAAAACGATAGTTATTCTTGAAAATGCTATTCACTGGACTGTTGTGTTGCTCTGTGAAGCTGGAAGGCACAGAAAACCACGATCATGAAACAACAATTGTAGTAAAGGAATCAAAATGGATTACAAAACGATCGATATTTTGGACCAAGCAGGGCTCCCTGGTCGAAGATTTCTAGAAGCCTGCCCGCATAATACTCAACGCTAAAAGTGAATTGGGTGAAATTACTTCTTGTTTACTAGCTTTAAGCTAATGCTGAGAGATAATATTCTTACGAGCACATCTTTATTTTTCTCCATTAAAAACGGGTCAAATTAACCTGTGTCAGTCAGGTGTTGGTAATCGTAAACGGAGAAAAAACAAAAAACCGAAAAACGGAGATTGCCTGAAACACTTTGCTGACGAGTCCAATTTGTCTTTGTTTTGTTATTTTGTTTTTCTTTAGTTTGCGTTAATTATCTTACTTAATTTGTTCCTTTTACTTTTTACCCGTGAATCCTGTCATGTTTTCATCATGAGATTGATGGTGGCCAATGCAACGAAGGGCGAAATTTCATTTTAGATAGATACCTGTATTTCAACAGGGTAAATCTTTCAGTTATGACGTTGCAAAAACTGCTTTTCACAGACGCCCTTGTACTTTAGCACTTTTTCATGAAATTACTAGCCCATAGACTGAGAGTTTTGCGGTTTCAAATTATTGCAGGTTGCTGTAATTTCATTCACTGATTTACTATGTTTTTGGCGAGTCGCAATCACCTACGGGGCTACCCATCGAGAGCAACAAAGGAAAACACTCAAGATGTTGTCTCCTGTGCTCCCATATCATTTAGCTGTGTTTTACAGGCATATTTGAGTCAGCTAACACAGTAAGATTTGTTCGTATGTTTTATCTGAAAATCAGTTTAAGTTGCAAAAAGTTTTATAGGAAACCGAACCTTATTCTCCAAATAGGCCCTATCACGGTTTTCGACGCCATTTTGACGAGTAGGCAAACAGGCTTGAAACAACAGTGTTGTATGGAAATCCGATGTCAAATAATTTTCATAAAACATCGCTTCTGAAAATTCATGAATTGGAAACGTTTGGCACTACGAAAAGGATTTTAAGAAAAAACTTGGAGGGATGTAACTATGCCAGAAAGCGTCCAGTCGTGTTTTGAACTTTCCATACATTTGTCTGTATAGCGAACCACCCGTGAACTGCTACTAAAAATAGTTCGCAGGAAAAAATACAGACAAATGTATGGAAAGATCAAAGCACGTCTGGACGCTTTCTGGTACAGCTACATCCCTCCTATTTTTTCTAAAAATCTTTTTCCTAGTGCCAAACGTTTTCAATTGATGAATTTTTAGGAAGCGATGTTTTATGAAAATTATTTGACGTCGGATTTCCATACAAACACTGTTATTTCAAGCCTGTTTACCTACTCGTCAAAATGGCGTCGAAAACCGTGATAAGGTCTATTCACGAGCTGTTGTTGGCTTTACGAAAATGCTAGCTGACCGTATTTCGTATTTTTAACGACGTATTTTGCTCCTCCGAAAATGAAAGGAATTAGCTTCCCAATGTTTGGAAATTTTGAGCTGACATTTCCAAAGAAAACTACAGCTTTTCTTTAAAATTTTATCCAAATTTCCGAGGCAATACTAACAAATATCCACCAAAAGGAACCGTTGCGTGCCCCTGATCAAATTTTTTGTCCGCAAAAAAATTCAAGATGGCTGCCTCGCAACAGAAGCCATCATGGTGATAGTAGTCTTCATGTTTTAACAAACACAATCATTTTTTGGTGCAAGGCTATCTATTTTTTGAAATTCAGTTGCTGTCAGTTTCCTGCAGTTTCGATAACAAGCAAGGCTCTCAAAAACGACTTTTTTGTGCTGATCAATTTTTACAATTTCAAAACAGAACAAAGCAAAACAACATGATTGTCAATAATTTCACGTCATGTGGTACTTTATTGCTAAAGCTCAGTTCATTTGAGCAGTCACAAATTTGAATAGGTTAGAATTTCAATTCACTAAAGTACAAATTAATCATTACTATTTTGACGGAGAGATTTGGTTAGTTTTGGACGAATGCTCTGCATGAATGTTCCTTCTGTTTGGTTCCAAGAGATTCTATATCAGTGCTTCACATCTCTGTGATAGGAAGAAATCTCTTTTGTGAGAGTTGTTTTTCTTCCACAAAAGAGATTTGCTAATGCTACCTACTCTCGATCGCCAGCTGTCATTCGTGGAAACGAGGGGAGCAAAAGGCGGCGGAAATCATGCAAGCTTAAATTCACACCCTCAAAAGTCTAATGGGTCGACCCTAAAAGCTCGTTTTTGGTTTCATTACAAATTGTTTTGGCGGAAACGAAACGATAAAGTTCCGTAAAAAATTAAAACTAAGTGTAATGATCTTCATTTGAGTATATGCCCCGATAGACGTGTGCTTCCTTAATGAAGGCGACTTCCCTTAGCTGTTACTTTTCCTCTTCCCACCTTGTAACGTCTTCCTTTTTTCGTATTTAAAAAGTTCACGCAATAAATGAACGTTAATAGAGAAATTTAGGATTACGTTTACGTCAAACGGCTGAAATGACCGACCCCATGTTTACCATATATTTGCATCTCCCTGTTTTCCGTTTCTCAGTATAATTGAATGCTTTTGCATTAGCGTCAAAGGTCAAAAATTATTTTCAGCATGCCGATCAGTGTACTGTTTCTTTTTTTTTTTTTAACGCGAATCTCACATTTGCTATTTACCGTAAACGCGATTCAAAATCCAAAGAAAACGACAAAACCTTTAAGTTTACAAAACATGTTTCGACAGAGACTTCTGCCATCTTCAGTTAGTTAATGTACAAAGCGTTGGAAGTTGAATTTATTATAAGTAGACAAAAATGCTTATTATGATAAACGGTGACAACAAAATGAACATGAAACGTGACAATGTAAGAATTATAAGAATAATTTTAGATTACATGGTGTAAAGGTTGTTCTCTTTGATTCTAAATCTCTTTGATTGAACTGAGAATCGTATTCGGAAAAATCGCCTAACAAGCGGATGGGCGGGTTTTTCTTTGCGTTGAAGGCTTTAGGGACGAGTCGATACCATCGCAAAGTCAAGTTAATCGATTTTAAGAATCACTTTACTAGGCAGTCTAGCGGAAACAGCTGCTTCGCTTTCTTTCATGATCAATCGTGAAATGAGGGTTTCAATTTTCAAAATGAAAATTATTTTGAATAGTTCAACATTAAATCGCTGATTGAAATGAAAGTTGATCGATTGTTTGAAAGCAACTTTGGGGCACGAAAAAACTCAGTCAAGTGTTGCATGACATCGTCGTAAACTGAGCGAATTTGAAGAGCTACTTTAGCAAGGAATTTGCATGATTGCCAGACTAACGAAAACAGCTGTTTTGTTCAGTGTCTTTCGTGACTGATGCTGATGGTTAAAGGGAGGGTTTCAATGTTAAATGAAAATTGATTTCAAGCGGGCGAGTTAAACATCGACATCATATTGCTGCCGGATTGAAGTGAAAGTTAATTAATTTTGAAATAACTACAGCGAACAAGTAATTTAAGGCAAGAATCCCACTAAAAGTGGGATTTCATACCGATGATTTTTTTCGAACTGAAGAAAGGCAGGGAAAGCACTCACTTCTCGATAGCTTTTTTCTGAAAGTCACAAACACTTGTAGCAAATATTGACCAGTGGTTGAAGACATTAAAGGGCCATGAAGGACTGGCGGGATATTATTACTCATTTGCGCCATTTTAAATGTCATATTAACCATAGTTTGAGCCACAAGAAAAAACTCTTAAGCAAACTACTTCACGATGTGTATATAAATTAGAGATACGATCTCCTCAAAGAAAACCCCAAAACCTAAGTACCTGCCAAAATGGGTCATGATATCGATTCACCCATCTCGCTATTAACTGAAATCCAGAAGCTGCAGTTTTTGTTACTTTCCTTCCCAAGTTTATGAGTTTTAACAAATTAATTAAAACATTTGCCTTCAATTTTTTACAAGACAAGACAAGACAAGACAAGACAAAAACAAGAGACTCCATTTAACATGGTGCTTGAATATGCTTAGCCATACGGCTAGTTTACAGATATCCCTCCTTTTCGTAGCAAGGTCAAGGAGGTGGGGGGGGGGGGGGGGGGATTATGGGTGTTATTTTATTTTTTTTTATTTACTTTTTTTTTAGTAGGGTAGGGCTTGCTTAGTCTTTTCAACTGGTTTGCAATTAAGTAGAAAACTCTCCCGTTTTGATTAACAAACTGAGAATGAGTTACAGATACGGTTTAGGGAAATGTTGTGAAAATCATAAATTTGTTTTCAAATATTGCTCGCGTTCTGCGCTTGGGTAGCAGTCATCTTGGAATTGAAATTCTGTGCTGTACTCTTCCCAAGCCTGTTTCTCCATCTCTCTTCCCCCAGGCTGCTTCAAAGTTTGAAAATGGTAGCCGGTGTTTCAAATTCTAACCGTGAGAAATGGTATCCATTATATCGAAGCGATAAAGAAAGATTCCTTTCATTTTCCTTAGGTTTGAATTATCATTCCTCTGAAAAGCATGCATCATTCTGAAAATTTTCTCGAAAATATGATTTATGGAAAGACAATGCTATCACGTCTGTGTTCACATACGTGTACGCCTTTAAATAATCTTAATTGCTTCTTTAACAGAAACTGCACGTAAAAGTCACTATAAAATAAAATTAGAACAAAATGGTGCCATCACATCTTTACGTAGTTAATTAACGTTTTTTAATTTTTATTTTTCATGTTGTTTTGAATAAACGATTTCATGCCATTGATTCGTGAACGCACAAGAAAACTGGCATGAGCTGTAAGCCTGTTATTTCTGATATAGTGATACTTATCTTCAAATTTGTAATGTTTTTTCTTTCCATTTCGGCCTTGTTATTCTTTTTCAATGTTTAATAGATTTTCTTTTTTTTTTTTCTTTTATTTTTATTGCTGAACAGGCACGTTCTGAAAACCACTTACTATAATAAACACAGCGTGAGAAAGCCGTTGCTTTTATCTCGTCCCCCTGTTTCAGGGGCACCCAACGGATCTTTTCGATAAGTTATCTTTTCGGAAGGCCCTTAATCCCCTACAATTTTCTAAAAATAATTTTCGCCTCGAACTTTCGTGATATGGGAAATTTAAGACCTGGTGTTTTCGGATTGATACAAATGTCGTCTCGGGTACCGAAAAAAGGTCAGCTAAGATTTTCGGAAAGGAAATAAGACCTAACTTTTTTGGGAAATGGACAAAAATGCCCTAGTAATTTCGAAAAGACTCAAGTTCCCCTAGAATGACCAAACAGATAAAAATATAATAGCGTAGCTTTAAATGAATTTACAGAGCTTTAAAGGCACTCCAGATAGCCTAAAATTGCGATTCAAAGGATCTGAGATAAAACTCCCATTGGGTGCCCCTGCTGTTTGTCTTATTTTTTGTAAAAATAAAAATATTGATAAAAAGAAAACTGGCGTACAGACGAAAAGCCACTGATGGTTTGGCGTAGCCTGCGTATAGCGCGTAGCAGACGTTTCCTTTACGCGAGAACCGAGCGAAAGCTTTCGGTGGGAGAGGGAGCTTGAGCGAACGACTTCTACGAAGCAGGCTAAGTTTTACGTGACTGACTAAATGGACAATTAATAAAACAGACTTCGTGTTCGAGGGCGAAGAGCTGGCAATTACTAGATCATGATTAATTTGTGGCAGAAATAACCTCACATTTGCAGTTTTAACTGACGGACCAGAACAAGTAGCTTATTCTCACAGCACGTAAATGATCTCTGATCACGCCTTAGCTTTCAGCGCTATTATTAACTATTAGCAACGAGGCGCCAAATAGGCCATGTTCCTCGTTGTTCATGTGAAAATTAGTTTTGTTTCCATTTCAATGAAAACTAATTTTCACAATAAAAGCTTTGTACTTGGCCACGCTTTCATAATTAGGTTCAAACCAACTCGGAAATCGCCTGCAAAGTGTTCCTTTTTGTTAAACGATTGTCGAATGGCTAAGCTGACTAACGTAGAGCTCTCCGTCTTTTTGATCCCACGTTTTCCAAACATTGGGAAATCGATGCAGAGTTTAACATAGGTACCACTGAGCAAATGACTGAAAGATGGTAAGATATGGAAAAAAAAATATTCGTTGAGAATGATTTATTATTAGTTTAATGGCCTTAGCTTAATGGCCTTAGCTCACTCGGATATAATAAATCACATGATTTATTACTTGTTTAATGGCCTTAGCTCCCACGAGTCCCATGTAGCTCAGTGCAAGAGCATCCGAACTAGCAATCGGTAGGTCTTTGGTTCGACTCCTGAAAAGAGCACTCGGATTTTTTCCGAGTATGCCTATGTCACTTATTGAAACTGAAATAAATCATTCTCATTTATTCACCAGGCTTAACATATTCCATCACATTTATTCCAAAATATTTGTTGCAAGCAAATTCCAAGTTACTTCTATATACTTTATTTGACAGGCAGAAATTGTGTATTACGAATTTATTGCCTCAGTTGCTCGAGAGGCTTTTCAACTTCCTTTACAATTGCCAGCTAAAAACACCATTTGCCAGAATCACCCAAATTTGTGAAAACATTGAAACTTTCAATGTCGAAACTTTCAATTATATTCACCTCGATAATTCCGTACCGAAAAAGATGCCCTTGGTACATTTACCAATTTATCTTAGCGTACGAAAATCGAAACGCTCAAAAAACACACAGAAAGATCAGAAATTCAAACCTAAAATGCACAATGTTGTTAGTACAGGGACAAAATTTGGCTTTCTCTGCGTTAGGCTTGCAAGGTATTGTGGTAAAATGTTCAGCCGCCATCTTTTTCCCTAAGGTGGATTCAACCGGGCCCAGAGAGACAAAAACTGCCATCAAATGACTACCTCTCATAAGGAAACCATCTCTGTCCTTTATTAACCCTTTAAGCTCTATGATCAACACGCAGAATCTCCTAACTGTTCTCTATATATTTCTTATGATAATAGTTGGGAGAACTTGTTTACTCATCAAAACATCTTATTAATCTTATCCTTGGTGATCATTTCCTCATTCTCTTAACCTACATGTTCGATCACGTGGTAAAATTGAGTGGAGAAATTAGATTATGATCACTATATTGGGGCTAAGCGGTTAAAGAGTTCAACTGTACAAAAATACCATCCCGTGCGCATCGTTTTACTGTGTTTTACTCAGTGCAATGGCTATCAGAGAATGAGAGAAACCATGCCCCAATTTCACTGCCCGAAAAAACTTGCGAGGTCGAAAAATCAGCGCTTTAAAAGAGCGCTTGTACTGTTCGTTCAGACAACCGTAGCAGATTGGATTCAGCGCGTTTGGCAGCCACACAATCAAGTACAGAAATTCAGACAATGGCTGCATGTATGGAACATAGAACAATTGTGGGTTAAATTCGTAGACGAGGTACAGCGTCTGGAACGGTAAATAACAAAACACGAAGACGAGCAGAACGATCATCAGCATTTTGAGAAACTTTTTCTCCATGGCCTGCCTCTTTAAGAAGCCTGTAGAGTTCATGTTCAGTTTGTTAAGATTTACAACTGAGGAATAGGGACTCGCACTGGGCGTGGAGTTCAGTGAGCTGGACTTTGTAGGCCGGAGTGCTAGTGGTATAAGACGGATGTGCTTCAATGTTGCTGTAATTTTCAGATTCAGCGCAGAGATTACAATGACAGGAACGAGCACTTGTAAATTGTACATCGTTATCGTGTACGTACGCCGATACAAGGTGTCTTTGTCTACGTCGTTGGAGAAAATATCCAAACAGAAATAAAACCCCGGGTGTTCGGGATAACTCATCACTGTCATTGCTCCGTACGAAGGTAGGGAGAATAAGAAAGCGATCAACCACAACAGTGCAATAATGAGGCGTGTTTCCGACGTGGACGGGCGTGTCACGAAAGGGAACACGACGGCGCGGAAACGATCGCACGCCATCGCCACCAGCGTGTTGGTTGTAACAAAGTTAAACATCACAACACTGGGTTTGAGAAGTTTGCACATGACCTCTCCCATCATCCAGTTTCCAATATAGAGTTCTGGCAAAAGAAACGGAAGACATAGCACCGATCCGATGTCGGACACAGCTAAGTTCATTACAAAAGAGTACGTACTTGTTTGAAGGCGGCGGTTACGACGAGTGATGATACAAACCGCCACATTGCCAACCAGAGCGAAGAAAATAATAACCGCATAGATGAAAAAGCGGAATATTTTAAGCGCCTTTGGTTCGACGAAGAACTGTGGCTCGTTTCCGATAGTTCTGTAGGTCGATGTATTGGGAGGAAGAAATGAGTCATTCCCATCAGATGCCATTTTTTGTCTTGCTTTCTTATAAAATCGAGGTCCAGTCGGTTCCTGATGCTACTTCTGTCACAAGTATTTAACTAGTTGTACCTGGAGTGGAACAAAGAGATGTCAGTACAATGGAAATGTTTCGAATATTCAGTCTCACTTAACCGAGGTTTCTGAACATTTTTCCCTTACGTTTTGTTACTCAGTCCATGCACTATCTCATATCAGCGAGAATCCTTGCCTTCATGACAATTGCTCAGTTTAAAGTGCCACTACGACGAAAATTTTTACTTCCATTTTCGCCCTTTTCGTGTTCCAATCCATTTAATGAGTTCGAAATTGCAAAAATAGCTATTAATTAGCTTTATACAAGCTTACTGATCCTGGGAATAAGTGGCCAAAAACCATCGAAAACCCGTCCGCCATTACTCCGACGGCAAAGTGACGCCCCTGGTCATTCTAAAATGCAGTTGCTTGTATGAGATCTTTGTGTGACGTCATACGCGCATCGAACATCGTGCGTTCCTTGCAGGAACTCAGTAAACCTCAGTAATCGAAAGTCCTAAAGTAAGTGAATAGGCAAGATTATTTGTAAGATTCGCCATCCAGTTTGGTGAAAAGCGATCTAAAGGACAATTTTATCGAATATCTTGGATTATAATTTCCTTGGCGGTGGATTTGGAGTCGTATGATTGCAAAGAATACGCTTCGAAGACACGCGAACAGCTCATTCAAGCCTGGGATTTACATGTAAAGCCGAAGAAGAAACGAATTCACTCCGGCATTTTTTACTCAGCAACTGTATTGGAGGTAGACATATGGTTATTGAATATTCTGGGTATGTTTTCTATTTGGGATTAGTAAACAGAACCCCATCACTATTCGCAGAAGCACTTGAGCAACAAATTATTGAATAGGATGGATAACTCCAGACCAATACATGTTAATGTTATGTTGGTGGCGTGTATGGTGTTCGCAAGTATCAATCAAAGCTGCATAATGAGTCAAGAAAAAAAGAACTATTAACCTCGTTTTTTTATAGTTCAATAAAGCTGTGACAAACCTAAAATGATGTATAATTAACTTCAGTCGAAAAGTGGGTAGCTATAGCTGTAATCTACAGAATATTTGCAATATTACAATACTACAGGGCTGTAATCTACCAGGTATTACCTGGTTAGATCCGTTCCTCATTCTACAACAACTTTCAAGCAGTAAATGAAGTAATCATGAGGGGCCTAATATTTTAAAGCCACAGTCCAAGTAACATTCAACAATAAATTGTTGTAAAGCCCTCAAATACAGCTGGAAAACTAAAGATTAATAAGAAAGTTTAGGAGGACAGCTAAGGAGGAAACCTTAGAAGGCTTGCATCATATCTCATCCATATTTGTTATTTTAACAATGTTTGTTCCTTGGTCAATGAGGATGTGTGAATCTGAGTGAAACAAGCAAACCTGCCTCTTATCTCATCTAAAACTGACACTATAATTGTACTCATTTTACATGTTGAGTGTGAAGAGCCAGCATAACACTGTGCTGTAACAGTATTGTATTTTCCCACAAATCATACAATATTCACAGACATAAAATTGAAATATTATAGTTATGAAAGAATGACCATCCTTTCCACAGATATACCTTAATTATTCTTGGAGATTCTACCAGAAATGAGATTTAATGTCTTTTTTCTTTGGTGTTTTAAATTAAGAGCCAATTATTACTTTAACCTAAGTTTTCACACAAACCACAGCTTATTTTTTGTTTTTGTTCAGCGACATGAACTTCATTTTAATTTTTTTCTATCTTGTAAGTTTTATCTTACATGACCCCACAAACATTTTCATGCTTTATACTTATACTATGTGTTTGTTGTTTTTCTATTCTGTTTAGCTTTTTTCTTCTGTCCAATAGCTCTGGCTTTCTTATGTTGGATGTTGATATCTGTGGGTTTTTACTTTGTCCTTCAGAAAATAACCTGAACTAAGAACAGGGCCAGCATTAAATATCAAAGCCATTTTTTATGCCAATAATACCACATATTTTACTTTATTTCATTTTATTATTTTTTTTTTTTGGGGGGGGGGGGGGTTTGTTTTGTTTTTGTTGTTGCTGTTATGACATAACACTCAAATCTCCCTCACTATGAACAAGCCAACAAAATAATTGGCCATCAGTAAACAATTTCCATAATCCCTTCACTGTTTATATTAATGTGCTTGACCTATATCCAGGATATTTTTTTGAAGACTCTCCTATCAGCTATGTTGGCAGTTTCTAAGATCAAATTTAAAGTTATGCCGTTTGCTGTGGCCCTCTCTGATAACCATTACAACAATGAGAATACTCAGAGCACAAGAATGCATGCCATGATCCCCCTGGCCAAAAACCTTCCCTGTGTAACGATAAGTTTACCCTTGAAGTCAGAGGCCAGTCTTGCTGTCTACTCTCACCTTGCCTGCAGCATTGTGGTTCTTGATGACATGGGTATGACAGCAACTTTTAAAAAAAACCACACACACACACAGACTGCATTACCAGTACCTACTTGTCATATTGATATGATATCAATGCTAAATATTGGAAAAATCTGCTGGTAGTTCTCCTCCTCTCCCTTCCATTTATAAATTTGCACATTATGTACAATGTAAACCTTAGTGTAAGATCCTGGCCCATTCTTCTGGACAAGGTATCTTCTGTAACTGTGAAAAATGCCTTCATGCTTCCCTAAACTAACCCTAATAATACAGATCCCAGTATTTTAAGGTTCAGGAAGTGTCATTGACAGATCTAAACTAAAAGTTAAGTGAGATTTACTATGGCATTATTTACCATGGGTAGTCCTATTTGCCATGGTGTGCTTTGGTGACCTTGTTGACGCCTTTGTACTGTCTCTGGTAATTATACCAAAACAGTGCAATACTTTTTTTTAGAAATTTATTATGTTGTACAAAAAAATTGTGCTGTAAAATTGGATGTCCATATAACAGGCTTTGCCAAGAAAACAAAAGAAGGCACAAATACAAAATTAATAATTCAAACACAAAGATCAAATCTACCAAGCACTGGTAGTTTTCCACACTCTTTAGAATAGGGTATTGGACAAAATACTGTCTCATAATTTTGTCAGTTTGGTTCATTTGTTCTCTTTAGTACAAACTAATATGGTTTAAATTGTAGATATTATCTTGACTTGTCCCACAAGATAACTTTCAGCATAATATTCACTGCAAGTCTGCACAAAGGTGCAGTCAAAGCATATTTACAAGTGATATTTAAAAAAATTGCTCAATAATAGTATTATAATTAGTTAATAACACAGACCAAATAGGATTGCTACAAGACCTTCTTGACTCACAGTAGTCAGTGATAGCTACATTAGAGAATTTTGCAAGTTGGAGTGTCAGCAGGTCCACATCAGCTGGAAAGTTGCCTGCAAATTTCTTCTGACCTGTACTTTCACATATCATGTGATTGTTTCAATATATAGATGTCACAATCAGTTTAATTACAATTGCTCATTTAATACAGATCGAAAATCTCGCCTTGCTGTGTATTCTACAGTCGGCATACAAGTCTTTCAGAAATGTGTTGGGTGCTTTGTACGAAGAGAGCATTCGAAAAACTCGAGGCAGTTGATTGTCAATATTTATTATACCACAAGCAATTATTATTATTATTTGAATAAAATGGAGTATCTATGCACTTTCATTTTACCAAAGCATGACACTTATAGGAAGTAGACGTAATGAACACTGGACAAACAAAGCATTACAATGAGCTATAAACAAAACATACACACCACCACTCCGCGCCACTTGCTTTCATTGCACGCATTCACGAAAACAGTTCATTTCCGATTAGTTACCTTGGCCTAATCGCTTCACTTAGTCCCTCGCTTTACCCTGGAAAAGTAAACATCGAGGCAGTAGCATTGCATGGCAGTCCTTGCGTTTGAGTTTCCCTCGAAGCAGCTGTCGAAGTCGTCGAGAGGATATGTCTTTACAGACTTTAGTACTTCGGTGCGATGTACAAAAAGACGATTTGTCTGAAGAAATTACCCCCTTTTGACGTATTTCAGAACCATAAATGTGTGCGCGTATGACGTCATATTGCTGTCGGTGCAACTAGATCCAGCTCTCTATGTAGTTCACGGCCTTTTGTCGTTCGAGTAATGGCGGCACAGCGAAGCTGAACTTCGCGTTTAAAATAACTGGTCTTCCCGTTGGAATTTCGATGTAAAATTTGGCGTGGTTAGTATTTATCACTTCTACTTTCCAAAGCTGAAGAAAAAAAGGGATGCAAAATTTTGATCGTAGTGGCACTTTAATCCCGTTTTGCAACATTGATTTACACATTTTCCCGCGGTACTTCACCTTAAAAACAGAGCCATACAACTTCCAGCTATGTCTAATTTTCAGCTTGTATTTCGCTATATTTCTAGTGTGTTGTATCCTGCCTCAATAGAGTCCTAAAGTGTGACGTCACAAGTATTTGAATTTTTGAAATTATGGGTTTTGTTAGTATATTTTGAAAGAGCATGATGAAAAATACCTACTTTCCAAAAATCAGCATCTTTTTGCAATTTGGGAAGGAGATGTTAGCTCTGTTATGCCCCGATGACTCGATACAAATCCTTCTAATTTTGTCTAAGTTCTTAAAGAGGCTCGCAGCAGTTTTTTCCGGACTTAGGGTGGAAGTTTTGAAATTTCAACCTTGCATAGAAGATAAACTTTGATCTCCTTCATACCACATCACCATTTCAACATACGTGAATAGCAGTAAATTAGACCGGGACAAACAAAATAAAACTCGTGTTCGCAGAAAGCGAATGACGACTGAAACTTGACCAAGATTCAGCCTTCTTATCTAACACCGGTTTCGGTTCTTGAGCCTAAAACTTGTGCAAATATCGAAAACAATTCTTACTTAAACCGCTTACAATTGAAAATTTGTTGGGACATTTTTAAGATATCTCGATTTTTGCAAAGTGGCAACTTTTTCACTGATGTGCCCTTTATTTTAGCTGTTTTTAAACATGAATATCGTAGAATATCGAAAAGAAGTCTTACTTTAACCACTTGCAATTTAACAGAAAAATCTGTCGGGTATTTTTAAGATATCTCAATTTATGGGAAAGTAGAAACTTTTTCACTGATGTGCCCTTTATTTTGGCTGTTTTCAAACATGAATATCTTAAAATCAGAAGCACAATGATGAAGCTCAATATACATTTTAAGATGTTTTGCTATGAGGAAAGTGACCTTTTAACAGAAAAGAGAAAATGTCAAGTTTTATTTTCCCAGAGATATTGGCGAAAAATGTGGGAATAAACAAAATCACCCGGTAAAAATTGATTCATTATTTACTTAAAAACGCTCTTACAGAATGTTTCTAATTTCGCGTGCAAGTTGTCTAGATTAAGTAGTTTAAGGACGGTGCCTACTTTTGTTACGGCGCATACTTTCTGTGCATCTCAAGATACTCGAGTTTCCTACTAATACAGGGATATTTTTGCACGGTTTAAAACTATGCAGAGAAAGCAGAACTTACGAAGTGCTCTTGGTATGAAAATTGGAGATATCCATACATTTTTCAGAGATGAGAAAGCTTCAATTTGGCGAAAAACGCCATTCATAGCTTTGTATTTTACTGCTTTTTAGAATTATTGTTGCTTGCTTATCATGCGTGGTTACCACAATTTTCTTTATGGAAATAACCCTTTCTAAGATCTACATTTCCGGCATAGTCATAACTGCGCAAAAATACCTCTGTATTAGTAGGCATCGTCCTTGATTCCCCAAAGTTTTGTCGTAAAGTGTCTGTCTAGATTTCGAGATAATCGACAATGTTTAAAATGAGACGCTATGTACTACCGTTGCTATGGTAATAGCTGTTGCTTGGAAACTGATGAAAAAAATTATTTTTGATCATTTGTTGAAATGATGATGTAGTATGAAGGAGATCGAAGTTTATCTTCTATGCACGATTGTAATTTCAAAACTTCCACCCTAAGTCCAGAAAAACTACTGTGAGCCTCCCTAAAGTTTGGAACTGACAAAAAAAATTGTATGGAGTCATCGGGGCATAACAAAGCTAATATCTCACCCCCAAATTGCAATAAGATACTGAGTTTTGGCAAGTATGCATTTTTCAGAATATACTAACAAATCCCATAATTCCATAAATTTAGTTTTTGTGACTTCGTCACTTTAGGACTCTATTATAAACCGCAACCCAGACTCTTTACTGTCAACCATAGCGGATATTTGAACTTCAATTTCTTCTCGAAAGATCTCATACGCAAGAAGCCCATAACAAAACGGACCAAAAACAGACTTGCATTGTCTGTCTACGCAATCAATATAATGTGATTCAGATGTTCAATTTTCTCAGTAGGAAAATTTCTCTTACTGAATCAAGCACGTGCACTGGAAAGTGCAGGTTGTTTTCCAGTCGAGAATATGCTTAAAAATAGTCTCAGTCAAGAATAATTTCGTATAAACACATGTATAACAATGCGGGCGAGACACGCACAGGGGGGCAATCTAAAATTGTAATATGGATGCTTTTCAACATACATACATTACATTATCGAACTGAAAATACAGAGCATTTTAGTCGCCTCAAACATGATTAAAGTCCCAGAATATCTGACAAAGTGGTAAATCAGACCACTAATCGAACAAATAAGAGAGGTAAAAGAAATGAAAGTCGAATAGAGGGTTTAATATTTGATTATTATCTGAAGCTTCAATTGTTTTCGGCATGACAGAAATGCGAATTATAAACTCGTTCTAAGCTGCTACGACTCTTTAGGTATACCTCAGCACATTCCCATCAAACATATGACTGCTTTGTTGTTGATGTGTTTTTAACGCTAAAAACACGCCGATCAATGTTTTCAAATGCCGCATAGATATAGGTATGGACGTGGAATGTGTTTATTAATATGGAAATAAAAAATGTTTCAATTGCCTAAGGGGGTTTACCTTCAAACACAAGTAAACTGCAATCTCCAATCTTAAACTCGCAAACTCCAGCTGTACTCTGTTTTACAGGTAGAGGGTAAGATGTAGTCCACAAAATTACAGGTTTTGTAATTTCAGTTCACCCTTTGCGTCGCGTAGAAAATGAATACCGTTCCCCTCTGACGTGAAATACATCCTTTTGACCTGAGATCTGTCTGTCGAGTGCTTTAGAACGATGAAATGCTGTTAGATTTTCGTCGATGATCGACGAAATTGCAGCATTTCATGGACATAACACTGGGTAACCACACAGGTTAATAGTAGACAGCTGATAGCAATCGCATCGCCAATGATTGAACAATACCCACTGACTTTCACCCCTCTAAATCAGTACACTTTGAAAGCACTCACTTACTTTTTGAACCGAATCCTTCATTTGATGCGCTCAGCGTCAAGTCAATACGAGGCGGGAGACCAATTCAGAATCTATGGAATTACGACTGTAATCGATCCTTCCGAAAGCTCAAGTCGTTGATGAGTCGAGACTTGTAAATGGCAATGCTCCTTACTCCGGTTTCCAGTGCTAATTATTTGTCGAATTCCTCACTAAAAGTTTGTCATCAAAGAGTTTACGGGTCATTTGTTCTCCATGTTTTGACATTTCAGAAAATGCCCCTGGGCAACGAATCTATAGAACTGGATTTTTAACCAGGGTTATCGCGATGTGACTTTGAAAAGCCGATTAATGCAAACGGAAAAGATGACAAAGCACTTCATTTTTGAAGTATCTAAGAGGCCAAGTTTAAATTTTTGTTGGCCAAGCATAAATAATGGTTAAACAATTTTCTGGAAAAGGGAGAGTTGAGTTTTTTTTTTTCTCGTTCTCGACCGTTCATGATTCGGTGATAAGGGTTGGTCTGGAAAAGCAATAAGATGGAAATTTTTCTTCCTTACGTGGGTTAACAATCAATCAAATCAATCAAACAGTTTTGGAAGAAAACCTTCGGAGCGAGAAGTCACTACAGTGCTAGTAAATGCAACCACACTAAACACAAAGATGACAGCCAGTATGCGCGATTACCGGCCGATATTCGCCGGAAAATTAGCCCACATTTTGTGCCGCAAATTGTGCCTGCATTTTATAACAACCTTCTTATATACTTGGCGGTATGGGTGTATGACTTCTTTGTACTGGTTTTCTTTTTCTTAGAGTGTTGACATTTGATTTATAAGTTGAGTCGCTTTCAAACAGGCCACGTGTCCTAGAGGGACAAGAGTCCCTCGTATCAAATTAAAATTGCAAATCAAAGAATGTTTTACTTTGTTGTTTTGACTTGCCTTTATTATAACCATCTCATTTTTAAACTAAAAGGTCTTTCATTTTGGTCGCGCGCGCGGCAAGGTGACGCGAGGCCTGGAGCAAAGAAACGGGAGGTCTGGAACTGATAACAATGATAGGGAATTTCCAACCTCGTTCTCAGGGCCTCTCCACTTCCTGTTCCCTGGGAGAGAGCCAAAGGTTCGTTTCGGTGGAAAATCCGAAGACCTTATTCGCCACTTAAATTCTGACTTTAAGTGGTAAAAGTATGTTAATTCAATTTTTTGGCGAAATAAAGTCAGCTAAGATTTAGGGAAGGCTAGTTCTTTACATTGTCTCGGAAAAGATGAAATTGTGTCAGCTATTCGAGAGGTTTTTGCACGACACGAGAAAACAGAAAACAACATTTTATGAATTTTGAAGATAATGATGATGATGATAATGATGCATGATTTTATAATTTGTTGTTGTTGCAAGCTCCTGAATAACGAATTCTGCAGCTAATTGGCCAGACGTGTTAGAGCCTTCAAAAATTCTTCCCTCTATGCCCCATTACGTAAAAATGAAACGGTTTTCATTAAGTAAAGGGTTACTGCTCCCGTAATTGTTAATTCTCTGAACCCTTACTGCAAGAACTCAGATCGTCTTTTAAGACCTAGGAGCATCGGAAAAAATGCCACATCAGAGCACATGGTTTATTTCATTTTCCTTTTATTCACCACGGTCTGTTGTTATGTGGGAGAGAGTCAAACAACTCTCCTCTTGTCGTGATACTCCTTCAACATATGTTTCTTTTAAATAACAGCCAGCATACATGCGCGACGGAATTTGATTGGTTAATCAGAAATTACTTTCAGCATGATATCTTACAATATATCATACATTTATACAATATTACAAGGTCAATAAATAATGTCACTTTTTTTTTTACTTGTTTGTTTGTTTGTCTTTTGCGTGTTATCTTGAAACGTTTGCTGGTACATGTACAATGTTCCTGCCACATTGGCAGTAACCATGGAAACATGAAACGTATTTTTTTCGTTCCCATGGCGACCAACTACACGAACGCCAGTTAGCAAAGGTTGTTATGAAACGGCAGGATGAGTTCACGATTACATTGAGGCGACGTTGCGAGAACCATTATTTACGTTACCGCTGTTTGGGCTGGTCATGTATAGGCGAATCCTTGTTTACACTTTTTGCCTCATTAACATATGCTTATCATTATCTGATGACGCTAACAAAATAAAAACTCTGAATATTGAAAGGGCATAACAGTTTCAGTTTTCTCTGAAAATTTGAGCCCAATACATCGAAGGGTTTCGGAGAAATTCTCTTCTAAAAACTCGAAACTTTACAGAGAATGTATGGCTCATTAACGTTTTCGCCACCCAGCATTTTCGCAGTTTTTGATGGCTGCTATTTCCTTCAATATTGCTTGCAAACAGCTGAAAATTGCACAAAATGCTCAACTTAATCAGCTTTTTCAACTTTTGCATTAAGTTCATATATACAGCCACGGCTTCTATGAGTTAAGTCGTATGCTAATGAGGAAAAATGTAAACAATGACGTCAGTAAGGATTCCCCTATCGAAAAGAACAGATAATCATTGGACAACCCGCATTACGTTCTGGACGCCCCGGCGACACACAAGGAACCGAGGAAGACCAAGGACGAGATGGAGAAACGACTTAGATAGTTTCTTAAAGCACTGGAACCGTGTCGCGCAAAACGTAGTCCAGCGGAGGTCAATGGGGAAGGCCTACGTCTAACGTCGGACATTTAGCGTCTGAAACTGAACTGTTCAGAAGACAATGCTCCCATCCGCAAGGAAAACCATTTTTCCAATCCGTAATAACTTTAGAAAGATATAGCCAACGCCATTCTTCTGTACGTCTGGGTTTTCACTACAGGCGATTCAACGGGTTCGCTTTCTGCTCAGCGTGGTCACCATAACAGAATGAGAAAAACTCTGCCGCGCTCTTAAAGTCTTAATAAATTTACGCGGCCGAAAAACCAGTGCTTTGAAGGCGCGTTTGTAGTACTCGTTCAGACAACCGTAGCAAATCGGATTCAGCGCGTTTGGCAGCCACACGATCAAGTACAGAAATTCGGACAATGGCTGCATGTATGGCTCAAAGGACAGCTCTGGGTGAAACTCATACACGAGATACATCGTTTGGAACGGTAGATAGCACAGCACGTAAATAACAAGAACAGTCATCAACATTCTGAGAAACTTTTTCTCCATAATCTGTCTCTTTAAAAAGCCGGTGGCGTTCATGTTAAGCCCGTTCACATTTACAACCGAGGACCGAGGGCTCGCATTGGGTGTGGAGGTCAGGGAGTTGGCCCGAACTGGCCTGAGTGCTACTGGTACGAGACGGACGTGCTTCAATGTGGCTGTGATTTTGAGGTAGAGTACTGAGATCACAAGCACGGGTGAGAGGGCCTGTACAATGTACATTATTATCGTGTAAACGCGGCGATATAAAGTGTCTTTTTCTGGGTCGCCAGAGAAAAAATCGATGCAGTAATAGTTGCTAGAGCCTTCGGGATAACTGATCACCGTCATTGCTCCGTATGAAGGTAGGGAGAATACGAAAGCGATCAACCACAACAGTGCGATGATGAGGCGTGTTTCAGACGTGGACGGGCGTGCCGCGAAAGGGAACACAACGGCGCGGAAACGATCGCACGCTATCGCCACCAGCGTGTTGGTAGTAACAAAGTTAAACATCACAACACTGGGTTTGAGAAGTTTGCACATGACCTCTCCCATCATCCAGTTTCCAATATAGAGTTCTGGCAAAAGAAATGGAAGACATAGCACTGATCCGATGTCGGACACAGCTAAGTTCATTATTAAACAGTACGTACTTGCTTGAAGGCGGCGGTTGCGACGAGTAATGATGCAAACCGCCACATTGCCAACCAGAGCGAAGACGATAATCACCGCATAGGTGAAAAAGCGGAATGTTTTAAGAGCCTCTGGTTCTATAAAGCCTTCTGGTTCATTAAGTGTTCTCATGGATTCTGAAGAGTTTGGAGGCATAGCGGATGCGTTTTGTTCGACTGCCATTATGTTGAATGTTGTTGGAAAAGTTAAGTTTCTCTCTTTTCTTCGTCCACTGGTTGACTTGAGGACGTGGTTTCAAAAGTGTCTTTGCTGTTTAAAGCTACCTTGTTTTACCTGAAATAGATAAGAAGAACATAAGGATAAAGGAATCACTTGCGTATGCATAATATATGGCGTCTTTAAACGATAAACTGAATGCTTGTAAACACGTCAGTGTTAGAAAGTACAATTTGAAGTGTGTTAACGTTACAACAACAGTATGGTCTGCACGTTTAAAATCAGGGTGCAATGGAACCTCGTTTTAACGAACCTCTTCTTACGAAGTCCTCTGTATAACGAACAATATTCTTCAGGCGGGCCTCTTAAAATGTATAGAACAGAATGTCGATAACAAACCAATTTCCTTGGTCCCTTGCCACTTCGTTAAATCGAGGTTCCACTGTAGTTGAAAGCAAACAATGCCTAAGACCATTGCAAATAACGAAATGAAAAAATCACCAGCGATTTAATCATAAATTAATTAAACACCTATAGATGCCCATCCATTAAAAAAGTCGCATCCTGTCTCGACTGCGGTGAGCGACGGCCCAAAACAGCGCTAATATATCCGGGTTTCCTCCTTTACACCAAAAATCAAACTGCAAAGTGTTCTGTGTTTTTACTAAGAGACGAACTGCAACGAGTGAGTATTCAAATACTAGCTACTGAGTAGTACTTCTGTTCGGCGTTGGTCGATTCGCGATGTGATGCTAAAAGGAAATTGGGTCAGTATTGTTTGCCTTGGACAAAATCTTTGTTCCGGTTTTTGCAAGGCACCGAACATTCGCACAAATTCTCGGCATTACTCAGGAACCGGCAAAAGACTGAGAAGTCGTTATGTCTTTTCACAGGAAACATTAACACAAAAACAGCAAAACAAACCCTTTCGGAGCAAGTTCTACTCGGCGGTAAGTATCACCATTTCCTAAGTTTCGGAGGGCATGCAGATTTGAATTATGTACCGGTAGTTGTTCCTTGAAAAATGAATCTTATATTTTCAGTGGCAAAAATTGTTTACCTTATCCCCACCCTTCACCAACATGTTGAAATACTGAATATAAGTGGAAAGCAACTAATAAATTGTGTTGACAGTTCATTCCACGATGTGTCTATTCAAGCTTTGTTAAAAACTATTTAGCGCCGTTTTCCCTTGGAACTGTTTATCATGCCACAAAAAGTGATTATAGCCTTAGGCTCAGTGTGAATGAAATTTTGATATGTGATTTGGGAAGTAGCTTCTAAGAAGCAAATATTAACACGACAAATTGACAACAAAAACAGCAGCAACACCAAAATATTGCGACTGCACGAACGTCGGTGGTGCATGGAAAATGATGAACTTTGAGGCATCCTTGTGAGCTGTTAGTAGGAAACCAAGGTAATGGGTGATGTGATATGGGCAGGGAGGTATAGGTACAAAAAAATAATAAAATATGGGTAGATGTTAGAATTAGTTATGATAATTGAGGAAGTGTCCTCTACAACGCAGCACGCTCCAACTCAATAAACTAATAAAAATATTTATGAATAAAAATAAAATGTTAAGTGAAGGTAGCCATAGCTGTGCAGGACATAGGATTATGTTAAAAGGAAAAACCACAAACAAAAGAGGAAATATAAGCAAAAACTAAACGCTATGGATCCCTTACTTCGACACCAACACTACTGCAAAGGTTGCTACTGAATCTGCTGATGTAATTTTAAACAAAACATTTTTTTTCCAGAAAACATGTGTCTAGTCATGGAGCTCTAGCTATTGTTATCATTGCGCGAAAAATCTTGCAAATACCATGCAGCGATTGATAATGGCGTCGGAACAGGTAACGAAAAGTACTTGAGAAAATCATAACAACAAAACAAAACAAAAAAACAACGACAACAAAAATCCAACGGTGTATTGGCCTTCTAATTTGACACCTGAATTTGATCGAAAGCAAATACGACGGTTTGACTAATTTTGAGACGCAAATAAAGTTAAAAAGCTAGTCGCTTGCAATTTCAACTTCACTTTCCTTTACACAAACCAAGAACACGTCGCATACCGCTGTAAGATCACAAGCAGTCTATTTTAAAACCATATGTATTAGACAGTACCCCCAGCATAAAAAAAAATATGCTACCAGATGGTGCCAGGATCGTAGTGTTATCACTTTATTACTTCTGTTATCTACGTTGCCATTTATGCTGATGGCGTTTTTCCAGGGCATGGCCTCGGCATCAAAAAGAAGCTTTCAAGAAAGCATAGACAAACGAACGGCACCACAGGAATGTCACGGAAGCCTCTGAAAAAGTTAGAACCACCATCTACGGCAAAAGATGACGAACATCACTGAACCATCACCACGCGTGGCCGCACGTTAGGATTTCACCTTATGACTCAAAATGTCAGAACGTATTACAAAGACTCCAGAGTTTTTGAAGACATAAACCAGGGAGGAGAAGGGGGGGGGGGGGGGGGGACTCTAAGTAGTGGACTATACCAAGTGAAGTACATTTTATACCTTTGTCGGATGGAAGGGGTAGCGAAATTTCAATTTTACTTCTTTCAAGGATCGCATAAATTGAATATGAACCGAAAGGGACCCAATAAAAATTATCGTATGAGAAGGGTAGCAAAAACGGAGCACAACATCCAGCCATAAATTGCAACGCAAAGATCATAGTGAATGAGCTGCTGTACCAACAAAAAAACATTGGTGATCCTCTGTATTTGACCTGAGAAAGGGGTACATTTTTTTTCTTTTTAGGTATGAGAAAGGGGAACCATTTCGGTAAAAGCTGGTATATGAATCGCACCGCATTCGGAGCCTCCTCATGTAAGACTTTACTGAGTACCCCCCAAGACATTTATAAAGCCAACCAGTTGAGGGAAATAAGCCATGACCCTCTCGAAGAGCCTCTTGAAAGCCGTTTTCTGATCCTACATCTTTAAACGCATTCGACAAGTACAAACTACTTTACTATCACTCTGGACCTCACACTGATTCGGTGGAAAGAAATCAAAGCTTGTTCGTGTCTGAAAAACTAAGAAAGAGAGGAATAAAACACAATAGATTTAGCCATCTGTCACTTTGAAAGTATGGCTTGACAAGAAAAAGACAGAAAAACGAAAACGGTGGTTAAATTGAAACGCAAACTAATATCATCTAGACTGACATCTCCTTCGCAATATCTGCGCTGGTAATATATAGGTAATTGTTTTAATGCTTCCTCAATAGCTATATCTGAAATGGCTGGTGTCTGATTGCATGGTTGGATAGTTGGAGACATCTCGGTACAATAACGGAACATCGATTCATTATTCCATATCAATATCAATTTAATTAGGTGAAAGGATACTATCATGGGATTAGAATTGAAAACTAACCAACTTGGCTAACAAAAGAAGACTGATAATACTATTACACTAGAGACGGACATGGAAATCGTAAATGGTACAACTCTGAGTCGAATCTGACGCCTGGAGAGATTGGAGAGCAGAAACAGGCAAAACTCTGTCTACAGACGCAACTCTTGGTACAAAAACATTTCATTTCGCAAAACGTTTTACTTACTTCGTCAAGTAGATCCTTTACTCGAAAGCCAGATTTTCGGCTTTTCAAAGCAGATTATCTCCTCTTGTCAAGAGCGATCTCAAAGTGGAAGTGTCTATAATCAATTTAAATGCGTCGCAATGTAAGATGGGCTATTGGCGATGATCGATAAGAATGAGATGACTGAAGACGGCTATTACTGGGCATGCACGAAATGTCATGAGGATAACAGATGTTTTGTAGTCAAATCATGAACCACACCATGCATGAAAGCTGAAACAACTTCGTTTGTGTGCTGTTGGAAACCCTTCCAGCTGTCAACAAACTGCTCGGTTGTTCTTTTTTTACTCCACTGTTTGAAACTGTTTTCGTGCAACAACATAAACGTGCTCCCCAACCTTTTTTATATTTTCATTTTTTTTAACTTCTATCTTGCTTGTTTTAAAAATCTTTAATTTTGCGTTACTTTCCAAGACGAAGCAAGAAGTGAAGGAAACTCCAGTTTGATAGCAGTACAACGAACTCAGCAAAGGTCGCCCTCCGTTTCACACTGTACTATGTCTTTTACGCCAGCAAAAACTCAACAGGCGATTTTCATCACAAACGACCGCTCTGGGGGATTTGCAATGCCAGAGATACAAGAGAGAAGAGCTACATGGTCGGAAAACCACCCGGTCGTGAGTTTCCTAAGGCATTTGCTTCTGGGATAACCCCTTGAGTTGCTAACGTCTTCATTAAAACACATAATTTGTTCGTTTTAATGAAGAGGCCCCCTGAATTGTCCAGCCGTCCTTTGAAACAAGGATCAGAGGAACAAAGATAAATACACTCTGAAAAACTGAAACTGGGTGTCATTCATCCTAGCTGAGTAGACACGCCAGCTCAGTGGTAGTTCCCATTATATATACTGATAATTGCGCAACGCAATAATTCTCCTTACAAACCTCTCCCAAAAGCAGCAGAATTTTTTATCTAAAAATTACCAAAGGAACTTCACCAAAGAAAAGCACTGCTCAAAAGCTTTCAATTGAATGGTCACACTTTCGGACTTCAACTACGGACTCAGATGTTAGAACTACCTTGTGCAGCAAAATAAACAGCACCACAGGAAAGCACTGCGTAATAGCTTTCATTTGAATGGTCTCATTCTAAGATTTCATCAGTCCCCGTACTCAAAAGTTAGCACCCCTTTATACAGCGTAAATATTAAACAGCGGCGCCACAGGGAAGCATATGGTTAGAGGATGGTAAGCATAAACTGGAATATGGTTACACTTTTATAGGATTCGACGGCATTGACTCAAATCTAGAACCATGTTTACAGCAAAGTAAACAGAATCGCTTTCTTCTTATCTTCAAATGAATCGTACAATTAAACTAGAAAATGAATCATCTTTATAAAAAAAATGGATAAAAAAAAAATAATCATCTTCCAGGCTGTACGCTTATGCTCTTACCTAACGGATGAATCAGCACAGGTTTTCAGTAGCAGAGAGTCAATGAACTATAGTAAGAAAACGTTGCTTGAAGCTTAACTTGTAGTTCAATCAAATCTTATCACTTTGATCCCTTTATTCATGTGCCATATCGCCACAACACAAACAAGATTCCCAAGTAATCGCTCACCAGGTGAGCATATCTAATAATTAATTATAAATTAGCCAGCTCACGCCAATAAAATCATAAGAAATTGACTTTGGTTGCATGCCATTTTTAATTTTCAGGGCATTTCACTGAAGTGCCCGACTAGAGCAAAACCGCAACTTAATTTGACAACCACATCCTGGTGCTTATTAATTCCACTCGAAAGGCGAAATGAAAGGCTGTCCATCATCAGGGCAAAACAGGGATAACACGAACATTCCTAAGGGTGACAACTTTTAACCACATTGAGATTCCATTTAAAAAAAGTCGAACAATCAAGACTTAACTCTAACGTAAACTGCTTAAGGCATATTGTAAGAATCGGGATATTTGCTAAGTTCTTAAGTCTCGTCTCTCCTTGACCTCAATCCTCAGCCGGTAATAAGCTAAAACATTCAAATGAATTTTCATGGGTCTAACTTTTGATTCTGAGAAAAAATCCTAAACAAAAGCCGCGCGCAGTCCTGTTAGCATATTTTGACGTGTAAGGATGATCTAACTTTTGGTTCTGTGGGTAAACTCATTAAGAGATATGGCCATTCAAAATGAAAGCTTTTGTAAGCCGCAACCACTTTCCTGTCGAAATAGGTCTAAAATAAATGTTACGGAGTAATTTTAGATGAAAGCCGCAATGACACAGCGACCCAAACATTTTGAGCCACAGAGTACAGAGAGTGCGACGCATAAAAAAAACCACATCTAGAATATGAAACCGATTCATCGCTTTGAAAGAAAAAGCTACCGACACAACCATAAACTAAGCAAAATATTGCCACACATGAGACAAACACTTGTTTTCCGATCAGAAAAGCGCGCGTTAGTTTGTGAGAATGATCACATGGTATGAGGCTTGACGAGGGAACAATGTGGCATTTATGACCGATCTAATTCAGGAAATTGTTCGACTTGCGGGGAACATATGTGGGGGATGTTTTTAATTCGAAGAAAGACCATAAATGGATTGTTAATGAGGTTGTACGAGACATAAAATTCGTTAGAGACGGAACATGGCTAGATCCGCATGAGTCTGCAAAAACATTAGCTAAACATCGAGTCACAACTCACATTAAAAGGCGTTTATAAACTTCTTAAACCGATGTAAATCTCACAACAGCTCCGCATTTCAACTGCTACCCGAAATATTAATCTTTTACTCCAGAAAATACGCCAAAATTCAGAAAAAATCATAGCCGTCTAACCATTGCTCCTATTTGTAGTACCCCAAGGTAGTTTTATGAACAAAAACCTTCAAATAATTAATATGAAAACCGGCGTTGGCCTCTTTTCGTTGAGACGTAGTGTCAGAAAGTCGATCCACTTATTGAAATATTCTTGGCGGTATAGCATTGCATTCACCTTAGCGCCGTAAGTACCAAAGCCCTTCGATTGATCGATGTCAATCTCGCTAAGGAGTTTTATCTAGAACTAAAAATGCACTTGAGAACAACAACAATAACCTGTAATTTTCACTGTATTTCGGTTAGAAAATTTTTATGTCCTAACACGAGAAGCGTGTCGTTATCTTTCAATTTTCCGTTCGCAGACGGCACAGTTTGCCTCAGGTAGATTTGTTTTCCCTTCGTAACCATTTGAATTATTTGAAACGAAGAGGACAAAAAAAATATTCTAAGCAATACATACACACTGACCAAAAAAGATGACCATACCTTAATATTTAGTCCTTCTTGTATCGTATAAAAAGCACTTTCAATTCCAGCTCAATCGTTCATTCCTTGAACTTCTTTGTCAATGGATCTCCTTTGTTTTTAGGTGTTAACCAAGTCAAGACAAAAGAATTTAACCTCCGGCGACCGGCGGGTCTCTCCTTAGCTATTGCACGATCCATCTAGAACCACCAACGCCTCGCTTTTTAACTAAAACCACAACGAAACGTACTTCCTGCGGAACAATCGCGTCATGACGCAAAATCGCTTTCCGTCGCAACGCTTACTAACCCCAAACAGCAACCTTCAAGGCGAGAACGCTACTAAAGGCACATCTGGAGTTTAGTTCCAGGTCTGTCTGAACATGATAATGTTAATTCTCGCAATTATTTGGCACCAGAGTCAAAACGCGTTACGCCGCACGATCAGATGCTCCTGATGCCAGCAGATCTACTTTCAGCGAAGGTACATGTAACTGGTTTAGTTTAGATATCACAATGGTAACTTGCGTTAGAAAACGACAATAATTGTTTTCAGCAGACAGGTGACGACAATAGCAAAGACTTATCAGTATTTTAAAGGCCATCAAAAGAGAATATTTGGTTCCCCATTGCCTTCTTTCTCGGTCGAGAGAGCCTGGATCATAGTGCGCTTTCCATTTCTCAGAACAGTTTTTAAAATCATTTCGAAAACGGAATGCACCACCTTGAACCGGCGGCAGTCAATATACCACTGCTTTTAATTGCTTCAAAATGGCGCACGCTACTCTCAGAATGTACCATTTTGGGATCCTGGGATTTAGGATATCGGGAATCATTTTTACAAGTACCATAAGCACATCTTTTAGTCGTGGCCATGATGTTCGTACACTAAAGTACACTAAAATGTGTGGTACGCGTGTGTTCAGATCAAATGTTTTCGCGGTTTGTTTACATCAGAAGTCACGTGACACTGCACGTGAAATCTAGCGCCGAAAAGGTGAATTGATACACTGACAAATGGAAAACGGCTATAGCTTTGATGTCCCTGCGAATTAGATCTTGTAAAACAAAAAGCTTTTAAACAAAGCACATGCAATGTAGGTAAGTCCAGATGCACGTTTACGTTCGCACAACTAGCATTTAAAGAGATAAATGGAAGGCAGTGAAAAGAGTCGCAAACTGTCGTAACTTTGAGTTCAGTGCGCTCGAAACTCGGACCACCTTATGATTTTCCAACTCCATTTAAAATCCAAAGGTCTAATGGGCTCCCTTTTCAGAAGAGCCAAATACTGTGCAGGCCTATTTCAGGGCAAAATTGATCAAAATCTATACCTCATTTAACACCAAAAAGGAAAATATACAACCCAGTTTCAGACAAAAACAGTTCAAAAACTAAAACCCTTCAGACCGCCCATACCAGTACAACTGAAATATTCCCCACCCACTCCTCCCCATCCCTCCCAAACCCGGGCATTAAATACCGTCCACTGCTGTGGGAACTCGCATAGTAACGAACCACAAATAAATCAAAATTGAAAGTGGACATTATGGCGCAACTGAGACGTTTACTGTTTTCAGGAGTATATGAGGTAAAACTAATGTTCTGGCGATTTCAAATGTTTTTATCTAGTAACTTACGTAGAGAGGAAGTATTTACCTTTCCATTGGATCAAGGTCACCTTATTGCAGGAGAATGACTGGGGTGTGATGATAAGCAGAGAGAGTTGAGCGCCTTAAAGTTAATCCTCTTATCTTACGATTGTAAACTCTGAGATAAGTGACAATTTTTGAAACGATCTGGATTTGGTACACTGCTGATAGTAATCTCAAACGCAACGGAAAGGGTTATGCTTGCAGATTGCATCATTTAATGCCTAGAAACACGTCTGTAAAGAAATAGTCAGAAATATTTCTTTAATATCTTCGAAACTTTGCTACCACTACCTCTGAAATGTTGGACAAAACATTTTGAGACGTTCGTTTTTTGGTACATTTTAGCCGCCCTGTGCTATTTATTTCCGATTAGTTTTTAATGAAATAACTTAAAAAAAGAATCCGTTAGTTGTTACAGTCAACTCCCTTTATTGCAGAATCACTCTGGACCCAGAGTTAGTGTCCTTAATAGCGAGAGTCCGTAATAGCGGGATTTTATTTCAGTCGAACGTCTGTAATGTAGTTTTGCTGGGGACTTATCTGATGTCCGTATTATCGGGGCGTCCGTATTAGCGTGGTGTCCACAAGGCGAGAGTTGAAAGTATATTAAACCAGTTAATAAGAGTTTTGCAGTACCTTTGACCATCAATCTTACACAAAGTAAAACTGGAATATGACTAACTGCAGTTTTCAACCACAAATACTTAAAATATTCAGTAGTCAGAAGATTCCAGAATTTGAAGTATTTCAATTTGCTACCCTCACTTCTAAACAAAACGGCCGTCAAACTTTTATTTGAAGCAAAATTCATCAATCAATTCACCACGATAGCCCACAAATACAGCTTCAGCACTAGGGGGCTAAAACCAACTGTTCGGCTGTAGTAGATCCGTCAGCACCTGCACAAGGGTTTTTAAAACGGAGTAACATGTAAAAGTGTTCTGTTATCGTTAGTGGGGTGTGTGACCGAATATTCTGCCCTAGGGGTGGAAATTTGAGTACAGCATTCTCAGAAAGTCAGTCGCTTTGTGTTCGCGTATACCTTGACCCTAAAGACGAAGGATGGTTCGTAACCTACAGATAAACTGGCGGAAATACGAATATACTGCCACAATTGGACAATTATTTAGTGATAGCGCCTTAAACGAGTAAACAACTGTTGGTTCGAGTACAGTCATGTTTAACTGTGGGATTTTTTTGTGGGAAAAAATCTATTTAAAAATCACTGTGTTGCTGTTTAATTAGGGGAAAAAAGGAAAGAAAGCTAGCAATATCGGACCTTTAAATCATTTTAACTCTTTAAACCCAAATATCAGCATCAATTCTCTCTCTACTGTTCTCAGAATATCTTTATGGTACAATTTGGGAGAATTGCTTCAAACATCAAGACATTTTAAGTGATCACTTTCTTTATTCTCATAACGGCTGTAATCTTGATCAAGTACTCATACTGCAAGGAGACATAAAATGTTGTTACCATCAGGGTTTATTAAAGATGTTTTTCTGACTTATTTTTCATCAGTGAGTTATTTTAAAGAACTTTTAAGCCTTGGGTCAAACTCATTACGATTCAGCAGAATCGACCGGATAAGCCGATAAACAGATAGCATTATTTCAAAAGTTCATTTAATAATCCTCTGATCTTGTATTATTAAACTCTGATAAATGGTCATTTTTAGAACAAAAAAGTTAAGCTGATAGAGATCTCAAACGTAACGGAATTGGGTTGCAATGACCATTGGCGCAATTCCATGTCCAGAAACACGCCATCCAAGAGAACAAGCACGAAAAGTGTGTATTTTCGGAAGAAGACCGTAAAAGTTTGCATTTTTAAGTATACATGGTGTTTGAAAGGGCAATAGCTATCCAGGACATGAATCGATTTATAACACCGCAGGCTCCCCTCCCTCCCTTTCATCTCCACCATACCTAATCGGACCTGTCTCTTGTTTCAAGGGTTCTGTCATCGTAGCGGGGTGTGTGAGCATAAACAGTTTACTTCAGCGGGGGTTGACATTTATATAACAAATGATCTGGTGGGAGGGATACCAAACGTTTAAAGACATAACATTCTCGTTTCAGATTCTATTGCCACCCTCGTCGAACATTACATTGACTACATGATTGAAGCAAGACATTTACAAACGCCTCAACTCAAAGATGGAATGAATTTATCAGGTGGTTGCCTAGTGCTAGAAGCTATCCATGGGACTCAACAAGAACTACAGTCTCTTCTTGATTAGTATAGTCTACTAGCGTTATATCACGAATGCTGTTCTCTTATTGGCTACGCTACTCACTATCTATTCTGTTGTAGATAGTGAGTAGAGTGAGTAGCCGGCGCGTGGTGTGACCTATTTATATCATTATTTAATAAAAACGTGAACCTGTCTTGTTGCTAAGTTTTGAACGACTAGTAGATTTATACTAAAACAATTAGATTATTCGCTCTCGAAATTTTATGCGTGATAGTTGATTAGGGCATCACGCGATATAAATTTCGAACTCATAATCTAATTGCTAAAAACAGATTGTTTCTTTTTATTTTTTTCCCGAGGCACCTAATTTTTCAGTATGAATTCCTAACCACTGTATTTTGGGCTCCTTGAATTTTTCCTAAGGTGGAAAAAGTTTTCTATGTTTCATTACATCTCACGTCGAATAAGTAGGTGTCGTTAAGTTTAAACAGTCTAACGCTAGACCGTTTATTAAGGTTGAATAAAAACAACATTAAAGTAAAATAAACACTCACGTACAAATATACAACCGTCTTTTGTTTCAGTCGACTTTGAAAGAACAGAATAACTTTCCTTGGAAAATAACTGCCATTCCTTTCAACGGAAAAGCGTGAAAAGTTTCATGCTCAATTCGTAAACCAAATCACAAAAATACTCACGCAGCTGGCGTGACTCAGCGAACATGTCTCTTGACTGGAAGAATGAATTGAGGTTGGAATGGCGTGGGCGAGGGTGTGTTTTCGAGGAGTTAGAAGCGAAAACAAATATCTTTGTACAGTTTAGCTGCAGCGGGAACATCTAGTTATATTTACAGGAACAATATTTCCAAATAAAACCATACCACTTTTCGGGTGTCGTTTATGGTAAATATTCTAACCGGAGGGTCAAAAGGAACGGTAATAAACAAAAAATGACACTGAGAAACAAGTATACCAATTTAAAAAATCTCTCTGTTTGATCAACTTGTCAAAGACAAAATGGAATTCCTTGGTCACTAATACTTGGGCATTACTTCACTACCCTTAATTTCCAATTGAAGCACGAGAAAACGCCAAATCGGATTTCAACGCTTTTGTATTCAGTTAGAGGTCTTAAAAAGAAACTAAATTTTCCCTTTCAAACAGTTGTACTCAAGGGTTCTAGTAAGTTCAACATTTGAGGCGTTTCTAAAGCCACAATGGGCTGTAGCGTGACTCAGCGAAAACTGATGTCCCGTAACAGGAAATGTGAATAGCGTGGGCGAGGGTGCAGCATAGCCATGTGACAGAATACGGAAGCATAAAAAATGTTTAGCTGCAACTGTAACATCCCAGCTAAATTCGGAGGCAGGCCGGAAAGTATCAAAAACATAAATTAGAGCACTTTAAAGAATAATATTATTTTTACACAAAGGCGAAACCCTGGTAGCACAAACACGTTAAAAAAATCTTTTTGAAGGAAACCAAGAGAATCATCGTAAATTCAATATAGCGTAGCATGTACTGGTCGAGTAAAATTAAAGTGCCCCTAACCCTTCAATTTGTTTTCTCGTGGTAGATTTCCATATCTTTCAAGAACTCATTTTCGAAAAAATTTTTGAGAAATATTGAATCCATTTTATTTTACGAGCGCTAAAAGTTACTGAAATTTTTAAATTTTTGCGCCCTTTAAGCCCCGCTGGACAAATTTTTTTCTCGTGGGCTCATTAGGAACGAGCCAATGAGAAGCGTCCGATATTTGACACTTTCTTAGCTGTGACGTAAGAAAAGGACACCAGAAGGATTCAGAAGGATTCAGAAGGAATCTTATGCATGCTGATTCCTTTCTCTACATTTCGAGAGTTGCTGCATCCAAAAACCACACATTTTCCAACCATTTTCTCTGTTTACAATTGAAGCATTACCGCGAATCTTCGGATATTTTTGCACGATGTCCTTTTCTTACGTCACGCTCCACATTTGGCCGAGTGGGGGACTAATGCGAACGATAGGTGAAAATATCGACAAGACTGCCTTCACTTCTAGCGCTCGTAAAAAAAAAAGGATTCAATATTTCTCAAAATTTTTTTCGAAAATGAGTTCTTGAAAGATATGGAAATCTACCAAAAGAAAACAAATTGAAGGGTTAGGGGCACTTTAAGCTCATATGATGTTGAGTCAATCTGAGGGTGGGTTAATTCAACGAACAACAGTCGGAGTCTATCATTCATCATTCATTAAACTAAACAAAAAATGCTTTGATTCTGGTTACACTGGGAAACAATTGGGTCGATCGGTTTTTCAATTTGTTTGTTTATTTGTGTACTTGTACTTATACAACTTTCTTTAAAGCTAAATCTGCGCTTGATAGTAAAGAAAGGGTCATGAAATCTACGAAAGAACTTCTCAGTAGTGATCAATTTTAAAAGCTATTCTAATAGTCAAAACTGACTATGCTAGCCAAACTCCAACCGGCAGGGGACAATTCGATCTTATATAGAATGCTTCCTGTCCAAGCTGTGAGGGTGTTTCTCGTTTCAAGGAAGAAGACAGAAAAACAAGTGTTCAAAGAATGTAATCACAGAAAGGAAAGATTCGACGATAACGCAACAGTATAAACACCAACTACAAGAGAACGCACAGCGTTTTCAGAAGAATGCCGAGCCTCTTAAAATGGCGATAATGCTCATGTCATGGCCTGCCTTGGTCAAAATTATGAAAAACAAATTCAACCATTTCCCTCGGAGTCCTCAATTCCAAAAAATGCAGACTGAACCACAGGAAAGTAAAGCTCAGTATCTTGTGCTTACCAACCCCCATCCTTTTTATCTCTAGTTTTTTTTTTTCTCCCTCTCTTTTTTTCGCCCGTTCCCACCTCAAGCGTCTACTAGTTTTAACCTGAAAGGACACACTTGAGAATGTGCAAATAGGCTCTACGGTTAGAACCCCCTTGTAAAATACTAAAAGGTACCACAATTAAGTATTCCCCAATAGCTTTCAGTTGAATAGCCAGTCTCAGATCTGATTCAAAACTTTGAACCATGACCTTACACAACGTAATAAACAGCACCATGAGCCAAGTACTAGCCAAAGCTCTCATTTTCATTGTCACCGACTTTAACATTTCATCTTCAGATTAAAAAGTTGTAAACACAATTTAGATTTCCTTCTAGAAAGATTTCAATTGCATCTTCTGATGCTAAAAATAACTTACGAGGTGAAAGAGAAATTTGTCAAGCCAAGAAATTATGAGGAATTGAATCGAGACAAGAAAGATTTACCTAAGGCGCTAAGACAACTTCCTTTACCCCGGTAAGGTGGGACAAAGGAATTGTTTACAAGCATAACTGTAAAAAGGGGCGGGAAAACACATAAGCGAGAGTGCTTTTTCTTTGTTTCTTAGATGGGTGATGTTATGTCAAAATAAACTCAGTTATATTTATGTCTAGAAATACGATACATGGGTCATATATCTTTCCTCATAAATCTGTTGTTATATTAGACTGAGAAAGCTCAGCCCGTTGTGTTCAAGTTTCAACAACCATTTCGTTTGGCACCTTGTTGTCGAATTAAGAAAAATCCGGAAATCCAGCCTTGTGAATAAGAATTACAACCAATAGGCAGTCGCATGTTTGTGTTAGCTACTCATCAAGAATTAATAAGTCTAAATTCTCAGCCACCGCAAAATTTGTCACCGTCTAGAAACTGTTATGATGATTTTCGACATGTTGCCTCGGGCTTGAAATGTCACCGGAATTCCGTATACGACAACTGTTTGAGCCCACGCTCAAAAAGGCGATGGCTGACGGAGGACTGCCGACGTGACAAGATCCGGTGGGCCGGACTCGTGACTACTCGAGTTATTTCTTGATTGGTCAATAAGATTCGGAATGTTTCGGATCCTTTTACGAGTATTTTAACCTCCTTCAAATTAGGTTTCGCGACATTTCATTAATAGTCTTCGAGATGTGGTAAAGACAAAAGCAAATGTTCTTCTGTACAGTTTCACATTTTGATTTAAATAATCCCAAACTCAGACTGAACATCGGTAGCCCTGACGCTGACGTCTCTAGTTGTATAATCAACCTTGCAACCTTGGCAAGGAATCAAAATTACCGCGCGGAGCGATTTTGGAGGCAACGGGTTGGGAAAAAAAACTGTAGTTTGTGTTTTGTATTTCGGGTGGTCTTGTTTTATACGGGATCAGTAACCCAAGCTTTTACGGATCACCTTTTTGGCTCGTCATGGGTATATATACATTGCCTTTCATTTCTTACTTTTGTAACTCATTTTTTCGACCACTTAATTGAAATAAATACACAAATAAATTCTTCCAAGCTAGCCTTGATTATGTCTTTCCTGTGGCTGCTATTTATTGCAATAACTTGCTGCAATTTTAAAAGGTTTACATCGGTTTAAGATGTATGCAAAGCACGCTTTACAACTTGCAACACCCGCAAATAGTAACTAGGCGATGAAGATGAAACTTTTCGCTGTTGTTGTTGTTTGTTTTGGTCGGTTATGGGATGGCAAACATCTGCATGCATAAGAATGTTTTTAGTAGTTTGTATTTATCATTTCTTGCATGTTTTCAACTTTAAAATCATTGTATACTTATAAATTACGAGTTCTCCTTTTAGATTGAAATAATTATTGTGAAATACTTAAATCTGTATTACCATGTAAAACGTAGTGTCTTAGTAGATTGTACTTGTCATATTTTTGTGTTCGTCTTGCCCCGCCTCGACTAGCTGTAGCTATTTACTGGATAAGCAAGCCGCTACTTAAATATGCTATATCTTTGAAATGAAACATTCATTAACATTGATAAACATTGAATTAAACACAGCAATTCGTTGGGATGTCCACATATTAACCGCCCTTGTTTTGTGAGAAAATGCATGGCTATGGAGTTAAGAAAAAACTTACCCATATCTAGGTGTCTCCCCACTACTTCGTTGTTATCAGAGGGATCGCTTCGGTGCTTGCCGTATTGAATAATGACTGGTTTACCTTTCAACAAGTAGCCGTTCACAAGCTTTAATGCAGCAGTTGCTGAGGCAATATCTGAAGTCAGAAAGAACGAGATCATTAAGTGGTCCATGCATTCACAATTGCTCTACACTCTCAGTTGCGGATCAAACCTAACTTTTTGGGTTATGTTACGAGACTAACTTTTGAGTGAAAGAAAAAAAAAACTTTTGAATCTGTTAAGGAAATTCCGAAGGGCAAACATTGAATGAACACTGGTAATGCTATTTGTTTTCTTTCAGTTTAGGGTTTGTCAAGGCGAGTCAATATAATTAATTACATTCAATTTCTCATTGCCGCGTTTCCATAGTCAACAGAAATCTCTTCACAATGCAAAAGTGCGAGTTAAGTTGAATGCGTGGGAGTAAAAATCGGTGTTCAATTGAGTGTCATACAACCAATAACTAAGTAATTACTCTGACCAATCACAACAGACCTAAACAGCACAACGAACCAATCAGAACTCGAAGTAACTACAGGCAACCGGCGCCAAGTGCGGGAAAATGCGCGCGAGCAAGTCATGATTGGTTTCAGGTTTTGATTCTCGTTGGTTGAGAAAGTGGCGCGAGTTTTGACAACCAATCACAGAGCGCAGTAAAACTAAATGTGAATTACTTTCGATACTCAAAAAAGACCACTCTATACTTTTCCCCCAGGTTTTCACTCACATACATTCATCCTCTACAGGTATACCACGAACTCGCAAATGACCTGCCGCCCCTAGTTAGCTAGATAGTTAAGTTGCTCTCGCAGTGGTCAAAGGTTCGAATCTCTTTTAGCCGTAGCTTTCTATTTACAATTCTCAAGTTGCGTACATTACTGTGATGGTTTTTCATGTACTTAAAAGTTTCTTTCGTTAACAACAACTGCACAAATGCATCAAAACATCACAGTAATTAAAAATTTATGGATGATGAAAAGAGAAAATAAGTGTACAAACAAAAAATAGAAAAGACTTATTGAATTTTTTAACAGTGGTTAGATAGTTGTATATGAAATTACAAGTTTGTGGCTAACTAAATCGGGAAAAATTAATGAAACAAAGCGCACTCAACAGAATAAAGACTATCTACTGACGACAAATCAGTTATCACTGACCACCAATGACAAATCCTTTGACCACAACGCCAAAGAAATTAATTCCCTCGCAAATCATTTTTTGGAACGATATTGCCTTTGCCAAAAAGGAAACTCATTTGCAAATCTATAGGCTACTGAAAAATAAATTCCCTAAATTTCACTGGCTTTGGATAAGGATTAAGAATTTCCCTGGCTTGATACAAAGTTCCTTTACTTTCCCCTTACCTTGAAAGAAAAGAAAAACTCCCGATATTTTCTCCGATTTTTCCACGACCGTGGCAATTCCGCAAAGAAGAGCTTTCAAGAGAAGATACTTAAGTATTTTAAGAAAAGCAAACAAAGGAAGAATACTGACAGTATCTCACAAACGGGGAATTATGCCATGGCGCCTGAACAGATTTTATCTCGACTTTTGATTCAGGAAATATATGTTTGCTAAAGCATAAACTAACAGTAATCACAGATTAAACGAGTCGTTCCATTCCAAACGTTAAATAACGGCTTCCTTTTTCTCTCTTGATTGCATCTAGAACTGACAAGGTAGACGCCCATGTATGTTTCAACTTCCTTTGTCTTTTATTTTCGCTTTGATTATTGTTGTAATATTGTCGTTCCTTTTTTAGTTATACCTGTACTTACTTATTGACTGTAATCGTTCTTATGTGTATGTGCATGTGGCACATTTATGTGTGTAGGACATTCGTGTGTGTGCGATATATTTAATTAATAAATATCATTAAAAACATCATTAGACAAGTTGTTAGGTAGCATTTATCGTATCTTGCACTTAAAGGAGAAGTATCACGAAAATTTGCTGTCATTTCAAAACCCAAAAATGTTTGACTGTCAGCAGAAACAACGAAACAATTGTCAATTTGGTTAAAAATTATCACCCCAGTGCAATAAAGCTGTCGATTAGTGCCTCTGGCCAGAGACAGGGTAGGCCGGTTTGGATTGAAACTTGAAAAATATGAGGCTAATGTTTTTCAAGTTCTCGCATTTTTGTTTCCAAAATGCCCTAGAACAGATCACAAGTTGTTTCTTTCAAGAATTGAGTTGATTTCGTTCCTCTCGTCATTCTAGAATTATTTGGCAGGTGATTGAAGGTCTTATTTCATCATTTTTAACAAAAGATATCAAAAACCCCATGATACTTCCCCTTTGCGTGCTGAACCATTTACACTCACGTGCTTAATTCAACCCGTGTTTTAATCTGGAGTCAATCTCGTTCCCCGAGGGTCAAGAGGAGCAAGGTTTAAAAAGGGACACGCAAGGAGAAAATATAAGTAAAATAATTCAAATAAATTTTCTGTTTTTCCAAGATCGTTCCTGGGCCTTTAAAAGAGATATTTGTGTACGATTACAGATTGATCTTTTTTTAACTCTTCAGCTACATTTTAAGTTGCAGAACGTTTAGCGAACAGAGGCTAATTTCCCGAATATATGAGCTATCGTCGGCTTTCCGAAAATCCAAGCTGGCCTTATTTTGCGCTTTGACCAACATTTTTGTCCCTCCGTAAAATAATTTTAACAAAGAATTCGAAAGTGCTTGTTCTTCTTTAGTAACTACATCCTAATTTCTGAGGTACTCAAGGCCTTTGACACAAATATTCCACCGACAGGAAGTATTGGATGCTCATGGTGAAAATTTGGAGACCTTGCAGACCCGGTCACTAAGGCACTTTGCAGAAAAATTAACAGTAAACGATGACGAATTGTAGATTTAGTAAACTAGCTTTCTGATTGTATTAACGTCAGACCCTCGTCTCAAGATAGTATTACAAAGTATTTGAATTCTAGAACGTGCCGTGGATTTATTAAATGGGAAAGTAAAAGAGAAAAGAACAACTTATCGATTAGTTTTTGAAGAGTTGTACTTCGTGTTGATGTAGATATATTTTTTAGTGCGCTTATATATTATACCTTTTGCCTCACTAGACCTCTTAGTAATCTTCAGTTAAGACCAGGATTGCGCTCGTTTCTGCAATTTTTATGTTTCTTACTTTTTACGGTTGTTTACTAGACAAGGAAGTTGTCTCTGCAAACTTTAATCTTACTTTACGTCATTTTGAAAATTTAATGTTTGATTAACATCTTTTTGATTGAGACATCCTGTCTCTGTTTTTAATAAATGAGCTTTTAAGGAAAAACGTTTCTTGACTTTTCTGATTAACTAAGGAAGCTTTCATTCAAATGAAAACGGAATAAGGCGCTGTCTCTTCTTTACAACCGAACCAACGTTGGCTGTTTTAGTTTTAAAACTTAGCTTGTCTTCAAAATTATACTGCAAAATGTAACCTGCTATTTTATTTTACGTAAAGCAGTGCTCATTTACTGTTAGTTTTGTCTTTCATTGAGGAGAAACTTCTGCAAGGAAATTCGTGCGGCACGTTTAATTATATCATAATATGACAACAAGCTGTCAATTTTGCCTACAATTTATTTTAGTTACGTCTTAATTTGACTAAACAAACACATTAAAGAAAGGTTACTGCATTAAGAGAAAGCGAACCACATAGAGATAAACGAAGAGGAGTTGTATAGATATAAGGAAAAGTGCAAAGAGAACTGAGAGAGAAAAGCTGTTAGTGAAGAGAATACACTGATTTTCAACTCTAATTCTGTGTTCTCAGTTTTGGGGAAAGAATTCACCGGTATCTCCCCGGACAACCTGATTACGATTGCGGATACTGTCCGTGATACACTGGTAGCTAACAAAACGACAATCCGGTTAGCCTAGTTTAGCTTAGGTATCCTGCAGTTTGCCTTTATATTTAACAATTAGATTATGAGCTCGAGATTTCTATCGCGTGATAGTTGATGAGGGCGAAGCCCGAATCAACTATCACGCATAGAAATCGAGAGCGAATAATCTAATTGTTTTAGTATAAATCTACTAGTCGTTCAAAACTAAACAAGTAAATTATCTACTTCCTCATCGCAGACACTTCGAAAACGCGAAGAAGCGGCCGCCATTTTGTTGAGAATCGCTACTCACTATCTATCACAGAATAGATAGCGAGTAGCGTAGCCAATCAGAGAACGGCATTCGTGATAGAACACTATTAGATTTATACTAATTGGGGTTAGAATAAGTCGTCGGTGGCCTAGTGGTAAGGTTTTCGCTTGGGAATCCGACGAACCGGGTTCGACTCTTCTTGGGGTCATCTCTTTTTCTAGCTTAAAAAAAAGTAGAATAAAGTACCTAAGTACAAAAAGAAAAAAAAAAGAAAAACACTGCCCTCCCCAGCGACTGTTCTGAGGTTCTCCGAATTCAGTTCCTGAAATCTCTGTAGCACATCCAGATGAAATCACCGTTATCCACTCCCTCATAAATGAAATCAAATAAACCAACCAACCTGGCATGGTGACAAACGCCTGTCCATTCATCTTCCCCTTCATCAACCTGACACTAATTCTAGGTCCCTGTTTTTCCTGGAATCTTATGAAGAGAGAGACTAGATCTGCCTCAGTGGTCTTGTGATGGAGGTTCTTGATAAACAGGACCTAGACAAAAAGTGTATAGTCTATAGTCGAAGGATTTATGGTACCAATTGCTGTCGAGAAAGCCGATTGCTTTCGATCGTTTCTATGTAAAAACGGAGAGATACTTAATACGGTTAGTACACGATCACAAACGGCCGAAAACGACGACTTCCCCAGGGGGAAGGGGGATAGTCCTTATGAGGCTCCACTCGAAAAGGGTAGGGATTTCACGAGCCCAAGTATCGAAAAGGGTGGGGAAACTGTCATTTAGGTATCTAAAAGGGCCTTTCAAAATATCTTGAACTGACCCAAGGATAAAATAATGTGTTTATACTGTAGGTATATGAAAGGGTTACCTTTCCTGTCACAAATGGTATATAAAAGGGCAAGGGTTTGGACCTAGGGGCAGAGCCTCCCCCAAGTACAACCCCCCCCCCCTCCCCCCAACACCCTGGGATTTTCCAATGCAAAATACTGCGGAAAGCGATCGCGTCGTCACGTGGTCCATATATACTATCCACGTTACAGGTAAGGAAAGATCGAATCTACAATGCAACCGAATTTTACGCCACTCGTCCACCCTCAAAGAAGCGTATTACTAGTTGCTTGGTGTTTTGAGCTCATGTAAGTTTTGGAAAGTTTTTACTGAGGCTTGACGTGACGGAATTCTGAGGTATAAGTTGGGCCGAAACGAATGGAAAAGAACCACACCACAATAAAAGGAAAACAAACATCCAAAATGGAGGGCAAGGAAACGACGACAAAGCAACATTGAAACACGTTAACTACTACAAAGTAGTGTTATAATTTGTACCAACTATGGTAGAGTGTTCCAAATCGCTTTCAGTTCCCACTGGACAGCGTGAGGAATGAAAACGTTCGCACGTCAAGGAAAGGGGAGTCGCTATTTTTTAAACTTTCAAGTACAGTTGCCCTTGCTCGGCTTGCGAACAGGGATGCGTGCGTCACTGGTTCACAAATTGGAAGTTGATGATCTGTTAAGGGCTAAAGAGACTCGACTTTCGTAACTTTACGGTGCATTCATTAAATTTCGTGGGATTATACACGTTCCACTATTCCAACTCAGTTGAAATTTACAGACGCCACACAACAAGATAGTAATGTTAAGCAGAGGCGGTTGATTAAAAAAGAAACGCTATTAAATAAATATTATATTCAAATGCATCACAGTAGCTTAGCTTAGCTCAGTTACAGATGACTTTTATGACAATTCGAAGAACTGTGATTGGTTGGAACTGGAAAATGCAACTCGCACTTAGAGACAAATGAAAACAGCATCAAGATCTCAGATTCTTGGTAAAACACGCGTCTACCTCGCCCCTCCCCCCGCCCCACCCCCAAACCACTCCCTTTTAGCTATCCTTCCCCTGCCTCTCCCTCGCCCCCCTTTCCTTCCCCTATCGGAATCCCTCTCCTAAGCACAAAAATACAACAAAACAAAAAACCTCAAACCTTGTTTGGCTCTCCCGGATGATAACTCATAAACTTTGGTATTTCTTTTATTTGCTCCAGCGATAATCTATTCTGGATGATTGCCTTCTCGTCGAGAGGCTGAATATCAGCTGGCAAACTAGGAGCGCCACTTTCCCCGCTGGATGAACTATTACCACCTTCAGGAGCCTTTCCTGTGTTTACAAAGCCTTCGCTTTGATTGTCACTTGTTTCAGAGGAATATTCGCTGGGAGTACACCTGGTTTTTTCTTGGGTTTTTGAAGATGAGGGTGGCAATTTTGATCTTGACAAAATCCTGTCTTGTTCCATCAGTGTTTGCAGTAGTGGATCATTCACTGCAGTAGCTGTAAGGATTGTTGTACAACAAGGCCTGAATTTTGGTGATTTACGCCAAACAAGGTAAAATGGTAAAGAACACAATCGGATCACAAGATAGCGCCCATTGCTTATTACCAGTACCTATACCATGATGCCACGACTCCACACCCCACCCCCTCCCCGGTCTGCATTACATTGGATGTTATACAATTTCTGGGTAACCCGCGCGGCAGGCGCTAGAAAGGGGAGGGGAGAAGGGAAATTGATTGCGTGCACAACGCGTGAAGGGAGCGAGGAAGAGAGAGAGCTTCCTTTCCCCTCTCCCTCGCTCCACTCGCGCATCTCGCGCATGCCCGATTCCACGTCTCCCCTTTCTAGCGCCTGCCACGCAGGCTAATTTCACGGTTGCCTCCACCATTTTGTTAGTTTTGCTTCAGTTGATGTGTTTATGAAAGTATGTTGGTGTAGTGGTTAGTACGACTGACATCAGAGCAGAACATCAGGGTGGTTAAACGGCTAGCCTTTGTGCTTATCGTACTGTTTCCTTACAAAAGAAACTCTACTCAACATAAGGAACTAACGCAACAAGTCTACTGCGACGGCAACGACAACGTCACTTTGAAAATATAACGTCACCTCATTTGTGCTACTTCGCGATCGGATTATTTCAACTCACTTAACTTGTGATAAAGTGGCGAACTATAAGGAAGAGAATGAAAAATTCGCTGTCGTGTGCTCGCGTTCTTCGCAAAACCTTGAATTTGGTCATTTCACGTTGTTGCTTTGCAGAGGACGGCAACTGTAAATGTACCAACATTTAAAACGCACGTGTAGAGCGATTGTTTTTCTTCATTAAACCTATTGTTTTGCGGCGTTGTCGTTGCGTAAGTTCTCTCTGGGAGATAGGAAGATCCTGGCACCATGTAAACTACCTTCTTTCGGAAAGTCCTAGTACTATGGACAAAGAAGAACAAACATGGCGGCAGCCCGGCGAGCGTTTAGATGCTAAAGACCGACAATTTTTTTTCTTTTCCTCAGGTCTCCACATGCTAACCACTCCGACCAAAATTTCTGCATGTAAACCAAACGAAACGTTGTTTCGCCTTCTACGAACTTCCTAGTGCTAGGTTCTTCCTCCCTCCAAGTAAACAGTCCCTCAAGCTCTCTAATGTTACGTGCTATGCAACTAACCAGTCAAGATTAGCCATCTTTCATACCTTGTAACCTTGGTTGGACCAAGTGACTTAAGCCGCTTCCCTTTGGTGATCCTTTAAGCAAAGACTGTTCCACCTCCAGGGCGTGTCTGCTTAGCATTCGTACATTAGCATACAGATCAGGTACAGATAATGCTTCTTCACGCACTTTGATTCTTTTTTCAAGGTCATTCAGCTTTTCTTGTTCGGCTGATGGGTTTGCTCCGTATCGACTTCTTTTAGGAGCCTAGCAATTTCCAAGGAATTTGATACTTAGGTTAATATGGTCTTCATCTAACCTAAAAAAGACTAGGGCTGTCAAAATTATTTAAATAAACCAATCAATACAGAAAGAAAACAAATTGTCAAAACTCAGTCCACCAAAGGAATGCTTGGAAACCTCCATGACTATGGCCCACGAGATAAAATTAAGGACGGTGCCCACTTTAATTTGTTACTGTGCATACGTTCTGCGCATCTCGAGATACTCAGGTTTCCTGTGGGTAGTGCTCGCTTATACAGGAATATTTGCGCGGTTTAAACCTATGCGGAAGAAAGCAGAACTTAGCAAATGTTCTTGGTATCCCTAAAGAAAACTGGGGGTAACCATGCATTTTTCTGAGATAACAAAAACTGCCATACATTGCTTTATATTTTGGCGCTTTTAGAAATATTGTTGCTTAATTATCTCTAAAAAATGCGTGGTTATCCACAATTTTCTTTTTGGATTCCAATAGCCTTTGCTCAGATCTGCTTTTCCCGCACTGTCATAAATGGCACAAAAATACGTCTGTATTAGTAGGCACCGTCCTTAATAGAGCTCATGCTCAGTACGGATTTCATGGGTTTACTTCAGTACTGAAACATACACTATGCACAGAGCTAATTCCCTGATCCATCATTTGCCTCCTTAGAACAAACAAAACTCACCTTTGGAAGATAACCCTCTTGTTCAAGTTTAAACTGAATTTCTTCATCATTAAAGCCACACTCCTTAAGAGTCTGTACATACTGTTCTTGGCTCTGTAAAGACTGGTAATCTTTTAGGCTAAGGGCACCAGTTTTATCCGGACAAAATGGTGCATAAGTAGAGGATGATTGAAATGACTTCTTTCTGGAGAGCTGGCTACAAAAAAGCAAACTTTCAAGATAAACCCAGTGTTCGAAAATTAATCACAATACATTATTTTTTGTAAGTGCACTGCCACACAGGTAAATCAATCTGTCTTATCCTATAATGGCTTAGTTCCATGCTGCCCTCCAGACTGTATGCCAGTTGCTCGCTTGAGTTACACCAGACCTACTCGACGTCATGGGCACAATTTTCAACCATTTTTTTTAAAATTTATTTATTTGCCCAAACTCAACAACTACTACAATATTTCATTCATCACTGTAGTGACATTGTACTGTATAAGCTTATAGTTACTCTATTTTCCAAAGAAACGGTTAGCTCTACATCACGCACTAGCTCAACAGTGTCAAAGACATTCTTATTGTGAAGTCTTAGCACAGTGGTTTTCTTTGTGCTTTGGTGCTCTTAGCATATTGGTGGGCTTAGCATGTTAGCGTTCCTCAGCATATTGGAGTGTACCAGCGTTGGCGTTTCATAAGCATATCAGCGTCTGTATGCAGCACTCCTGGATGTTTGTATCACAGGTGGGGTGATGGTGAGCAGTTGCCTGTGGCTGCGTATGCGCACGCCATCACAAATGCTTTTTAAAAGTTGCACTGTGTTTCTGCTATCATGCTGTTGTGCGAGGTTTTTTCTCTCCTTATCCTTCTATGTGGCAACCTTTGTATCATTGGGCGGGTGGACTTATGATTATTATCAACGTTTTATAATTTGTTCTTTTTCAGTAACAAGTACATGTATTTCCACTGAGCCTAGGGCTTCATCAATGTGACAGGTGCCTAGTTGGCCATGGCTGGGGCAGGCTATTAGGGTGTTCTACCACCTTGGGGTTGAGTTTGCAGTTTCAGCTCTTTGGCTCTTGGGAACCCAACCTCCACTTGCGATATAGGCATTAGTTTATTCATTCCATTGCAAGTTAGACTTTTTCCTTTTTCGAAAAATCAAAGATTTAGCACATGCATCAGTTCACTTTTGGCTAAACTTGAAATATCAAGGATTGATCTGAATAGCTAAATGTGGTCAGCAGTATTACCATTCAAGTAATAATGTTTTTAATGAATATCAATGAACCAGAAAAAAAGTGCTTTTTGAAATAAAATTATTGTTAACCAAATTTTTGTTAGCAATTTTTTTACTCAAAAGAGTTTGCCAAAAGTGTATTATTTTTTTACAAAAAAAAAATACAAATGTGGCTAAATGTAATTTAGGCAAAGTTAAAATCAAGACAAGTGCTGGTCAGCGCTGCCCGCATGGCCGGGACATGCGGGGGCAGCAACCCCATTTCACAGGGGCCCCTGGGTTCTTACAGCTCACATGTTTGTGCCAATTCATTTCGCATCTGTTCACTTGCCGGAGCTTGTGCTGTCTAAGTTCGTGGCTCCCAGTCCCTCCCACCCTTTGGTAAGTATGGTTTGTGGTGGGTGTGGTAAGTATTTTTATTTGTATACTTTCTGTTTTATCTCCACTGATCTTTCAGTGTGACGGTACCGGGTGGCTGCCGCTGACAGGGTTGCCATGGTTTTGCACCTCGCTTAGCTCACTTCACCTGTGGCACCACCGGTCTTTCAGGCACCAACCCCCAAGCTCATCCACTAACGATGAGTTTAATAAGGTAGAGAATTCTTTAGTTAATGCCCAGGTACACACTGTTTCCATAAGTATCACAATCACTCAACAGGCGAGTCTTAAAAGATCCCAATAATTATTTGAATATTTCTTTTCATGTAATTATTCCTACAAACAATGGCTGACATTTTTATTTATCAGATCACACACAGTCTCTGTTTATAATACCATGAACTTATACACATATGAGTGGTGAAATTAATGACACAGTAATAATATTTTCCTTTGTCAGATCTCAAGCAGAAAAAAAGTCCAGATTCTGGACTTTTTTTCTGATTACTCAAGAATTTAGTTATAATTTATTACATAACTGTGTTTTGATTGGTTGTGATTTATTTTTTGTTTCGTTATTTTCTGGAAAGAATTTGTTGGTTTTCACACAAGACAGTGGAAAGCAGATTGATCGGTTTACCAATTGAAAGTAACTTTTCTTTTGCTTCAGAAATTAAATGTCCTGAAGCACCCACCACTCAAACTAACTGAATAGCAACACATGCTAATTGTGTTTTACTTTGCTTTTGTCTTTGTTTAATTCCTGTTTTCATTCTTTTTTTTTTTTTATTCCAGCAAGTACTAGTTCCATGTCCCTCCCATAACAGGTTACTTGGTTTGGACCCCCACCCCTGGAAATTCCAATCCAACTTTGTAGTTTCCATTAATATGTTTGGAATTTCCAAGGACCTTTCAGGCTATGGGAGAGGTACTGGTATGCCTATTTTCTGGAACCACACATCCCATCATATTGTACCTTTCCAGAGTAACATTTGTATCCAGTTGATTCTTTACCATTCCTCTTAAATGCTGGTCTGCCTCGGACTCAGTTCCAGTACCTGGGACTCCAAGACGCTGATCCTCAAAGGGCTTAGTGTCACCCCTGTTCATGCGAATCACTCCTCGACTTTGGTATCTGGCTGGATTTCCACTGAAAAGGAAGGAGAGGGGTTGGTATACAGTGTGGTCCCACAAAAAAATTCCTGATCAAGGGAGATAGGAATGGTACTCATTCTTGTTCTTTGAGGCCCTACCTGCCATCATAGTTAATTGAAGGACTGGTTATGAAACATTGTCATGAAAACATGGTGCAATTTTTATGTTGAAAGGACCACGACTGTGCACAATCCTTTGTTTTAATGCTCACACTACAGTTGAATATCTTAACAGGAATATTTCTATTGGTCAGTTGCTCCAACATATTTTAAAATCGATTCTGGTCTGTGCACGGTCAAGGCCAAAAATGCTTACAAAAACATATAACCAAGAAGTTGGTCAGGCTTCATAACCATTGCCTTTTATTAACTATGCTGCCATCTGATCAAAATGGATGAAAAATAAAGTTACCCTCAACCATGCTTATAATCTAGGACTCATTTTGGCATTATCAGATCCCATATTTTCCCTATCCAAAGCAGACATCCAGTAAAGATCAAGACACTATATATGGTACAACAGACTCGGTAGTCACTGTTTCATCACTATTCATTAACACAGGACTGCATCAGTGCATTATGCGCCGATCAAATCGAAACTTCAACATTCCCCCCCCCCCCCCCCCTCGGGCAAACCCCGGGCATTTGACTATTTTCTGTGCCCGGGGAGTGGGGAATTTGACGAGTAAGGCCTTCCCTGGAGGTGGGGAATTTGACCTTGCCTGGGTGGGGTGGGGAAAATTGAACCGGAAGTGTCAGGTTTCAAATCGCTCTTTTTTTGGGCGCCGAAGTCGCTAACAGCTATAAACACGTGTTTGGACGAGATAAAAGAGTTTAAAGGAAGAGATATAGCATTTATGAGCGATTGGCTTACAAGAAAGGTCTTCAAAAGTGAGAGTGCTTAAATATTAATTATTTTTATAGATTGTATATAAATGATGTAGATTTTTTACACAATGAATCAAGCTGCGGCTTTGTCCCACAGTGAAAAGTGAAAGAAATAAACACTGTCGAAAGAAAAACCGCTTTGGCTTAAATTGAAGTTTGAAGTTTGAAGTTTGAAGTTTATTTGGTAAGGTAGGGCATTTGCAGAATATCCTGCCACTCGAACAACAATCTACGTACCCGGCTAACTAATTAATATGTATTTCTAGTTCTTTAAGTGATGTAGATTTTTCATGCAATGAGTCAAGCTGCGCCTTTGTTCCGCATTTGTGTCTACAGAGGTTTTTAGAATATCCATAAAACAGCAGTGAACAGTGAAAGAAAAAAAAACTGTCGAATGAAAAACCGCCACTTTGGCTTAAACTGCAGAATGCCCTGGCACTCGAACACTCGATGTTGAAGTTTCGAGTTGATCGGCGCATTATGCTACATAAGCCACATCCCTTCAAACTAAGGTGGCCAGGTATTGTAAAGTTTACCCTCATATTTATGGTAACAACTGATGAATCGACTTACTTTTGTTTATTTATTCAACTTAATTTTTCTTCCCTTGTATTAAAAAGCTTGTCCTTCTTGGTATTTGAAATACTTCTGATTTTCCTATGAAACTGAGCAAATTGCTCATACAAGTCAATGGATGATAATGATCATGAATAAATGAAGAACTAACTCCTACCATGGAATTCCAGTCTGTTCATACGAGGTTGGATCAGGTTTGAATGGCTTACCACTCACTGAAAATTGGTTAAAACGTTAGGAAACAAATTATGTTCACTTCTGTAAGAAAACATTTCACTGAAAAGACATCTTTAAAGAAAAAAAAAAGCCAGGTATTATACACAGAGAATGAAAACATACCTGATCCTCCAACCATGTTGTTATTAAAGCAGGACGTGCAAAATATCTGTATTTTAAACAAATTTTAGCTCAATTTTATCGGCCATGTTGGATAAAATGACAGCGAGGATCTGGAGAAGAGAACGTGCACTAAGGTTTCTGGGAAGGAATTCACCTCGTATTGATTTCTGGGAATGCAATATGGTGGATCGATTCACATGGCGTCGACGTTGTGTTCTCGATTTTTTGCCTTTCCCTGCCCGTTTCACCGTAGATTCCCTACGGCTTTGTGGCTCAGAAGCTTGACTTCGAACTCTAATAGAAATGACAGCCGCTCGGTATCGGTATCTTCTTTACTAAAGGGTCTCAGACGCCGAACTCCACGTGAGCATGACGTTGATTCAGTAGTTGAAGAGAATGAGCAACAAAGTCGGTCATTATCTGAGCCTGAGGACGATTTCCAATCTGCTAGTGAAAGAGATAAACGATTTAGCCCCAGAAGGAGCCGAGAGGGAGTCCGAGACCAAACACGATCGCGTCCAAAGCCTGGACGGATTAATGTTTTGGATTCAACCAAAGGGCAGAAATATCCTCCCAAGGAAAGAGGATATTATAAGAAAACAGGGCGATTAGAGGATACAGCGGGTATTAAATACAACAAAGTCTTAAGAGAATTACGGGATGAAACGCATCAGAAAAGGCTGTCTTCTGAGGTCTCCTCTAATCTCCTGGACTCTCTGAGGAAATCTGGTGAAGAATCTGGGCCGGATGATGGGAAAAGTTATCTTGAAAAGTTAATGGAAAAAACCAGAAACAGAGAAACGAAGAGCCTAGGGACTACTCTAGTAACCAGTGAGACAATGCCTGTTACACCAAAGCCAGTAAAGAAACGGATGGAAAGGAGTCTTGAAGATTTAGAGAAGAACCTTAACCAGGCTGAGCCTTCACAAAAACAGGCAGATCCCGAGTTGAATAAGAGAATCAAAGGTATTTTATCGGAGCTGAAAGTGGCACCAAAACAGTTGGGAGCAGCCAAAACCATTGTTGCAGCAGTGGAGAATTGGGGGAGGTCGTCATTTAATCTGTCACAGCGAATTATGGAGGAGTACAAGGAGCAAACCAGCGAGATAACTTTTGATTCATCAGAGCTGTCCCTCTCTGAAGGACACAGGCTTGGTCTCTTTGATAACATCCTTCATGATGTGAAAGAAAAGAATCATAAGGTCTTCCGGCTAGATAATCCATTTTTGATACAGTCTATTCATATGGAGGAACTGGATAATGTTAATCAGATTGGAGTCTGGCAAAATAGCTTCAGACATGACATGAATCTTTCTAACAAACTTTGGCAGTACCCCATTGATAATGAAGTTTGTAAAGTAGAAGAGCATGGCATCAGCTTTGAGGAGCATGTTTTCCTCGAATACCTGCTGGATGATTTCCCAAGCAAAGGACCAGTGCGTCGTTTCATGGAGTTGGTTATCAATGGATTACAACAGAATCCTCACTTGAGTGTGGAGCAGAAGAAGGAACGGGTCCATTGGTTCAAGGATTACTTTTCAGATTTTTCTGAAGAGGAACTGAATTTTTGATCTTTGTTTTTAAATCTTCATTTGGATGCAGACGGCCATAATAAAATGTTGCTTGAGATATTACTCAGAAGTTGCCTCCTTCTTCGGCCACGAAAATGCAGTGTATAATATTTTATTCCTTTTTGAAACCCACTTGTACCTACCCTGCTTGAAGAGGTTTCCTTCTGGCACTTGTCTTTTAGCATGTACGAAGTCATTCACGTCTCTAGAATTTCGCGTAGTCGTCTTTACTTCCCCGAGAGAAACTTCTCTCGCGGAAGTAAACAAGCCAACTACGCGAAATACTAGAGATGCGAACAACTTCATACATGCTAAAAGACTTACCAGAAAAAAACCTCTGCTAGCAGGGTAATTTGTACCATGTCTTTCCATGCAAATCCACCACACCAAAAGCGATGGTTTATTCTTAGCATACGAAAACACTCATAAAAATGCACAGACATGTTCTAAAAACTTCAAACCTAGCACAAACAATGTTGTTCGTACAGTAGTGAATTTTGCAAAAACACATGGTTTTCTAGTGCCTATTGGCTGTTAGGTTCGCAAGGTATTCTGGTCAATTGTATAGCCTCCATCTTTTTTTGTACAGTGCATTGCACTTGGGCAAATGTCATTTGACAAGACTAATCTGTCAAAAGTTGGAAATAACTACTCTGCTGGGTCAATTATTGTGAGGGAAGAACACAAACCTGGAAGAAGTTGAGAAGCTACATCAAGTTTCAGTTATTTTCAATTCCCCCCCCCCCCCCCCCACCCAAAAAAAAAAATGAATAAATAAATAAATACCTCGAAGTTGGTTAAAAAGAAAAACAACTCTGCTACACCTCATTTATTTAACCCACTTCTCAGTCTTTGGAAATCTGATGAAACACTCTTCCTTGTGTCTAAATGAAATGCTGCTAAGGGCAATATTATTACTTTCCCCCTCCACCCACATCATTCCAAAGATAAGAAGTTGTCATAGAGGAGAAATGTCAACAGATGATATTAATGCAAAGTTGATTTATTACATTTCATGTAATGTAAATGCAAAGTTTTACAAAGTGAGAACCTGACAAGTGAAAAATAATAATTCTAAGAAATAAACTAAACTAAAACTAAAAAGAGATTACGTTCCCTAGAAGATACACTCCTCTTTTACATGTAATAACTTGACTACAATGTAGTTACAAAACTAAACTGATTTAATATTTTATCATCCTGTATGGTAAAAATAATGTTAAAGTATTATTTTAAGTATAAAAATAACGAGTCAAGTTAACATAATCATTGGTTAAAAAATAATTATGATGTAATGTACAGTAAATGAACGTAAATTTTGAAGAAATAGACATGCTTCAAAACATATTCCTACTAACCCTCCCCACCCCTCCCACTAATGGCTCCCAGAGGATTTTTTATTTGAACCCTCAAACCCATCTGGAAATACCAGTTTACCTTCATACGTTTTTGCTTTCGAGAATTCCCCCCTCCCCTCCCCCTTGGAATTTCCAATGACCCTCCTTGAGGTGGGTACTTGGGTATTTTCTGGAGCCACTGAGGAGGGCTGTGAGGAAACTGATTCAAGTTTACCTTGATACTTTCGCTTGAGTTGGTTCACTTGGAGCTACAGTACATTCTAAATCTAACAGATTTCAGTCTTCATGAATTGAATAAATTAATCAACAGTCAGTACTACTGGCCTTGGTAAATAAATAAATAAATTGATAAAAAATATTGTCAAGTGTACTGTGCCCCCACTGAAACAGGGAAGTGAATTCCAGTGCGACATTATCGTGCAAGGGATAAAAACTTGTAATAAGACCATGTTGTATTTTAATTTTAAATAAAATCTAAAATCTATCCAAGTGACAGCTATAAAGTCAATTACAATGTCCATCATTTTTTTATACAGTCAAATTCTTTTAAATATAAGTAGAGTGGATATAATTAAATTATGTACATCTCTAGCATCTACATATTTGACTATATCATCTTGGGTGAGGCCACTAGGCTTTCTATAATGACTGGGAGACGAGAAAGCTTGTCCTTGATTGACTCGGGCAATCTGTCAGAGTGACTGTATCTATAGAAAAGATAGAGGACAGTGTAATGTTAGAACATGTGCATTGTGACACTCATCCTGCAATAAGAGTTACACTGTACTTGAGTTTATTTAAAGCCCTTAGGGTCCGAAGGCTAATAAAGTTTGGCATTGCATTGTTTCATATCGTATCATAGTTTTTGTACATTCATGTATTTAGTATATTTATCAAGAATTTTACAGTACGAAAATTATCGCTTTCCACATGACCTCAAAGCTTTTTAAAGTTAATTACTGACCCAGTCAATTTGTGGCCTTTTTTCAAAGCTATATTCATTTGATAATTCACAAACTTTACCCAGATGTGATGTCTGTTTATCAAAACAACCGTAATTATAATATTAAGGGGCTCAAATCTTTATTGCTATATTTACCTTGTTATGATTCCACCACTGTCCGTGTATTTAATACTCGTAACAGAAGACTGAACAACCATCTGAGATCCATCATTGTACTGGACCCAAACCTCTCCAGTTGACAGCTATAATCACAAGCAAATTAATTAATATTAATATATTATACGTTGCTGTAATAATCAGAAAGGTGTCCAGGTGTTGCTTGGATGGCCCTTTTTCCAAAATAAAATTATTAAAAATTTACCCAATAACCTTTAAAATTTTAACTGGAGGCATGTATCTTAGACACCCAATTTTCAATTTGAGGATGAAAGCCTGGATGTCATGTAAAGTTTATTCCTAGGTTGATTTAGGTGAAGTGCTCGTGAACCTGAAACTGGAAACACAACACTTTTGATTCTGTGGGAATGCGGTAGCATGTCCCCTTTTCATGAATGTACCTCTGATGCAGGTATTAGAGAGGACAATAAATTAAATAGATAATGACAGCTCTCACAAAAGAAATGGTTCTGATGTACCTAGTTATACCCTTCAGTTGATTTGCTGTGGAGACACCTGTGTCTCATATGTGTGCATGATAGCAATTTTTTAAAAAATAAAATTTTCAATTCATTACTTGTGCAAGCCTAAATATTCCTGACCACTAAACTCTTCAATTACACCTCCTACCTTCTTCAGTCTCCTTACCTAAGTAATGGTACTAATGTTTGACAATGTATTGATAAATATTCAGTACTGTCAGACAAAATAAGATTCTTGAACTAACCTGAGAAGCCCAACCTACTCCTTGTACAAAGACACTCTTGACAACATTTGATGATGGTGACGAAGTTGTTCCCTGTTTGGGAACACCCTTGGTCACAAGTTGGCTCTGTATGTTTCTTTTGTCCTGCCCACACTGTGATCTGGAGCTCTTATCAGATTCATCACCACAGGACTGTGATCGTCTTATGGACTTACGATCATTGCCAGCTGAAGACGGCCTTGTATTGTGGAAGGTACTGGCTACGGTTCCGTCAAAGGAGAGTAAAGATGTACTAACTGGTGCTATGGTACTGGGAGATGTTACCGTTATGTTCTCTAGGGAGTCAGGAGGCCTGCGAAACACACGAAACATGATTTTACTACTGAGTGGAGGTTGGGTGCCTGAGACATCAAGAAGGAAGCTTCCACTATTGGCAGCAGCTCCTAGATGGAGACTGCTCCCACGGCTGGCAAATCCTGGCAACCCATGAGCCATGAGTCCCCACGAAGTAAGGAAGACAGGCACCCGTCACACTGATAACAATAGGGGAAAGGGGAAGGGAGGAAGGGGGAAATAGCCCATTATGACGTGCAAACAGGCTCAAGAAATGTTCACTCTTCCTGAGCACTACAAAATGCCCCTCTATTTAAGAGCATGTGGAATCTTGGCGCATGCTCATATGTTAACACTGCATCACATGTACAACTGGTATACTGGCACTCTTTATTGTTTTATACATGTAACTCCATTAAGCTGCATTTACCACATTAATTTATAATGATAACTAATATGTTTGCTTGGAATGGCTATCTAGACTGATTATTTTGGTATTTTAACATGACACTAAATTGAAGATTGCTCTAGTAAAGACAAATCAAAAATTGTAGGTCTAATTTACACGTACCTAGGACTGTGTGCTTGAATGTGAATATCAGTTCCCTTTGACAGTGATTTATTTCTTGATCCTGGTGGTTTACGACACACAATGAATGGAAAATACTGTCCTCCATTGCTTTCACTCTCCTCTTTATTGATGACTCTCTCTAGATGCACACAGTGTTGATAGCAGCTCTGAGCATGCTCTAACAGGGGTTTCATATCCTGAGTAACACCATCCAGACCACCAACAGATTCCAGAGTGTAAGATACTCCGCCTGGCTCAATTATCCTTGTACACTCCTGCGACTGGTGAACTTTTGCCCCTATATACACACAGTAAAAATTTCCTTATCATCATGCAAACATTCTTGTTGTTCAAGTACAGTCCTGAGAACTTAAGAGAAACAGTTTATAAGTAACAATGAAAGTTCTTTCTGTGGTGAATCTGAGACTTGCCAAGAAGCCAAGACCCGGGTTTTAAATATAAACCAAGACCAAGACTGCATAAACTTAAGCCTCACACATTCATGAAAATATACCTAGCAAACTCAGGAAATGAGAACCTGTGTATGATTTCACAGCCTGACTTCTGGTGAGTCGAATCGTCTGGGCTTATAGATGACCCGAATCAAGTTGGGTGTATTGAACATGGATTATATTTCTGAGACATTTTTCAACTTGTGTTTGAATGATGTCACGTAAAAGATGCATTTTCCTCTCATTACAATTGTGCGCATTTCGCCATTCACTGTCTCACCTACCATTATAAAAGCAGACTTCAAAGTCGGCATGAGGAAAATTTTCCATCAGCATGCACTTGGCATGTTTGGAATACATAGTGACCTACAAGACATAAAAACACTATGCTGAGTTTTCCTGCCAAGCCAAAGGTAATTACATGTATATGGTTTTACCGGTTTAGTTGGTTGAGTTAACATAGATCTCATTCATTTGATTCTCACTCAAACAAAAAAAGGAAGCAGCGAATTTTAGATCAGTATTACACGACAAATAATCTTTAATTTTTTTCCTTTGTAGGCAAGTGTTTGCATAATTTTTGAAATCAGTTACAAGTAGACTGAACAATTATGTATCATACATGTAATAATTTGTACAGTTCTTGTTTTAAAATGGAATAAAAGACCTCTGAAAAAAACTTGCTTATTAATTTGCCTACTTGTAGGTTTCCTGTAGTGGTCAGTTTAGGGAGGTTTAAAACTGCATCAGTAAGAAATAGGATGTAACTTTAAAATAACACCTTTACCTTTGGCGTCTTCTTGCGCACAAGATGAACAAATCTAGTAGCATACTGGTACTTTTTCCAGTACTTAGACGGCAAGTTGGAGAACAGGTAGGTACATGTCGACTCACACTCTGTGGGAGGGGAGGGCTGTGATGACAAAGGCACCCCTGTCTTTCCATTTGGCTGATACACAGCTATTTTCATCCCATTCTGTGATATTCGCAGCACTTCAAAAACTCGATCCTCTCCATTTTTATGATGAAAAAACTCCAAAGCAACTTCTCCATCATCAAGAATGCTGACAACAGCATTTCTAGTCTTTTGTCTAATTGGCCTGAGTCTATCAGAATTCAACGGTTCTACAATATCTCCAAGAGACTTGGACCTTGATGCGTCATTTTTAGTTCTGTGGTTTCTCTTTGAATGTTCTGTATTAGCGTGCTTTTCAGGCACGCCACCATCTTGGATGTGAGAAAAATCTAAACCAGAGTCTTTTGTGACACTGTTGCTGCCATGCCGTTGATGCTGCTGGTAATCACCCCGCTGAGCTGTGTCTTTGCATCCAGACCTGTTGACATCATTGGAGGTCTGCTGGCTAAAGCTGCGACTGTTCAGGTCGCAGCCAGCTGGGGTGTGATCCTTTTCCTGTCGGCAGGTGTTTGTCTCTGCACTGCTGAAGCCACTGCTGCTTGTGTTGGTGCCAGTGGTTGCATTCTTGAGAAAGTCTCCAAGTGTGTTTCCACTCGAGCTGCTGTATTTGCTAGCATTGTAATTCCTAGAAGAAAACATAATCATGAACACACTTTTACAATAATTTATATTAATCCTATTAGAGCTGTATTTCTCATCCACAGCTGGGAGCCTTGCCAATAATTAACAGCCAAGCCATGGCAAGGCAAACACGTGGCTGTCCCACACACCTATTAAAAAAGACAACAAACCACTCACAGTCTTACTCCTGCTCTGTGGACACCTTGCTATCACCAACAACTCATTATTACAACCAACTTCTGCTGTCTTTAATAGAATTTAATCTAACAACTACCATGAGCACAAGTTAAAATGTACAAATTAATTTAAAATTTAAAACACGCTCAGTCAGAATTTTCATTAAAAGGCACCTTTCTTAAAAAGGTCCATTCAGGACGTTGCTTGAAAGAATTTCTCTCAGTTGCTTGAATGCGAAAGCAAGTACTTTGAGAATTTAATCAAATGAATGGAGGAGTACTATTTTGTGCCATTAATAAATACAAAATTCTGTAGTCAAATATCATTTACAAACTTTGACAATTAGTCTGCAACTAGTAAGTCATTCTCAAGGAATGCAAACAACTGCTAGATGCTGAAAAAAACCTTCATGGGGAAGGAATATTTAAAAAGGGAAAAGAGTACATAATTTGCAGTCCTGAGGCTAAGGCCACAGCTACGTTTATTTACTTACTTGAACTTTGAAATCAGGCTGTTGCCACCATTAGATGCTGTTTGCATGCCTTTTGGCTGTTTTTTCCCAAAGGTTGAACTTGTGATATTGGAAAGCCAGGATGGAGAGCCTGAAACTTGCTTGTAACTTGACAAGGACGGTGGAGGAGCCACCTCAGTTCCACGCATCAGATCTTTTGCAGAGGAGGTCTTCTGATTAGATGTGCTAGCACTGTCAGTGTGGCTAAAATGAGAACCACAGAATGATATGAGAAATAAAGAAATCAAGTCAGGCAAACAGCTTGTGATTGTTAAATCTCAGGAAATGGAAGTTGGCCTTTGTTTAACGACAACTCAGCATCATAATGTGAGTTCACTTCCAAAAGCATAAAAGATGAAAACTAAACAACAAAGATCTCCCAAGGTTTAATAAAAATATAATTAATTTACCTTGCTCGTTGTCTCACAGGTGGAGAGGGTGGGTGTCGGCCATGTCTGGGCCAAACATCAGACAGGTGGTCACTTGATCTGTTAACAAAGACTTCGTCATCTGAGCCCTGTAAGCCCATGGACTTTGTATGCTCACTAGTACTACGAGTGGACTTTGAGGATCGACCAAAGCCTGTAGATACTGTTGCCATGGTACCTGTCCCACTGTCCAGTGACTGCTCAGCAACATTCTTCAAAAGAAACAGGAATGACGAAAGTTGAAAGCAAATTACTGCGTGACAGAATCATCTAATACAGTAGCATTACACACACTCTCCCACACTTGACACTGTTAACTTCCTTGAGTTCTGACTGGCTCATTGTGTTGTTTACATCTGTTGTGATTGACCAGGGTAATTAGTTTGGTTTGGTTTTATGAAACTCAATTTAAAACTGTTCTAATAAGCAGGTTAGGGAAATCATTTGCAGGTCATGGCCAGAAAAAGGCCTTTAATAACAAGATGTTCATATAAAAGTGGAGTTTGACTATAAGCCAACTATTTTGCCAGAAGAAAAAATGCTCATTATAATTATGGTACTGTATGCCTGTGCACATTTGGTTTTCTTAGTAACTTGGTATACCTGTGCAGGATACAGATGACTGGTTGATGAGTACTTCAACAGTCTCTCTTGAGTCATAAATGGATGATCTAAAATCCCTGTAAGTATATCAGAATGTGGATATCATCATTATCGTAAGTGAGGTCTAAAATAATTCTAACGTCTATAGGAATCATTTTCAGTGTTGTTTTACTTATTTCTTAGATTGAATGTTTTCTGGTTGGCTTATCTCAACATGTGTTAAGGAGGTTAGTTTGTAAAGAAACCGTGGTGCCACATCAGTGGAGAGTGGAAACTAATGCTTGGTGTTATAAACAGAGTTGATAAGGTAATTTGGCTACCAAGAAGAGATTCGAGTGCTGAGGTTTCAAGCAATAGCCCTTTTTCAGAGCAAATCCATAAATTATGTCAGCACATGTTACACTGGCTAATTTTTCATTGCAACTTGTTTTGAAATTATGTTGCGAATCAAGTTGCAAGAAAAACGGCCTTTAGTGTAATATAGCCTTAATAAGACTACTTTGTAAATTTTCTCTGTTATAACAATGTATTTGCCAACAGAAATATCTACAAACTTTATAATACTGTCAACCAACTGACTGACTTGCTTGAATTTGATTTTCTAGCCCTTCATACAGTTGAAAAGCTGCTATTTGTTAATTTACAGTTTCAAGTTACTATACCTGACAATGTGATTCTGTCTCCTGGATTCTGAAAATAAATACATAAAAAATAAATGAGTGTAAGAAGTTAAAGCAAAAAGTTACAATGCAAATAAGTAATTCTTGGATAAAACACTCTCCGCTGACAACTTGTCTTTTCTTTTCTTCTTTTTTTTTTTCTTACTTAACCATGAACAAAAAGAGTGGCCATTAACTTTATTCTGGACAAGACAATGATGAATATACATGAAGTACCTTCTTCAACAGCTGAGTAATGAGATCCTGAGCCTCAGATGACAGATTACTGACAAAGAAAAACAAAAAATCAATTGGTTTAGGAATTTGAACTGGATCTCCCAACTACATATTGCAGAATTTGTTTCAAAGGACAGGAGTTACAGAATCTTTAAAAAAGAGATCATCCACAACAAACAACTGTCTGAGGACTTTTGAGCAAGTAAAAATAAATCTAGACACAGATTCAAGATTACATGTGTGTGACCTTGTGTATGATTATTCTATGGTTAGTCTTCACACATGATGTTTTTACAGATAAAACTCACCTGGGCAAATCATAATCAGCTAAAACTACCCTGTTCAGGGTGCTTTTAACAGCTTCAGTCTGAAATACAAAATATTTCAAATGGATATTTAAATAGTAATATCTCAAATAAAACTGATAAACTAAGGGTTCATTTCTTTGGGAAATCTGAATCGGATTTTTGATCCAAGATCACTCGGATCATGGTGTATCATTTGAAGAAACTGACGAATCCACTCTCGGTAAGGATTCGTCGGTTCCTTTGATGCACCATTATCTGAGTGATCGTGGATCAAAAATCCCGATCCGATTTGGATTTTCCCAAAGAAATGCACCCTTAGTTTATCAGTTTTTTGGCTCTCCAAATGTCCTGAAAATTTTTGTTATAAAATTATCATCATGATAATTTTTTATTTGTATAATTTATATTATTTTCACTTATTTTTTTCTGTTAAAGTCCATTCCATATTTCCAGAAAGTAAGCATTACTTCAAATAAGCCGCAAACTTGAAATTTGGGATTAAATTGGAGGCAACCTCATTCCCAGGGCCTCTCCCCTTCACCTTCTGGGACATCAAGAGGAGAGACGCTGGGAACAAGGTTGAAGGCAGGGCACTTGAATGAATGGAGGGTGGGACGGGGCATCCCCTCCTATCAGGCTGATTTAGCAACAGAACGGAAACTTCAGTTGACAACGGCGCACACATCAAGAATACGCATATAATAGTTGCAATAGACTCGCATCCAGACTATTCTGAGCATTCTCGCGTCCTCAGATGACGTTCCTGTTCTGTTACTACAAATTAAAATCAGCCTACTAGGTCAGTCAGCCACAGCATGTGTCTGGGCATAAAACAAAATATTTTGCACAGCTTTGGTACTTAAAAACTTAATTTTTAGCCTGTGTACAGCTGCCCTCTCCCCTGGGCGGCTGTACACAGGCTACCTAATTTTCAGTTGACTTTCAAAGAACCAACTCAGTGTGCAACACAATTATGTGACAAGATTGTTATTTATAATGCCTTTGGATTAAATAGAGCAACTCACATCAAAAGGAGGTTTTCCAACAAGCAGGGTATAAAGCATGCATCCCAGCGACCAGACATCTGACTCAAGACCATGAGGACCTCTTGTGGCAATCTCCCTACAAGAAAAGAAAGATTATGTAAAAATTAATAATAAAACGCTACTGACAATACAAGTACGGTCACCATGACATAACGAATTCAGTAAATGAATTCTTCCAAAAATGTTTGATAGGTAGCCCGGCCATTGACAAATATACTCACGGAGAAATGTAGTTTGGTGTTCCACACATGGTGTAGTGCTTCTCGTTAGGCATTGACAACCTAGTTGCAAGGCCAAAATCACCAATTTTCTGAAAGAATATTAAAGAGAGACATCACATACATGTACTAGTTTACATATAGCTTTGATAAATAAAGGAAAAATATTGTCCCCGTGTGGGCTTGAACCACCAACCTTTCGGTTAACAGCCGAACGCACTAAACATAAACCATTTAATGAAGAGAAATCCTTCTTTTGATAAATTATTGGACTTACAGCATCCATTCCCCTGGTCAAAAGAATGTTCCCCAATGTAAGATCCCGGTGAATGATGCCATGTGAATGAAGATACAAAACACCTTTGACAACTTGAGTCATGATATGACGAGCTTTAAGAAAAATATAAAAAATATAACCCAAAATTAGTTCCTCTCTTCAAACCAGGGGTACTTAAAATATACATTGTACAGCTGCAAGATACATACTTACCTCGCTGGCGATAAGTGATTGCACCTCGAAAAACCATCCCAGCAGCGATTTTGAAATGCAAGTTATTTAAATGGTAATCTTTGAAGCTTTATAGTTCAGAGGTTTAAATATTCAAAAGCATATTAATTTTTATGAATCAAAAGTGAATAAAAAATATTGCTGTACCCTCATTTTCACCCACTGGTCTCCCAGTCTTCTTCAGGTAGCGGTTGATCTCTGAATTGTGACACATCTCCAGGATAAGGTAGACATAATTTGAATCTTCAAAATAGTTATAGAGCTGGCAAAAGTAGAGAAACAAATTCTTGTTGTTACCATTATCATTAATCATTATTACAAGTTGAAAGTAAAATTACAATATTGTACAATCATGCCCTAATTAATAATCAATTATTAATTATTATTAATGATTATTATTAGCTATCTAGTCCATGGGGTTTCATGAAGATTTTAAACAGGCAGGCAAGAGGACTAAGTTACTGAAACTGGGCAGTACAGTTAACTTGAATATGTTTGTTTATGAAAGTTGGTTGACATAGTAAAAATTAAAGCAGCCACTAACAAAGAATGTGAGAGTTTTATACCAAGTGTGCAGAAGATCTCCTCTTGTCAAGGTTTCTTTGGCATGGGGCTAAGATAGTTGAGCAAAGTGAAATCCTACCTCAAGGATAGCTGGATGTTTAAGTTGGCAGTGAATTTCAACTTCATTCCGCACCCTTGCCACCATTCCTGATGTTTTCATGGCCTTCTTGTCAATCTGTAATATTTAACAACATGCATTACACAGAGCTGAGAGCGTTATTACCAGTAATAATCGGATTCTCAACAGAAACCCTTGAGGATCACTGTAGTCTATTTTGTTTACAGTTTACTTTGAGATTTTGTTTTTGTCTGAACAATAATTGGCAATCTGGTAACCAGAATGAATACAGTCAGTTGATTCTAAACATCAATTACCATGTCTCAGAATAAAAAGTAGCGATATTAAAACATGACGTTTCGGCGACGACATATCACCATTATCAAATGTAAATTATAATAAGATTGGTAACGTTATATAAAGAAAGAAAGGTGTGAAATTACATTAGAATAAAACGAGATGAAGTAAAACGAAAGAATGTGCAAAATTAAATGAACAGTTTTGCTGGTATGGAGTCTTTTTGAGTGTTAAGAGTCGGTCTCTTTTTCCTTATTAGAAGCATCTTGTAAATAAGGCACTCGAATTTCCTGCGGCATTTCTTTGGGATCGTAAACTGCTCGTGAAGATTGTTCGGTCTTTGATCGTGTTGGTCCTTAAGATGTTTGCCGATGACGGAATACTTGTGCTCCTCAATGCGGAGGTGAAGGTGACGGCTTGTGTAGCCTATATAATTCGCATCACACAAATTGCATTTAAACTCATACACAACGCCTTGTTGATTTACTTCATTTGGAAAAACATTTCAGAATCCTTAGTTATCAGAAATTACCATGTCAAAAAGAAAACCTACAGCATAATCTGGTTTCAAACACAGGATGTTTTGACAAGGAACATTTGGAAGTTTGACACACCATCAAGTGAGTTTCAATGTGATGCTTCAAAAACGTTGATGGCACACTGTAATTGAGTGAAAGCACCTTCTACAGTCATCTGGCTCAGTTTATAAGCCAGTAGGCTTTTTCCTCATCTAAAAGTAAAAGCCCTGCCCTTGATAAAGGAAATTAATATTCTTCAGTATTCAGAGAAATAAATTTCACACATCGAAAAAGTGTTGTGCATGTAGAACAAAAATAATGCTCCAAGTCTAACGTACATTTTAAGCAGCATCACATGTACAAATTCGTAACTTACCATCTTGATGGCAACCTCTTGTCCCGTTGCTAAGCAACAAGCACGGTAGACACATGCGAAACCTCCCTTGCCTACTAACTCCAGGACTTGAAAGTCCTACATAAGGAAAACATACAAAAACAAAATGAGGAAAAAAAATAGTACTACCCCACCTAATGTCCAGCCTCCCCTCCCTTGCTGGCTTAACACTGATAAGAGCAAATACACATTGCTGATCTCAAGGTTCCATAAAGGCTTGTTTACACACGTGATTTTTATGCAATTTTTTGTCACACTCAAGTTGCAGTTTCAAATTGTGTGTAAACTGGAGGTGATTTTAGTGTAATTCATCTCCGTGTAGTATTATGACGGTTTTGAACATGTTTGAAACTTGATGCAGGCTTGCAAGGTTTTGCAGAAAATGCACAACAGTATGCTGAAATCACAGCTGGTTTACACGTGCGATTTGAAGTCACAGCCTTGCGTAAGAAAAATTGCAGTGAGGTTGGGACAAAAGTTGCATAAAAAATCACACATGTAAATGGGCCTTAACACAAGGGATAACGTGCACCACAGGGGTTACAAGTTTTACGCTCTGTAATGTAACGTGCAAGACAAGTTGCAAAAAGGGGATGTCAGCTACACAATTTTATCCGCAACTTGTCTCACAATGGCACTGCATTGCAAGCTGCAGCACAAATTGTTTCAGGTAAGAGAACCTAAGTGATGAAAACTGTCAAAACTAACAGTAAGAATAGTTGACATTCAAAGTTTTGTGCTAGCATTCTTTCCAACTTTTATGATGTTAACGTTGATCCTCTTCATGACAATCCTCTAGTTGCAGAAACATTTATAAACACACTGTTCATGAAGAAGACCAAAGAGTAAAAGCTATGCTTGTAATAATTAAGTACGCCTGATCATCATTCTAAGCTTTATAACTCATAAATAATTGATAGCCAGGCAACAAACGAAACAAATCGCCAATCAATTCTTTCCCAGGGCTGTCACTAAGTTTTTAGCCATATGTTGCATCAAGCTTCTCTTGTTAACTGACCCTTCAGCCATCAAGATCAGCCGTAACATCAAGGTGTTTTCAAAGGTATTCAGCCGTTCAGAATTGAAAGAGAAACCAGGCAATTGAGTATTCATATGTGATCTAAGCTTTCTGACAGAAGTATGCGATGGAATGATCGAGATTCAAAAAGGTCACGCTCGCTAGCACAAAGCCATAAAGCACCTTGATCCAGCATGATTGATGATCATTGATCGCTTTCAATTTATTCGTCGTGATTCGACTCAAATTTTTGGAGCAGGACCTACACTTTCTCTTTCAAGTAGGACAATCGCAGTCAAAAGAAGCCTCTACTCTTGAAATTTGAAACCAGGAAGCCATCCAAATATTACCTCTATCGAGTCGCCCATGTAACGAGAAGTCATCTTCGATCTTGTAGTTTCTTCCTAGCGCTGGAAGGATCCCAACGAAAATACCACACAAAGACAGCTCTGATACCAATCTCGATTTTCCTTTACTTCAGAGCGAGAATCCATGTTGATAATGGAAGCAATTCACACTTGTTTTACCACAAACTTTGCAAACAATGTCGTTTTCCGCGATTCAACGAAACTTTGAACGGCCCGCGCAATCATAACACCGAACACTAAAGCGAGGCAGAAGTGACCGACAGGCATTGTGGGTCATTAAAGGCGCTCTGGAAACTAAGTGTGATGTGATTAGCGAAAAGCTCTCTTTTATTGAATAAAATTTTCGCAATTTGAAGGTTTCATCTGTTTTAAGCCAAAGAGGGGAGGAATTAAGAAAAAAATGCAATAGTGAAGGGAGAAAATAATGCTGCATTTCGTTATAGATATAATTTTAATCTATTATCAAAATCATAATGATGATCATTCCGCAAATATGTTAACTCTTCCCCCCAAAAAAATGTTTACTCTCTGACCTAAAGTAGAAGTAGAAATGGAGAAAAAAAAGAGAAAAATATCGTCCCCGGGTGGGCTTGAACCACCAACCTTTCGGTTAACAGCCGAACGCGCTAACCGATTGCGCCACGGAGACCTATTGAGAGGATCCGAGATAAATGTTTATATTATACATTGTGGCTGTCTAATTGCTTGGGGGAAAAACGTGACTTTTCTTTTTTTAATAAGAGCTGTTTTGTTAATTTTTTTTCCACCTTTTTTAAAAAGCAAGAAAAACTGCAAAACAGCAGACAAGCCAAATTTTGTCAACCAAAATAATAATAATAATAATAATAATAATAATAAAAAATCGGAGAATCCTTTTATTCACCATTGCTGAGTTTTTCGCTCGTTTTACAACATTTAGTGAGCGAAAATTTTCACTTCAAGAGATAAAGTTCAACGTTTCGTCGCACCGAATCGGAGTAAAATGATTTCACTTCAAGATTTCCCACACTTTCAGATTACCGTGGTCAGAGATAGGAAAATTCTGCCGCTCCCGGACTCAGTCAGATTGTAGGATTTTCAGGATACCACCCGCTCACAAACAGAGAGAGAGAGGGAGAGTTAGAAAAAAAAAAGGAAAAGTACTTACAATCTCCGCTTCCACAAGGTGCACCGATCCGATTGAAACGGCAAAAGGCTGTCGTTAAGGCTGGCATTTGTCAGTCGCTGTCTTTTAAACTCCGTTGAACTTTGCTTATTAGTCGCCTGCGTACGCGTGTTCGTTTTTCTTTCTCCGCCCCTTTCTCTTCTTTTCACGTTTGTCGAAATATTTGAGTCCATGAATTTATAGCTTTCTTCAAAATTTCGTTTGTTTTTCTAAAAGGTAGCTGGCCACGCAACTTCCCGCCGAGAAAAACGCGGGTCTGCAGCACAGGGTTTGAGTGTCCCATTTCAAATTGGCTTACACGGAGGAGCGTACGGACGGACGGACAACGAAAAAGTACGGACGGACGGTCGGACGGAAGAGACGTCATAACCAAACCAAAATTTCTCCGTCGGCACGCGGAGCTCCGCTATCAAAAACATGCCTAAGCATTGGTAAATTAACAATCTAGTTATGATCATTTTCTCAACATGATAGGGTATAATAGCAACAGTATAACCTTAATAAAAGCACACCTTATTTTACCTTTTTAGTGGCTATAACTCAAAAGCAAACTCGGTGACCACCATTTTATTATTATTATTATTATTATCATCATCATCATCATCATCATCATTATTATTATTATTATTATTTTTATTATTATTATTATTATTATTATTATTATTATTATTATTATTATTTTTATTATTATTATGGAACTGTAATCAGCATGTTCAGATACAACTTTCTGCAAAGTTAAAAAATCTATCTGAAAGGGGTTCAGAGCTGCCTTATAATTTTCAACAATTTAAGGTGACTCTGACTCTAAGGTGACCCTCTCATAGAATTTTGTTTACATTTGTGAAAAGTTGAAACTGAACATGCTAATTACTGTTACATACAAAATTATTTTTGCACCGTTTTTGGCTATGCGGAAAAAGCAGATCATAGTATGGCCTACTGGATATCAGAAAGAAAATTGGGGGTGGCGGGGCATTTATTTATTCTTAAAAGCAGTAAGTTTATTTGTGTTTTTTTTTTTTACCCAAGCTTTATAAACTCTGAAAAATGCATGGTTAATTACCCCCAATTTTCTTTTTGGATACCAAGAGCACTTGCTTAGTTGTGCTTTCTCCACATAGTTTTAAACCGCGCAAAAAATTACTAGGCACCACTCATAGGAAACCCGAGTATCTCGAGATAAGCGGAAGGTATGCACAGTTACAAAAGTAGGCACCGTCCTTAGCTCCGGAGCTCGTTTTTTAGTTAAAACCACTTAAAGATAGAATTGGGAGTGTCATTTTAACAGGTTATGCTGTTGCTGATGGAAACCTATTATGTCGTCTTTGTTTTTCCCTTAAATTAGACTTGCTTGAAAGTGATGGCAACCGGTGCCAGCCACCTTATAACTAAACTTTTAAAAACTGACGACGTTTTGGCGTTGCTTCACGTCAAAAGCAGACCGAAACCTTATCAGCTTTGAGCTTTCAAACTAAGGCCCCATCCACACCAATGCTTTTACAAAAGCATCCGTTTTCATCGCGCTGAAAACGAAACAAAATATTTTCATCCACACCAGCGTTTTTGTATCGTTTTCACGTGTTCACATTAAAACGCTCGAAATCGATGAGTGGGGACATGGGATGACGTTTCAAGCGTTAGCCCTTTGTCAGGGCGAATAATTAAAGTTTCAAATCTCTTTATGATGTCCAAATCACCTTATCAACTCTGGTGATAACACAAAAAATTCGTAACACTGGAAAAATATAATTCCTCTAGTTTTCGAAAGGGAAAAAACGTCGTTAGAAATGTAAAGTTTAAGCAAACACCAACCTGTAAATTCATGATTATTTACGCATCTTCTCGCCTGCTTTATAACCAAAATTAAAAGAATACCGCATTAAAAATTTTCAAATTTACAATTTCAGGTGAAAAAGAAAAATCGATTGCTCATTCTCCCTCTTATATTAGCTACAGTGAATCATTTTAAGTAGCAGCTGCATGCCACAATAATGCAATCAGTTTCATTGTGCAGTTTTTTCTAAATTTTCTAAATTTTTGTTTCAGACTGAATTTTGTTTAGTATGTATATTTTGCATCTTTGTTTAAGTCATTGCTAATCTTTAAAATTTCAAGGCCCCCCTCAATAACTCGACAAGTACTGCGGGACCCAAGTTTAAGCACTGACAAGTCGCCCCAGTGTCTACCCCGCACACCCATTATCTCACCTTCCCCCCCCCCCCCCCCCAATAAGTTATGAACGTCTCTAAAACAAGAAAACACACCCATTTTTCGATGCAAAACACTATTTATTGACACAACAAACAGCCATGCACTTATTGTCACAAAAAATGAGAATGCTTCAACAACTTAGCTTAAATAAGAAAAGACTCTAATTTACAACCATGTATATTTTCCTTCACTATTCTCAAAAGCACCTTAACCTTAAAACTGTAACAATAAGCCATATACAGAAGTCTGAAAACTATCGCGTTTTTAACCTTTACAATGGTTAAAAAATGGGCTCGCCAAACTATTCCTACTTCCTACGTACAAGTTGTGAGCGAATACTTCACAGTGCATAACTTGCATTTAACTTCACAGCACCAGACAAACTTACATCTGCACTTAACCTGTTTAAACTGTTCCACTGTTTTGTGCCGCAAATTACAAGAGTTACAAAGAGATCTACAATCATCAGTGGATGCAACGTCACTTCTGCAAGTTCTTCCCACAATTCCAAGCGAGCCAGCGGTTGCGTTCCGTACGCAGTAGTCTGGGGACGAGTCGAGATACACCAGCTTCTTGTCTTTTCTAGTGACCAGTCTGTATCGGTTGCTGTTGTCTCGTTTCTGCAGTTTGTTCTTCAGGAATGATACTGGGATGGCTGCGCGGTATTTCTGCTTCAGTGCCGAACCAATCACGTCAAAAGGTGCCAGCTGTTTCCAGCAAGTTTTCAAGTTGCAGCTTCCGGTGACGCCATGACACTTGCATTCTTTCTTGAGGTTTGCTCGTACAACCTATTGAGAAAATCGATTTAAAAACAGATCAAATCAAACTGATCAACAACAGAATCCTGCTGTTTCTAATACTTAAAAACTCTATTATTCCTCGGTTGGTATCAAGACTATTTGTTCAATTTTGGTACTTACAGTTTCGCCTCAGCTCAAAGAAATACTGCATGCTTAATTACTAAAACAAAATTAACACGGAATCTTAAAGAGGCACTGTCACCATAGAATTTACTGTATGTCGGCCAAAACTGTACAAACATTTGACAAAGACTCCCCTCTCTAACGTGAAATAGTCTTATTGCACCGAGTGGAAAATATGAATTGATTTCCCCCAGCAATTAAAGATAAACTATAATCAGCTTCTAAAACATAATTTCTCCAAAATCCACAGAAAGAAGTTGAAAAAAGTTGCCAATATTTTCAAGTTGCAATCCATTTCCATCCTAGCCATACATCGCGAGGAGCTGAATTTACAAGGTTGCTCTTAGAGGGCTCCCATGCCCTTTTATAGATCGACGTTAACCGAAACATTACTTTCACTTCTTCAGGTTTGCATATAACAAAAGATTGTTGTTTGAATTCAGAGCTTATGTTCCATGATGACCATTGAATGATCGTCTCAAAAAGAGAAAAAAATCCCAATATTCAAGACTAGGCTTACCTTTCTTCCCACTGCGTTATTATGCAGGTTAAATGCTGTACGAGCGTCGCTTCGATCTTTTTCCAGCCTGTCAATAAATCGTCTCGTCTCCTTCTCTCCAAACTTGGTGTTATCACTACATCCGCCCCACTGCCAGTCGCGGTCTCCCTGCGGTTGTTTTCTGGTTTTACCGCGTCTGCATCCGGGTATTCTGTTTCGTGTGCACTGAAGTGTGATTTCATGTGTGATGGCGGCTGAGCTGATGGCATGAAGAAAAGCTGTTTCTCGGGTCGCTGAAATAATAAAGCGAATATATCGGTGTAATTATAGTATGAAATAACCAAGCAACACTGCGAAACTAGAATAAATGTAGCGTTCGAGTTGATTAACGATTCTGATCTATCTCAGAGAGGTCGGAGATTCCTAATAGTAAGTTCATTTTTCGCCGTAGTCCACGTATGTACCCGCGTGCACATGCGTGCTTCGATGCTATGAGCTTAATTTTGATTGGGCACTGGCCTTGAAATTAAATTGTAAAAAAAAACGTCTTATCTCTACAAACTCAAGCGTACCAGGCATATCAGTTTGTATGGTATCTTCCAATTTTGAAAAATCTTCACAAATTAATGTAGACTAACCAACAAGCACCGTGAAGATAAAATTAAGTTATTGTCCGAGTTACATAACCGATCTATGACGTGGCACGTGCTACCACACTAGGAGACAAATTGGAGAGCCCACAAGTTTGGAAATTGTAAAGAAGCCTGTTATCTCTGGAAACTCAAGCGTATCAGAGTTCCCAGCCATGTATGGCATCATGGAAAATCAAGAAAAATTCTTAAAACGAATTCACAAACTGAAGAAGCAGTAAACAAAGCGGAAATTAAATGCTAGTTCTTTTTGTCTATTTTTGTCTTTCTACGGTCAGTTTCAATAATTGCGCGCGATTCTGTTCCTTCGTGATCAGCGGATTTCGCTTCAACTGGACAATCGTGGCATTGAAATAACTTGAAACTGCTGGAAAATAAGATTAAGTTCCGTGTCAAAGCTACATAGGTGTTGAATAGTACAGTCTTTCCGAAATTTTGCAAAACGAAATCTTGTAGTATTTTTACAGATTTTTCACAGATTGGCGGCATCATTTGTTTTTGATTCAAGTGATGCACATGGTAGAAAAAAAAATATATAATCTTACTTACCATGAGGCAACGTTGTTTTGACGAAGATTGGTAATTGCTTGAACACGTTCTTGTCCTCCAAGGAACAGTTCCAAATGTCGTTTCTAAACTGCCGCTGACACACCACGATGGCCTCCTTCTTTTACGATGCGAAGTAACAAAGAATAATTCTAGAATAAACAAGAACACAAAGAACTTAGAATACAGCTATATAATTACCACAGTTCTTATGAGCAATAGCCAACTTTTGCAAATAATTCTTGAGGCCATGTACCAGACAAGTCTTAATTTTCAGATATTGTAAAATTTCACAATATTATACTTGGCTTCTCTGAAACGTAGTAACAGCTTCAGAATTTTTAAGATTATATTTTATAACATTATACCCGTTTTCTCTTGTCTCCGATTTATAGTTTTAATGAAAAAAAAAAAAGAGAGTTATAAGCCACAGCGGGATTAAATGAAAATTTGGTGTGGACACGCGGTGACTTACGCAATCTTGCCGCCCATAAATACGTAAACAACGAAAATCTTCGGGCACATAATTCTCCGACGTTAATCTCCGAATTTAGACCAGAAACTTTCGCACTATTATCTGTTGCCAAATTGATCATGAGCACTTGCATTTGTGAAGTTTTGGACCTACTTGTTGCTATCTGAGACGGCTTGACATCTTGTAAGTAATGCTAATTCAGACTGTGGACAGTGGCGCTTACCATTTACGCAAACCACCCGGATGGAAATTTTCGGCATAAATACGAAATGATTTAGTTTGTCTTAACATGCTAATGCTAATTCAGATTATGAACACATTTCTATTTCGATATTCCAGTGTAAACGCAACAAACTATACGACTTATATACTGCATTCAATAATAGAAGAACGCGACTGTTTGCTTAATCTTAAATGTCCCGCATTTGTTACGCAAGTGAATGGAGTCACACAAGTGTTATAAGATGCTTAAAATTACGTACAGTAATTTACACATTTTCCTATAAACGTAATCGAAAATGTTCGAGGTGTAAAATTTTGGCACTGTGTCGTTGTACGGTTCGGATAGACAAAAAGGAACATTTTTTATGCCAGGAAAATTGTTTTTGTTGAAGTTAGTTATCAGAGTAACGTGTTCCAAAAAAATTGATTTCCTAACTATAAAATATTGAATTGCCAATCCACTTAACTCTACTTGTACGTAATTTCGCTTCAATTCTAACGACATACCTTTTGTCGAAGAATGTTGTCCAATCCACCGTCGGACCTGCAATAAAATACAATAACTTGAATTAGTTGACATGTAACATAGTTCGGTGTATAGTTTAAGTCAGAAAGGAGCCTAAAAGCTTGCACGTAAAATGTAAGTTAACACGGATCAGATTGGGCACATCGTGTCCGCCTAACTAAAGAGTATTGACTGTACTCCGGAATAAGAAGATGTGGAATAACCTGATAACGGCTAGATCTCTCCTTTAAATTTAATTTATGAAGACATTTCTGCAAACCTTCGCTGACACATTATAATTTAAGAGAGATTCAGTACCCAAGTAACTTCAAAAACCTCTTATGGCGAAGTTATAGTAATCATCTTCTGAGACTTGCTGAACGAGAAGCAAACGCGCACAAGTGGAGACACACGCGCGCCAATATTCCCTCTCGCGTCACGCGAGATCGGTTCTGGACAACAAGTAGAGTCTAAAAGTGTTAGAACTTACCTAGATTGACTGAGTCCTTGCTGGGTACAAACCAAAATCAACAGAATCACTGATAACGCCATGGATAGCTTCATACTGAAGAGTTACGAGATATCTTCGATCTTTGCAAGTTGAGGCGAAGTGCTGATGTGGTCGTTTAGCATCTCTTATATACTTATCGCTTTACAATAATAAACTAAAACAAGCTCGTTAATTAAACACGCAAACAAAAGATAAGTAATTCTTTTGATAGAAATATCCCACGCGAGACGAGGTGCGAGAATTCCATAACATTGGCGAGGTGAGACATTTTTAAAACAATGAAAAGTAAAACAATACTGTTCTGACAAAGGCTTGAATCTGAAGTTAACAGAAAAGTTCAGAATTGAGCCTGACTTCGATAAAAAGTGATTACACATTTCATTCTACTTGAGTAAAAGTTTAGACCATCAGAAAGATTTCTTTTTTTCTTTTGATAGAATCGAGCGCGCGAGAAGCGAAATACCCGCGCGCGCGCGCGAAACACTCTAAGAGTAGGATCTGGGTACGATTAGTTTCCACTCTGTATACGTAGTCAGTTTTTGCTGCTCCGGGCCGTGCGCTCCTCTCACTTGAGAAATTAGGATTAAGTTCGTCATGCTGAGCCTTAGTGGTCTTGCTTTTGTGTAAACAAAAAACAAACAAACAAAACAAAAACAAAATTGCATCACGGCAAGGAAACTTTTCGCCTTGAGCGCGCAACAAAGGACATTAGGAAGAAAGAGTTTTAATATTTCGCTGAGGAGCCTTTTTCATAATTTATCAAACAACGCGAGTCCAGTTTGAACTCAAAACTTTCGGGAAGTATTTTGTTTTTGGGAAATATATCCCACGCGAGAAGAGGTGTGAGCTTTCAGTATAATTTGGGAGGTGAGCCTTTTTTGTTACAATTAAAACAAAGCGCGAGTCCATGACACGAATTACAAAGCCCTTGATTCCATTGTTCCACTTTTTCCTTGTGATTGAAAATGCAATGAAATGAAGGAGCTTTCTCGCCTCACTTTCCTAGTAAAATACTAGGTTACGAAGGGTACCCGCTTTACGTAAGGATGATTGAGCGTGAACAAGAGCGCGCGCGAAAGACGTTTCCAGGTCTGGTTTGAAATAAGACGGCATATTGGATTTTACTTTTGATTTATTTTCATTGCTAGGTAGCTGAAACAACTTTATTATGAATCCTTAATATTATGCTGTAATTTATTTTCAGGGGCAACTAAAGATGATCGTTTATTGATCAAAACATGGGTTTTTAAATCAAGCGTGTTCTGGCTATCGGGTCCACAGTAATTGGCTTCCTGCTATTGTTGATACCCCGCCTAAATGGCGAAGCAAATCAAAATAAAAAAAAAGTAAAAGTAAAACGGTGGACGCCGAGATTGAGTTAGAAAATTACCCCGCGTCTCGTTCAATCTTGGGGTTTAGTGTCAACTCAATCAGATAGGACGACAATTTCTCCAACAACATTGAAATGGGGGAATGGGGGGGGGGGGGGGGAGGTAGGGGTTGGTTGTTTGCAACACATAAGTCTTCTCGTTTAATGTTGGGGTTCAATGTCAACTCAATCAGATAAGACGACAATTTCTCCAACAACATTGAAATAGGGGGGAGGGGGAGAGGGGAGGTAGGGGGTGGTTGTTTCCAACACATAAGTCTAAAATTGTAGTTCATTTAGCTTATATAGTAGTTTTTTCTTATAATAATACGGCTTAAAGCAGGCTGAATAGCTTAAGTATGTCTAAAAAGCAAGGATAGCGAGCCGTTTGACATGTGCACCGCTCAGTAAATTTTTCCTAACTGAGAGAAGAAAATGAAATGTTGCAATTTTCCCACGTGCACCCAAACGGTTCAGTGTAGAAAAATTACGGCTTCCACTTGACTTCCAATATTTCTTTCTTTATATGATCCTAATTTTTCAACAGTTTGGAAGCAAAATTTGGCCAACAGCCGAGGTGTGAGGCTCAGTATAATTAGAGAGGTGATACTTTGTTCAATGAAATGCGAGACAACAGCTTTTGGATGACTTCACAACTTGACAGATTTCATTTAAAAAATACACAATTGACTCCTGCGTCAAAATGTGATGAAAATTTTGGAATGTTGAGATATAAACAACTTGCCGACAATTTGGTACGAGTCTGTTAGGAGAACTCGGATTCCAACCTCGTTGAAAGCGTAAAAAGTACTCTTCCTTAATAATTCTTCAAGAAGAGCATCCCATTGCTTAGGAACAATACGTGGCTACCACGCAAATTATAGTTTGTACAGCGAGTAGTAAACATATTTCTCATATAGGTGGGATACTGGCTGAAAAATAAGCCGGCTTGTAAACTAATATTAAATGCGCTTATTATATGCCGGTGAAGTCATTTCAACCTTGGTAAACAAGGTCCTGTATAGCTGTACTCAGAGGTGTAATCCTTGCGTATCAGTCCTTTTTTGTCAATTCAGCCTTCAGCCCACTCTCTCTCAAACATCAATTAACAGTAGAAAAATATCGGTTTGCTTTGCGGTGTTTGAGTTCAGCACGGAGCCAGTAAGCCCGTTTTCCTCCGGCTAGTCCTGGAGCAAAGTTCTCTTAATGTTATTCCCCTGTTTGCAGTACGCAACTCTACTGCGCACAATGACAAAATAAAAATTTTATGTTCATTTCTAGCTAACTACTGAACATTACTCAATCTTACTTGCATCTAAAGGCTGGTTTCCATATGATCGCGGATCGCAGATCGCAATAAGGTCTGCGATCGTCTGCGATCATATGGAAACTACTTCTGCGATCGTCTGCGATACTGCGATCGCGATCGCAGACGATCGCAGAAAATAGAACCATGTTCTATGGTTTGTTTCCATATGATCGCAGACGATCGCAGACCTTATTGCGATCTGCGATCCCCGATCATATGAAAACCAGCCTTAAAAACAAAATTCTTAAGTTGCATTTTGCGCAGAAAAAATATAATAAGGTGTTTTTCGTAAGACTTGCCCCAGTGCCTTCTCGGAGAAACCAGTTGACCACTGCCTCGTGAAATATCTGCAAGACCCCATTTTCTCTTTTCAGATTTCTAACCACAATATCGTTTGCCAACTACCATGAAAACTTAAAGAAAATCCTATGTGCAAGTTTTGTGCCTAGATCAAGCTAATGAACATTTAGTTAAATATCTTAGTAGTTCTGGTCAGGAATAGTTTTCAAAAAGATTTCACATTGAAAATAATTTACTTAAAAATTCTACAGTATGAAATGAGCTGTTAACTATTCTCTTCAGAAAATAACTCAATAACTCAATAACTCTTCAAGAACTAAGGGACCCAATCAGTTTAGCAAGTCCCCCCATTGCCTCACCCCCCAACGTCTCTAAAAGAGGCAAACACAACCATTTTTCGATGCAAAACACTATTTATTGTCACAACAAAAAGCCATGCACTTATTGTCACAAAAAGTGTGAAATGCTTCAACAACCTCGCTTAAATAAGAAGACACTTTAATTTACAACCATGTATATTTTCCTTCACTATTCTCAAAAGCACCTTAACCTTAAAACTGTAACTGTAAGCTAAATACAGAAGTCTGAAGACTATCGCGTTTATACCGTTTACAATGGTTAAAAAATAGGATCGCCCAACTATTCCTACTTCCTACGTACAAGTTGTGAGCGAATACTTCACAGTGCATAACTTGCATTTCACTTCACAGCACCAGACAAACTTACATCTGCACTTAACCTGTTTAAACTGTTCCACTGTTTTGTGCCGCAAATTACAAGAGTTGCAAAGAGATCTACAATCATCAGTGGATCCGACGTCACTTCTGCAAGTTCTTCCCAGCATTCCAAGGGAGCCAGCGGTGGCGTTCCGTACGCAGTAGTCTGGGGACGAGTCGAGATACACCAGCTTCTTGTCTTTTCTAGTGACCAGTCTGTATCGGTTGCTGTTGTCTCGTTTCTGCAGTTTGTTCTTCAGGAATGATACTGGGATGGCTGCGCGGTATTTCTGCTTCAGTGCTGAACCAATCACGTCAAAAGGTGCCAGCTGTTTCCAACAAGTTTTCAAGTTGCAGCTTCCGGTGACGCCATGACACTTGCATTCTTTCTTGAGGTTTGCCCGTACAACCTATGAGAGAATCAATTTAAAACGGATCAAATCTAACTGTTCAACAACAAAATTTAGTTCTTACTTATACTCTAAAACTCTATTATTACGTCTTAGTCAAGAGCTAATACGCGAACAACCAAGACTATTTGTACCAAGACTATTTGTTCAATATCAGTATTTAGTTCCGTCGCGCCCCAGAGAAGTACTACTTAATTACTAAAGCAAGATTAACACGAAATCTTTAAGGGGTACGGTCGCTCAAATATTTGATAAAGACCTCCCTCTTTCTTACAACGCTGGGAGGATAGCATGAAATGAGTTCTCCGATGAATTAAACTATAATCAGTTTTAGAGATCATCCGCAGAAAAAAATGATTAATGCCTTATTTCATCTGTGCACTACTGAAAAAAAAAACTTTCAGTTTTTCCGCGGCTTTCCTCGACTCTCTTGGTTGTCTCATTTTATTTAATTCTTACAACTCGTAACCGACGTTTTAATTCAGAGCGAATATGTTCCATGATGACCATTGAATGATCGTCTCAAAACAGAAAAAAAAGCATATTCAACACCAGCAGGCTTACCTTTCTTCCCACTGCATTATTATGCAGGTTAAATGCCGTACGAGCATCGCTTCGATCTTTTTCCAGCCTGTCAATAAATCGTCTCGTCTGCTTCTCTCCAAACTTGGTGTTATCACTACATCCGCCCCACTGCCAGTCGCGGTCTCCCTGCGGTTGCTTTCTGGTTTTACCGCATCTGCATCCGGGTATTCTGTTCCGCGTGCACTGAAGTGTGATTTCATGTGTGATGGCGGCTGAGCTGATGGCATGAAGAAAAGCTGTTTCCCGGGTCGCTGCAATAAAACCAATATATAATATAGATTAGTAAATTAAGCAACACAGGGAAAATATAAAAACATATATACGGTTGTCTCCCGCGTGCGCGTGCGTATGAGGATACTATGAGCACAATTTTGATTGGGTACTGGCCTTGAAATTGTAAAGAAACATCTAGTCCCTGGAAACTCAAGCGTGCCAGAACATATGAGGTACCAGTTTGTATGGTGTCTTCGAATTCCGAAAAATGTTTACAAAATAATGTAGACTAACCAACAAGCACGGTGAAAACAAAATAAAGTTATCGTTCGAGTCAGAGTTACATAACCGATGGCGTAGCGCGCACGCGCTCACGTCTCCCGTGTTTACATGCGTGTACGTGGCACGTGCTACAGTACAATTTCCAAGCCTGTGCGCAGTCAAAATTGTTTTCCTTAAACCCCGTCTACACGAGCAATTTTTATGTGGCAACTGTATGTGGCAATTTTTATTTTTATTTGGCTCGACAAATATTTGTTGTTAATTTGCGTCAGTAGTAATTTCGCACAGCAATTTTTATTTGCCACACAAAAACTAACGCGTCAGTTTTTCAGCAAATGCAGTTGTCACATGAAAATTGGTCATTTCTCATCATCTACACGGTCAAATAAAAATTGCCACATAAAAATTGCCATATAAAAATTGCTCGTGCAGAGGGGCTTAAGGAAAACAATTTTGACTGCGCACAGGCCTGGAAATTGTAATGAAGCATGTTTTCTCAGGAACCTCAAGCGTATTAGAGTTCCCAACTTGTATGGTATCTTCGAAAATCAAGAAAAATCTTAACAAGGAAAAAACTCAAGAAACTCAGTCGGACAAAGCGGCAATTAAATACTAGCTCTTTTTTTTTTTTTTTTAATCTTTGTCTCTTAATTGCGATTGCAAATTAACTTTCAATTCAACTGTACATTGAAATAACTTGAAACGTGGAAAACAGGGTTGGATTTGTGCCAAAACTACATAAGTGTCTTTAACAAAGCCTTTACAAAATTTTGCAAAACGAAATTAAATCCCGAAGTACTTTCAGAGAATACGGATCGACAGCATTATAACTATTTTTGGTTCCTGAATTGATACACAGGGTAGGAAAAAATATAATCTTACTTACCATGAGGCAACGTTGTTTTAACAAAAATGGGTAACTGCATGAACACGTTCTTGTCCTCCAAGGAACAGTTCCAGATGTCGTTCCTAAACTGCCGCTGACACTCCGTCAGCCCACGATGGCCTCCTTCTTTTACGATGCGCAGTAACAAAGGATAATTCTAGAATAAACAAGAACGCAAAGAAATTGGAATACGTCTATATAATTACCACAGTTCTTATGAGCAATAACCAACTTTTGCATAAAATTCTTGAGTCCATGTACCCAACATGTATTAATTTTCAGATGTTGTATAATTTTATAACATTATATTTGGCTCTCTGAAACGTGGTAACAGCGTCGGAATTTTTAAGAAAAGAATATACCCGTTTTCCCTAGTCCCCGATATATATAGTTTTGATTAAAACAAAAAATGGTGTCCCCTACGGTAATAGAGTTAGATAACACACAGGGATTAAATTAAAAACTGGTGTGGGATACGCGTGTCTTCCGCAATCTAGTCGCCCATAAATCAGTTGAACAACGAAAATCTTCGGGCGCATAAAGTTCCGACGATAATCTCCGAATTTAGATCAGAAAGCTTTCGCACAATTATTTGTTGCCAAATTGATCATGAAAACTTCATTTTGTAAAAATTTGGACCCACTTGTTGCTATGAGACAGATTGACATCTTGATTCAGATTGTGAACACATTTCTGTTTCGATAGTCCAGTGTAAACGCAACAAACTATACGACCTATATACCTCATTCATTAATAGAAGAACGCGACTGTTTGCTTTAAGCCGGGGAAGTATCGTGTGTTTTCGATACCTTTTGTTAAAAATGATGAAATAAGACCTTCAATCAGCTGCCAAATAATAATAGAATGACGAGAGGAAAGAGATCAACTCGATTCTTGAAAAGAACAACTCGTGATCTGTTCTAGCGCATTTGGGAAACAAAAATGCGAGAATTTGAAAAACAATAGCTTAACATTTTTCAAGTTTCAATCCATACCGGCCTACTCTGTCTCTGACCAGAGGCACTTATCGACAGTTATATTGCACTGGGGTGATAATTTATAACAAACTTGACAATTATTTCGTTGTTTTTGCAGACAGACAAACATTTTTGGGTTTTTGAAATGAAAGCAAATTTGCGTGACACTTCCCCTTTAATCTTATATGTCCCACATTTGTTATGCAAGTGAATGGAGTCACACTAGTTTTATAGTTGCTTAAAATTACAGTAATTCACACATTTTCCTAAAAAAACGTAATCGAAAATGTTCGAGGTGCAAAATGCACTGTGTAGTTGTACGGTTCGGACAGAAAAAAAAGGAACATCTTTTATGCCGGGAAAATTGTTTTTGTTGAAGTTAGTTATCAGGATAACGTGATCCAAGACTTTTTGATTTCCTAACTTTGAAAATATTGAATTGCCAATTCACTTAACTCCACTTGTACGTAATTTCGCTTCAATTCTAACTACATACCTTTTGTCGAAGAATGCTGTCCAATCCACCGGAGGACCTGCAAAAAAATACAATAACTTGAATTAGTTGACGTGTAACATAGTTCGGTGTATCGTTTAAGTCAGAAAGGAGCCTAAAAGCTTGCAAGTAAAATGTAAGTTAACACGGATCAGATTGGGCACATCGTGTCCGCGTAACTAAAGAGTATTGACCGTACTCCGGAATAAGAAGATGTGGAATAACCTGATAACGGCTAGATCTCTCCTTTAAATTTAATTTATGAAGACATTTCTGCAAACCTTCGCTGACACATTATAATTTAAGAGAAATTCAGTACACTAGTAACTTCAAAAACCTCTTATGGCGACGTTATAGTAACATTGCTCAAACGATCTTCTGAAACTTGCTGAACGAGAAGCAAACGCGCGCAAGTGGAGACACACGCGCGCCAATATTCCCTCTTGCGTCACGCGAGTTCGGTTCTGGACAACAAGTAGAGTCTAAAAGTGTTAGAACTTACCTAGATTGACTGAGTCCTTGCTGGGTGCAAACCAAAATCAACAGAATCACTGATAACGCCATGGATAGCTTCATACTGAAGAGTTACGAGATATCTTCGATCTTTGCAAGTTGAGGCGAAGTGCTGATGTGGTCGTTTAGCGTCCCTTATATACTTATCACTTTACAATAATAAACTAAAACAAGCTCATTAATTAAACACGCAAACAAAAGATAAGTAATTCTTTTGATAGAAATATCCCACGCGAGACGAGGTGCGAGAATCCAGTAACATTGGCGAGGTGAGACATTTTTAAAACAATGAAAAGTAAAACAATACTGTTCTGACAAAGGCTTGAATCTGAAGTTAACAGAAAAGTTCAGAATTGAGCCTGACTTCGATAAAAAGTGATTACACATTTCACTTCCTTGAGTAAAAGTTTAGACCACCAGAAGGATTTTTTTTTTCTTTTGATAGACTCGAGCGCGCGAGAAGCGAAATACCCGCGCGCGCGAAACACTCTAAGAGTAGGATCTGGGTACGATTAGTATCCACTCTGTATACATAGTCAGTTTTTGCGCGCTCCGAGCCGTGTTCTCCTCTCACTTGAGAAATTAGGATTAAGTTGGTCATGTTGAGCCTTAGTAGTTTTGCTTTTGTGTAAACAAAAAACAAACAAACAAAACAAAAACAAAATTGCATCACGGCAAGGAAACTTTTCGCCTTGAGCGCGCAACAAAGGATATTAGGAAGAAAGAGTTTTAATATTTCGCTGAGGAGCCTTTTTATAATTTATCAAACAACGCGAATCCAATTTGAACTCAAAACTTTCGGAAAGCATTTTGTTTATGCGAAATATATCCCACGCTAGACGAGGTGTGAGCTTTCAGTATAATTTGGGAGGTGAGACTTTTGTTACATCCTCTTATTTTTTTAATTTAGTTCATCTAGTAGCAGCTTCTTATAAGTCATTGTAATGCTCACATTGCAGCCCAAAGCAGACCGAATTGCTTAAAAACGTCTAAAAATCAAGGATAGTGAGTCGTTTGACATGCGCACTCGCCTTTCGATCAGTTCTAGATCTTAGTAAATTATTCCTAACTAAGCTAAGGAAATAAAATGTTGCAATTTTCCCACGTGCACCCAAACAGTTCAGTGTAGAAAAATGACGGCTTACTCTTGGTTTCCAACATTTCTTTCTTTGTGATCCTAATTTTTCAAGTTTGGAAGCAAAATTTGGCCAACAGCCGAAGTGTGAGGCTCAGTATAATTAGAGAGGTGATACTTTTTTCAATGAAATGCGAAACAAAGGCTTTTGGATTACTTCACAACTGAACAGTTTTCCTTAAAAAAAAAAAAAAAAAAAAAAAAAAACAGAGTTTATTCCTGCGTCAGAATGTGATGAAAATTTCGTTATGCTTATAAACAACTTGCCAACAATTTGCTACGAGTCTGTTAGGAGAACCGGCGGATTCCATTTTTTTTTTTCGTGCATGCCTGTGTCACTCAATGAATAATACATCAGTTTTCATTTATTCAGTTACTACTTAAGATATACCGTCACATTCATTCCATTGTGCACATGCCACACATCAAAATTAAAATCATATCCCAGCAGTATGCAAGATGTTTGTCTCAAAAATCTATTTAATGGCCTACCAGTTCCTCGAGTCTCCTTAGTTTAAAATGCCCAGTGGTAGAGCATCCGAACTTATAATCCCAAATAAGGTCATATAAGTTTGACTTAATTCTGTTGGGAGAAATCTAATTCCTTTTCCCAAGCATTCGTGTGTCACTCACTGGCATATAACCTAGGCACAAAAATTTTTGAAGAATCTTTATTGATTAGTAATACAAGTTCAATCAGTGTTTACTTTAAGGACGGTGCCTACTAATACCGAAGTATTTTCGCGCGGTTTATGACTATACGGGAAAAGAAAGATCTTAGCAAGGGCTATTGAAATCCAAAAAGAAAATTGGGGGTAGCCGCGCATTTTTTTTAAAGATAATTAAGCAACAATTATTCTAAAAAGTCGTAAAATGTAAAAAAAAAAGGGGTTTTTTTAATTGAAGCTTTATTATCTCTGAAAAATGCATGGTTACCCCAATTTTCTTTTTAGATACCAAGAGCACGTGCTAAGTTCTGCTCTCTCCGCGTAAAAATATCCCTGTATTAGTAGGCACCTCCCATAGGAAAACCCGAGTATCTCCAGACGCGCACAACGTTTGCGAAGCAACAAAAGTAGGCGCCGTCCTTAACCTAGGACGATTATCTTAATCGGGCTTTGAACAACTGGATCGAACCTACAATAGGTCTACATTGATCTTTTCGCCAACAGCTCATCCCCTTAAGTATACCATGAGCAGTGATGTCCGTTTAAAGCCTGGATTTGACTAATGACCTGACTACAAATCCAAGCATAAGCGGGGGAAGGAGACAAAGGGAAATAAACTTTCATACGGACAGGCTCCGCTGGGTGGTTGAGTTCCCTTGCTCACCTAAACCCCTTTGATTTGGTAAAAGATACCTTTAGAAATCTTAGCTGGTCTTGAGTTCAGTTTTCGGAGGTGCCGATTAAAATTCTGATAATTAGATAAAAATAAGAGGGTTCGTGACTAAAAGTTTTTAATAACTGGCTCTCTCCCTCATGCTTCCCTGTTAAAAAGAAGTACAGCATATCGGATCTAAGTAGATCTACGGTCCAAAATATAAAAGCAAACAATACGCAAGGTACCGCACAACGAAAATGCTGTAAGTATACGCAGGATCTGTAAAAGATCTCATCAGCCAAAAATATGATTCAAATTTCTACAAGGCTGATCGGACTGCGTAGAAAACGTAATACGACAGCGACATGATGGAGACCAAACCGAGAATCAACAGAATGCGGCAACCGTGGACAGCTGTTTCGAGCTGGTTGGGTCTCGTCAGCACGGTGTAGCACTGCAAAAAAAAGTCTTAATTTTTGCAGTGCGCAACTCAGTACTGCGCCAAAAGGTCTTGACTGCGCACAATGGCAAAATAAAAATTTTATGTTCATTTCTTGCTAACTACTGAATATGCATAAATGTTACTTGCATATTACAACAAAATTCCTAATTTGCATTTTGCGCGGAAATTTAATAAGGTGTTTTTCGTGAGACTTGCCCCCAGTCCCTTCCCTGAAAAAAACAATTTTCAAGCTCGATTGACCACTGCTTTGTGAAATATCTGCTGAACCAACCCGCTGACCCCACTTTCTCTTTTCAGATTTCTAACCACAACATCGTTTGCCAACTACCTTGAAAATTGAAGGAAAATTCTATGTTTAGAAATATCAAATTTACAGTGTGCCTAGATCTAGGTAATGGACATTTAGCGTAACTTCAGAGGTAACGAATTAGATTATTTCAGTTAAATATCTCAGTAGTTCTGGTCAGGAATAGTTTTCAAACAGATTTCACATTGAAAATAATTTACTTAAAGATTCTACAGTATGAAATGAGCCGTTAACTATTCCTTTCAGAAAATAATTCCTGTTTTTGGCAAATGCTCTACCTCATTTAATAAAATCTTCCCTAGCTATACTATTTTTTTCCTTTTCAGTTTGTTTTCGCTAAAAGAATACCTTTCCCTGGGTTCAGATGTGGGGTTGATATCTAGATATTGGCTTCAGGAGTTAACAATCTTTGGCCGTAGAAAGCGGCTCTTTGGGGGACGGAGGACGGTCATTTCTAGACGGGTGGGCCATGGGGTGAAAGTATTGGTTATATAATTAATTTCTGAAGAAACTATGCTGCTGCGTCGGTGGGGAGTACTGAACGAGTGTTTGGTTTATCAACAGAGCTGATAACTAAGGTAAATTGGCCACTGATTCATGAAAGGACGACCAGTCAGTTGCTGCTTAGTACATACAGGGAACGTTGCTGTTAATAACGTTGGTATGACACTTTATAACCTTATACTTGAGCCGTTCATGGGATCCTGCTTTATTGCCTGCGCAGCCATCGTTTCCCAATTCCCAGCGAGCACGAGAAGTAAACGAAAGCTTTTTCTCCCCTTTTCTCGCTCCACGTGTTGATTATATCGTCCTGCGCTCTCGGAAAGGAAACGACTCTCACGTGGAGCACCTGTCTTGTGAATATTGTCCCGCTAGCACTACTATACAGACACAAATGATGGATCACTGAGAGAAGAACTCTGCAATGTATGTTAAAGTGCTAAAGTGAACCCAGGAAATTGGAGACCGCACGAGGCAAAGCAAAGCAGGAAAAAAACCTCCGATCTCGGCGGGAATCGAACCCTGTCTTACGGTTCGAAAGTCATAGTCGTTCTCAATTCTCTTCATCACGCTCCAATCTAACTCTGTATCACACAAGAACGTCTAATCAGTTTTCGGTCTGGGTCTGAACGTTATTTAATTTTTTTCTGGCAATTTGAGCTTGAAAGCGTTCTTAAGATGTTCTTTTTAAACAAGTTACTCGTTTCAGTGCTTCCATAAACCAATGCGCACGTGAAACTAGGAACCTACCCTGGCAGAGTATTATTTGCTGAAATGTGGTATCAAGCAACCTGTGGTATGCTTGCGCAGCTTATTCTAGTGCTCGGTACAAGATATCGTGCCAGGCAACTTATTTTACCCGTATTCACACCGCTCATTTTAAAAAGCGACTCTCAGCCTGCGGTATATTCTTAGTACGCTCTTAAAATTTTGGATAAGACAATCTCAGCCTCAACGTTTTTGCAATATAATAATAAACGGCAAAATAGTTCCAAAGTTCTTTATTGCGTTTATGACCCTCATGTTACACAACCTACAGCAAACATGTAACAACAGTAACAAGTACCTTTTTTACCAGTCAATTACATGATTTTTATATGAAGTGACGGAGATAAGTCGTTTGCATTCAAGTGGATTCTCCAACACGAAAAGGGAATCTTTCCGGGTAATGCAAATTATGTAATCGTACCCAAGTAATCGAATAGTCTAGTTACTAACATTTCAAACTTAAAGATTCTATCAGAGTCGAAAGCTTAGAATTTTACCTTCAATGCGGTGTAGCGTCAAAAATTTATAAAGTCAACCGAAAGTTAAAATATTACTTTGAGATGTAGCATTAACTTAAAATTAAATTTGTCACGTAAGTTTTAAAAGCGAAAGAAGGGAAAAGATATCTAGCTTCTTGGCATTAAAGTCGGTCTTTAGAGCGAAAAGTGTAAAATTAAATTTCACTTTGTCTCTGACAGAGGGAGCTTCAAATCAGTTTCTAGTCTCTAGGATGAAATTAAACATAAAGGAAGGGAAAAGCCTGGTCGAATGCTTTCAGTTCTGTAAATTGTCAGCGTTTTTCCTTCGTCATCTCTAAGCAATCCAAAAATACCTCAATGGATTGTGATTGAGAAGACGATCACTGAAGCTCATAATCTGATTGGCTAGAACCAACAGCTTGTAATAAGTCTAATTGTCAAATAGATTGTCAACAAATCAAGCTGATGTTAACTCACAGTGCACATGCGTAGTGACGACCTAACTGCGTTAAACTCCTCCTATCTCATTAAAAATCAACCAGACTCCCCCCTTAGGCTTTGTATTTTCTGACATGATCAAAACTTGCAATGTGATTCTTCGAACTTTTAATTGTATAATATTGAATTAGTCCAATACTTCCCACTAAACAGTTGTAAGATTGCCATGTTTTACTAAATATCTTGAAATTCCGAGGACTATAAACAAACGCGTGGGGATTTATAAACAAATAACATTCTAATTAAATTATCAAACCTACAAATTTTCGACAAGTTTTCTGACATTTCTTATATTTCATACTTCAACTTGTCGACACCAACTTGTCAACAAAGATTTAAATTAGACCCCAAATGTATTTAAACATTATTGGCGTTATAGCTTGGACCCCAAATGCATTTAAATGGTATTGGCGATATAGCTAATAATTCACCCACATGGCGCCTTCACAAACTGTGTGATCATTTGTAGTTTCGTAATATACGAGAATATCTATTGGAATACCGAAAGATTCTTGTTACCAAAGAAATAAATATTGCGAGGAATATTTGCATTTAAGATCAAAGTTCTTTAAGTTTAAGTCCTTTAAAACTACAAAAGGTCACATGGTTTGTGCGGGGCCCCACTGTGAATTCCTGTGCCCAGTTAAAACCTCGCCCAAACGTGAGAAATACAATTAGAAATTTAGGTAACAATCATCAAAAACTCTAATCTTTGTAAACTATACAGTCTCGCCTTCCTTTCAGGGATGGTGGAGCAAGAAGAAAACCCTGAGCCAAACTTGCCGAAGACACAGGAAATTCTTCCCTATCGTTTTTAACAATTATTCCACGAGCGCGCGTTGGATATGAGATCAGATAGCTAAAATCATCTCATATCCAACAAGCGCGAGTGGAATAATTGCTTCATTAAAAACAGTAAAGAAATATTGCTAGATCCTGCTGATTTCGCTTTGCAAGAGCAACCAGAAGACATTTTAATGGTCGCTATTTTTCGGGTATGGTATAATGGCTCATATACCATGGCCGCTAAGCCAATCACATTCCTGGAATTGCATTATACATTAATCCAGTTTTTAATAAATCCAATTTACATACAGCAAATAATTTCTACACATACTCATTTTCTGTGCTTGCTCTACTATCCCTTCGAGAAAAAAGAGGCTATTCGTAATCAAACTCTCTGAGACATTCCTCTCCCAACAATAATATTTAAACACACAAGAATAAAATTAATATTGAAACATATATTAAATATTTTAAATCTCTAAATAAATTGGTTTTGATTGCTGAACACCGTGGCAAATTGTCCATTTAGATTTATTTGGGAAGAAAAAACAAACTTAGAAATAGGATGGTATACGAATTTTGCGACTTAGTGTGAAGTTATCTTTTTCCATAGTAAAGTCGTAAATATGTTTGCTTATACGTCTTCACCGAACATTCATCACATTTTTGTAATCTCTAAATAAATTGGTTTTGATTGCCGATCATGGCAAATTATTATTAAAATATTTGAAAAAAAAAAAAAAACTTAAAAATAGGATGGTATACCAATTTTGTGCCTTACGTGATTTCAATTATCTTTTCCGATACACTCTGTTTTTTTTACAAGAACCTTTTTTATAAGAACGTTGAGGCTGAGATTAACCAAAATTTTAAGAACGTATTAAGAACGTTCCTCAGGCTGAGAGTCGATCAAGAACGTTTTTATTTTGCTAATCTGTATATAAAATCAAGGTAACAAATGTAAATTAACCAAAATACTTAAGGGCATGTATAACATTGACAATGGTGACACACATCTCGGTTTGTCATAATCAGCAGTTCTTGATACCATATCTCAGCAGGCAATGCTTGATTTACTGAAATACATGTAATGTATACCATGTAATTTAAGAACATCTTAAGAACGTTTTCAGCCTCAAATCGCAAAAAAAATATAAGAAAGTTCAGCCTCAGCTCCAAAATTAGACGTTCTAATAAAAAAAAAAGAGCGTATAGTAAAGTTGTAAATATGTTTCCTTATAGGTCTTTATCGAACATTCATCACATTTTTAGAGTTATTTAAAGAAGCATATCAGCTAGTTTTCAATCAGTTTACAATATACATGTATGTATTGATATTTTACGTAGAATTTAGAATGGGCCACTATCAGGGATTCAAGAATTCTAAATGACCAGGATGATTTTGATCATCTGTGTTTTACAAAAGAATATAAAGAAATCTAGACACATATATATACAAATAATAATATTAGCAAAGAAAACGTGCTGCTATTTGACACTTCTGGACAAGATAACGAAAAAACTTATAAACTTAAAGGCAGATACAAACTACTGTTTGCCACCAAAGTGGTAACTTTGAAAACCTGTGCAGTTGTTTGATTGCTGTTATCAATTGCTTTTTGGCGCTCACGCAAAACTACCCACTGAGTGTGCATATGGCAACCGTCACAATAATAGTATTTTTAAACGTTCAATGCACGTAATACCTGATAAAAAGACAATAACTAAGTAACAGAAATTAAAAGGTGTCTTATTTAAACTGATTTCTTGATAAATTAATTGCTGATCTATTGTAATTGCATTTTACATACACAGTTATCAGTTAAGTTTTAATCTTTCACCCGCAGTTCAAATATATGTTTCATATATTCACATCCATTTAAGATCATTTTGTTCGTAGTTTATAATCGACTCTGAATATTATGTCCAAACATTTCCACTATGTGTATTCAGGTAAATGTGCATATTACCGAAATTTTTAGAATCTTAAAACTGGCAAAGCCTATAAAAAAAAAAGCTCGACATTGCTATTCCACTAGCTAGGATAACAAATTTTAACAACACAAGGGAAATATTGGTTGCAGAATATATCATACATGTATTAACACACTGCAAGATCTATTGGCACCATTGTTACAACAACATTGGCCTACAACATAAGCCCAATACTGTGAGAAAGAAGTGGTACTCCACTGATTGCCATCCATCCCACGCACACGTAGGTTCCATAGTTGACCAGATAGTCCATGTTCCACTTTGTACTGGCGTCGTCAGGATCAGGTTGAGATTTTCTTCTCTTTTTACCCTTAAAAAGACAGGAAAGAAATTGGTATATATAATGTTTCTGAGTGAATTCACCACAACCAACAACAGTGAAAAAAGAAAACAAACAAACAAAAACAAAACATACGACAGACTCCTGCACTTAAGGGAAACCAGATTTCATTTGCAAAAACAGAAAAACTCATTTGTCTGCATTTATGGAAGTTCAAGATAGCCAGTAGAAAATTCCTAGAGTTGATGTCATACAAAGACATGTACATGTGGGTTGATTTTGTTGTTGGTTCTTGTCCCTCCTCCGACCGAGGGTTTTTCTCCCTCCACAAAAAGTAACATTTCCAAATTCCAATTTGACTTGGAAACAGTGGATGAAGAGCAACTCTGTGGGTAGGCTTTATGTTATTTCTTTTACTTATTAAACAAATTACTGTGACTTAAGATATTCAACAGAAATATGTTTCTGATAGACACAGTGATAAGTTAGAACTTACAGTTAGAACTTACTTATTTGAGTTAACAGATGAATGGTTGGCAAGATTTTGACTCAATGGTCAGGGGGGCAAAGCACACAGTGCAAGTAAATATACTGGTCAGGAACTCTGCCAGATGCTTCCAATCTTGCATGCGACAAGTATTGAATTATTTCCGCTATGGTAAAGAATAGTGTGCTGCCTCGCTAACCTCTGCCAGCAAAAATGTCATTGAGTGTCTGGATGCCTCAATAGCTAACTGCTGGGTCACAAACTGCATTTTTGATTAAGAAAATCTCATACCTTCTTGTCAAACACAGGCGGAAGTTTGAATGAAGGACCATACAATCGCAGGCTCTGATCATACTTCACCTTCTTGCGATCAAAGCATTCCAAATCCAACAGGCGGAAAAGGTTGCTCACCAAGCTTCTGAACACAATCTTACCAATCAGTCTGGTCAAAAGTACCAGGGCATACCCTTGAAGGAATAATACAGTCAATAGGTATTTCAAGTACAGACCAGTTTTCCGAGGAGCACGTCTGTAGGAGTTAACAGCATAACAGAGAATGTTGCTTTGTCATGAAATGTAACTTGTACAAAGACAGCAGTTGAAGATGTGACCATCTGCACACTGGTCAGATAAAAATGGGTTCCACGTTGAAAACGTCGGGCCAATGTTTTCAATTTTCGCTGTCGTAACACACTAAAAATCGGTTGTACTATATTTTGGTTCACCCTTTCGTCTCAGTAGAATCACTGTTACACATAATTCTTTAAATTAGCAATTAATTAATAAATTAATTAACACAGTGTTCAAAGTTTAAAGTTAGTGAATTTTTGCCCAAAATTAAGATATATCCCATGACACTGCCCCTTTAAGCTACATTATTGGAAAACTGAAATGAGAAATTAAGACCATAACCAATACTCCCCTCCCCTCCCCTCCCCTCCCATTTCAATGTTGGAAAAAATGGTGCATTCAGGGGGACGTCTGGTTGTAGTACAAATTTATCATTGATTTCAGGGGCCGAGGTGGGGCTCTTTTTTCTTTTTATTCTGTCCAAGATTGCAGGCCATTTCTTTTAGTTGTTTCACGTTACGTAATGACTAGCTATTTAAGGGACAATGTTCTAAGTAAGCAAAGAGTGTATGCATACGCCTTATGAATAGTCCCATAATGAAAAAAAAACAAAGAAAACTATTTTCTGCTTCTCTCCTCGCCTCTTCTCCACTTCTTCTGTTCTATTCTTCAATGCGCTTTTCATTATTTAAACTTTCACATGTGCTGTGCACAGGCTTTGTCCATTCATACAGTGTACTTACCAAGTAAAAGACGTACAGTAGATACCCAGATCAAGGTGAAATAAGAAACATCGTCTACAGTGAAAAAAAAAAAAAAAAGAAAAGAAAAGAAAAAGAATTCAAGCTAAAATGTTAAAATGATTAAAAGTTCAGGAAATGAAATAATTTACAAGTTTACACAAAGTGAGAGCTCTTACCAATGTTAAAGTCCATGACTGCTTTGTAAATTGGTGACTGTCTTGTAGACGTAGCTTTGCCGATCACAAAGCCGACAGTGGCAGCTGTCATGGCAACCTGATTGAAATAAAAAGCTTTGACATTCAATATTTGCAATGCAAACAAATTCCTGTAAGTTTTGAATTTTTAAGTTTTATGCAGGTTCAATGGGCCATTTCCGAGTTGCTGTGAACCTCACTATGAAAGCGAGGCTAAGTGCAAAACTTTTCATGTGAAAATTAGTTTTGTTTGCATATGAATGAAAACTAATTTTCATAACAAAAACTTTGCACTTAGCCTTGCTTTCATAATGAGGTTCAAAGCAACTCTGAAACGGTCTATTCAATACCACAAATGATCGATGACTAAAAACTCTGTAATTACATGAAAAAACCAGCCCATTAACAATAAGTGATAATCAATCTGAAGCAACAGCTCTTTTTATAAAAAACATACCGTTTCAACCAAAGACATTGTTCGTGGCTCAGGACGAGGATGAATAAACAACAGCAACAGGGAATAAACAATGGCTTGAAGGACAACTGAAATAAAAGTAACAGAAAAAGAAAATTGCCAGTGATTCATAACAAACACAAGTTTACCATAAATAGATTTTTATTAATCATTAACAGTGACACTGTTACAAGAAACCTACAGTACCAGATACTCAAAGGTATGAGTGTCCCATCTCAAGGTGAGACACTTGTATCAAAAGACGCCATTTAGTACTTCTCCAGAGACGCAACACTTGTCTCCCATTACCTTAGTACTAGCCAACCAATATTGCCTTAAAATTCATGATTACAAGGGTATACTTTTGCGTTATTGTAGGCAAAGAAAAACACACTATAGCTAAGTGCATAAAAAAAATTCTACACACATACCATTATCCCCAAAGCTAATGTATCTGTCCAGGATAGTGTCAATTTTAATCCAGGAAGCCAAAATGACACATCCGACGATTCCTCCAGCCACAATATCTGCTGGACTATGGACGCCAAGATAGAGACGACTAAACATCACTGATATGGACCCTGGATGAGAGTAAAGAAAGTTGTTATTTAATAATTGATATTAATGTTTACTGCATGAACAACAAATAAAATAATAAAATTCCTTTAACGGCTTTAATTTTTTGCAGGGTTTAAGAATTTGGGAAAATTGTGGTAAATTAGGCTGTTTAATTTTTATGGGCAACGTTTTTACAATATTTGCAATAAATTAGTAACAGCTAATTTGGTGTACAATTTGTATTTCACAGAGAAATTTTACACTTCCATGTACATGTAATACAGTTTTCAACCACAAGCCCTTTAAAACATTGTTACTATGCGTCAATGATCAAACCAAATCTGAACAATGGTTAATTGAGGACATTTGGGTCATAAAATAACGGTCTACAATTATGGGTATGAAATTTTTAGGAATCTGGGGATCAAAAACAGTGTGCAAGAAATAATGAGATTAAAATCAACGTAGAAATAATTTAAGGCCTAAGGATTAATAATTATTATTAATAATAATTTCATTGTACTGGCAAGCAAGGAATTTGGTTTCAATATTAAATGTTTATGACCTACAGTTAGTTAATTAAGTGTTGAAATAAACAAACAAATATGTAAATAATTAAATAAATACATGAAGGGATACAAATTTCACTTACAATAGACAATAAAGAGAAAGAGCACAGTGAATCCCCATTGAGGCATTGAAAAGTGAATGTAAGAATAAAACCAGATATACCTGCCAAGGAGTAAAGCAAATTAATGCAGTGGTCTTCAATAATGTAAACAACCAATATATAAACAATAGCCTCCATTTGGCGCGAAAATATGCTCAGATATTTGTCCGCGGACATTATCTGTTCCGCGAAGCGAGCAGTTTTCCGAGAGCGAAGCTCGAGGAAAACTGTGAGCTTCAAGGAGCAGATAATGTCCAAGGACAAATATCTGAGCATATTTTTAAAGTCAAATGGAGGCTATTGTGTTTATTATCCTTCAAATATTTTTTGCAACATGCGGGAATCTCACGGGAATCGGCAGGATCTGCCATTCTGTCATATGTCAATCACGCCAAAGTTTGTCAGTTGGCTTCCAAAATCTCCACGTCAGATTTTGCTTCAGGCCGAGAGCGTTTGTTTGGGGAAAAGGTAAAACATTTGAAAGGAAAGTAAACTTGTTTTATTCCGTGAAAGACAAAAGCAAGATACAAGTGGCGGATAAGGTTACAGGGAATCTAACTACCACTCAAAAACAAGTTAAAGATCAGTGAAAGCGAAAATCTGTAAAGTATCGCATTCCGTAAAAAGTGTAAACTGCCGTCAACGAAACAGCCGGAGCTTTGTCGTTCTGTTCCTTTATCTAGTGTTCAATTGGAGCAGCACTTTATATCGAAAATACAATTGTGGAATTTGCTAGCCGAAAACGACCTGTGCAGAAATCGAGGCTGAACCTGCAGTCGAATATGACGCCACCGGTTGTTTCTGCTGGATTCCATCTAAGCGCTTTCTTTGCTAACTTGACATTGAATGGAGCCAGCAACGAAGTCGTTCACAATCACTGAGAATTAAACTTGTTGCTTGAGAGTACGACAAGCTGCTTCTCTTCGTAGAGAATTACGACATCTCGGGGTATCATGGCTGGTTTTTGTTTTGTGGACGAGATTTTATGTTCGCGAGCGATCTCGACCAGGTGAGCATTGATAGCATCATTTACCTGTTTGAACTCTGTCAGTAATGGTACTGAAATTTATGTTTTGTTATTTAAATTCCTTATGTCCAGGCCAGCAGGAATTGCTCTCATTGAACTACAACTGTAATATTTGCCGTCGTGTGAGCGAGCTTCGAGCTTATTAATAAAACTCGTTTCATAGCTTGTTGATGGCTTTCTCATTTCGCCAGACTGAAAGAAAACCATAAATACTCTTAAATGAGATGGGCTAAAACTTTTCGCCTTTCATATTTTTCAGTTTTACCACACTTTTAATTCAAGGACTGTTTAACAGAGTTCAAACCAAGAGAAAATGTCGCAAATACGAGCTTGAGTATTTCAACATTTCGTTTACGAACAGCTTACCGTCAAAAACGTTTAGAGCGTATGTTGTTTTCTGGTACTGGTTTATCGACCAGCAGGTTTATCTCTTCTTCTGTCATAAAAGCAAACCGTTCCCCCATCTTGACATTCATTTTAATTGCAAACTTGACGCTCCTTGAAGTTTTTGAAATTGGGCAATATCACTTGGGGAATATCCTCAGATATTCCCCAGCTTTAGCTGGGGTATATTCGGTCACATGAGGCGTTTAGACCAATCGGGCGCGAGCGAAAATATTTGATGGATTATAATTATATGTACAGTACATCAGAGACAAGAATGATCAAAATTTTAAAATGTACCCGTACTACACATTCAGTGACAAAATGTCGTTAGTAACGGTCGCTACTTTCTTTCGCCCTGTCCTGATCAATGTTGAATTTGTTTGATTTAGCAAGTGGGAGCAAAAGAAACGTTGTGAACACAACATTGCAGGAAGGGAAAGGGGGAATATGTGCTATATGGACGAGATGTGATCATCTGTGGTCTCAGTAAAGTGTTACAAGCAATAAAGACATTTATTATGACTGGCATATACATGTAGCACATAGCTACATAACACATAATAGCCATCTACACTGTATTGTCAGTAGTACCTGATAGTAACTTAAGGTACTCACCAAGGAATTAGAACTCCTAAGACGGCATGATGGCTGGGAAGTCCCCTGAGAAAGAAGAAAGGAAATTACAGTAGGTTAAAGAATCTTCCTTCTGTTGATGAGGCTAGCACTGGTTATATTCTAACCTGCATTCTTCTATGAGCAGTTCACTCCAGTTCACACTTCTTGTAAACATTTTCTTTTGGAAAATAATCTTAATAACAAAGAATCAAAACAGTCTTCCGATCTAACCCTTGTTTTTTTCCTGAAAACTGTTAGACAAGTACAGCTCCAGTACATTGTAACCTGTGAATCTTGTAGGCCACTACCAGTACAGTATAGATTGAATATTAAGATTTTTATTAAATGTGTGTATAAAAATAATTAATGCGTGCAACAACAAACTCTGTACTTCAAGAGTAACCCTTAGACCAAAAAGTATCCTATCAGGGGGAGGAGAGGGGGTGAGTTGTGGTACTGTAATACTCCCAGCTGAGCTTTATTCTAAGACCAAATGGTCCTTAACATGAATTTACCTTTAAGCATACAGCTTGCTTACCATGTTTGTGCAGCATTTTCTAAGGCGACTATTGGAGGATTTGATGGCCGAGGAAGGCAAAGAACATCCTAAGGTAAATGAAGAAAATCAAAATATACATTTAAACAAAAATTTTATAAGTTTGCATTTATTTTCGAATAAAAGAAAAACTGTGGCATTAAAAAACAACAACAGATGCTGTTAAGTTACAGTGTAGGTCAAAATTGCTCCTTTGAGCCACTTCAATGTCTGATCTGTCTTTAAAAATGCTGTTCATGGCAAACGATTAGTCCAAAGTACACAAGCAACACGAGGACAGAAAGAAAACACACATGTTGACATTGTGTGCCAAGTGCATGATCAGATCGTGTTACTCTTGACTAGTAATTACCTTCAGGAATCCAGCTGTGTAGAAACCCACTCCCAGTAGGAGGCACAATAATCTACCAAGCTTGGCGTCAACAATCCTACAAAGGGAAAACATTGTTTGAGTCAACACTTAACCTTGTTATAACTTATGAAGGATATTTTCTATCTGATATTAGCAAACCACCCAATTTGTAATCGTTGTTGATGTATCCGGTGACACAGTCAGAACAACATAACATGTAAATTAAGGAATACCCCTTAAACTATATGAGACCATAATTTATTATTATAAACCAAGGTAAAAAGCTCATGATTTTGAACCAAATTAATAATAATTATTGAAGACCATGTTCTAGTAAGAGTGATATAAAGCAAAAGCTCACTAACATGAATCTACTGTACCTGAACAAAGAATTTGTTTACAGCTGTACTGTAAGTCCAACAGCAAGATTTTGGCAGCAAATTTGGGTCAATTACTTACAGTATATGTTGTAGGTTAAAATGAATCCCAGGTTAAAATGATTTCAACCTAGGTTGAATTGTATTTTCCTTTGTTTCAGATGTAAATTACCCAACCTTAACAAAAGAAAATACAAATCAACCTAGGTTGAAATCATTTTAACCTGGATTCATTTTAACCTACAACATATACACACAGTGTATTAGCTTATTAGATGATTACTAACAATACCATACAACTTAAAAGTAAGTTGACAGTATCTTTGGAGTCTCGATCCTGAACTCGATCCTTGATACTTGAAACTTGTGAGAATAGAGTATTGAGGATCAGTATTTGAGAATCAAGCTGAGGATCGAGTCTCACCAGGCTGAGAAAATGATGAGCTTGCCGCTTGCATAGACTGAATTTTTCAATGAATGTAACAAGTAAAACAAAATTCACTCACACCATTCTTGTAAATCACATTTAAACTGATTCTTCTATTGATTTGACGTAGAGGCTGGGGTTATTAAACTGTGTGAGGTACAGTTTTCAATTGATATGATTATACAGAATCGCAGAGAAACACCGAGTGCCTAGGACTGCAATAGGCTCATAGCCTCATGTACCAGTTCATGATCACTGTGAGCTTACAAGACACACTGGGATTATGTCACAGGATTTATACACAAGAATGCAGATTTCTGACGTCGATGACAAAGCCGTTTTTTTTTTTCCTCAAGGCTCTTCCCCAAGTAATAATAGAAATACAAAATAAACCCACAAATTAAGAAATAAATTAGTGTAACACAACCCAAGTCAAACAAAGTTATTTTTAATTACTCTATAAAGTTCACCTACCAAAGGATAAAGACAACCATGGGTATGTAGAAATCTTCAGTACCAAAGAAGCTGTTTATCTTCATTATTTTTGTCCATGTTGGGGTACGTCTTCGCTATTAATACAAAAACATTACTCCTTCTTAAAATGGCGAGAAAATTAACAATAACGTTTATGGTGTTTGTTCATACTTTTTGGATTCACCGTAATCAATGCAAGAAATCATGAGCGATGTCTAGCTAGACTTGTTAACTGCTTGGCGTTTTCTTTGTTGTTGAATGTTGTTTATAAATACAACAGATCCTGTTCTATTTCCACTCAACAGTGTTTCAAATTCAACATGGTACATGACACACTGTTCAACATTATTTTTTTTCAAACAGTAGAACTTTGCATACATATAAATTGGCTTTTAAAAGAGTGCAAACATGCACCAAAAATGAAAATGAGTACAGAATGTTAGGGAATACAGTACTAAATCAAAACCAACTTTCTTTGTCTTCCAGACTGGCCATTATTGGATATTTGGAAAACACTATTAAAAAAGTTCTGGCAATATCATTAACTAACTTACAAGTACAAGTGAAAATACCCAACTAGATCATACAACTTTAATTGCTGCCTCTTTTTATTTTGTGCTGAAAATGAGCCAGGCAAGCACAAATGCACATTTTCCTATTTTTCTGGTCTTGGTTCTTACAAAGAGAAAATATCAACACAAAACAGGTACTTCCAGCATCCCCCCTCCACCATCCCAACAGAATATTTTTTTTATTTATACCCTTCCACGCTTAAATAAAATTTAAAATTCTAGTTTAACATCATAAGTTCCCTTAAAAATGCAGAATTTTGAGATCCATCTTGGAATTTTCAATACCCCCCTTGGGGAAGGGGGGGGGGGGGCAATGGCTATTTTCTGAAACCTCATATTTCTTGTGTTCTTTCTCCTACTTCTCATGTTTGTGATCAAGCTAGTGCTTGTGTTTTCTGCCTTGTCGACTAAAAGGCTTCACTTTCTATGCATATGTTTGTACTTACACGTATAAGTTGGGTTTATGTAAATAGCTGGTTCAAATCATCACAATTAATATGAAAAAGGTGATAGCTTTTATGACAATAACACAATTGATGCTAAAATTCGTACTTTCAGCTGTGGCCATTTTGTCTCTTGACAACATGTTTGTTTGTCTTTCCTATTTTTTTCATCTTGCCTCCAACGCAAAAACTTAGAATTTGGGCAAATTAAATAATTTTTTTATTGATCACTTGAAAAATAAAATCATGCTGTCAAAAACATGTGGAAAACTAATGGGCCTCACTGCAAGCTCATTAAAACTGAAAATAAAATCAGAAATAATTGCGTCTGCTTATTAGCATTTGCCTTGAGCAAAATTAAGTTTTCCCATATTTAGCTTGTGGTTAAATGGAGATCGAGTAATATATTTGCATTTGAATTGCATTGCCTATATTTTCCACAGATCAAAGCGGTATCAGTCAATCTAAAACCTCCAGAAATGGCGAGAATGTTCCATTTTTGTTGCTTTTGAAATTAATTGGCACGCAACAAAATACAGTCGGAAACGACATGTGTGTACTTTGCTCCCATTGTCAACACTATTTGTCCAAGGTCATATCACATGTACGAATCTTCATGAACGATCGAACTGATTGGATTTCAACGCAATCGCACAAAAAAATCGAATGATCACAAAAAATCAAATTACAAAGGCTTCGTGAACCCATATGGTATCTGTCCAAGCGAAGAAAACGATAACAAAGTCGAGGAAATAGAAGAACGAAAATATAAAATATCCGATGAAGCCATGAAAGTATAAAAAACACCCGATCTGGCGACAACAAAACAAATCATAGCTAACCTGAAGCGCAACTAGAGGCGGGGTGCCAATAAGTATAGAACTCAAAAGTCTGTGTCGAAGCCATCTCCCGGCTGGTCCAAGCTTGTCTGAAAAGTAAATACCGCAAACAGTGAAACTGCTACAAAGATCGCGCATTCAAACGGCACAGTTTCGCAATAAGCCGGCCGGTAAGAAACGCGGGTGTGAAAGTTTACAACACGCCAATTTATCCGACGCGAATGCTCTAAAACAGGGGAACGGCCGTCAAAGAAACATCGTAATCTCACCTATAGGTGCTGAAACATACTCTTCACCATCCTCGTCGGATTCACTGACATTTTTTTCGCAGGTTTCGTCTTCATCGCAAAACAAAGAACTGCCTTCGTCGGCCATCTCAACTCAACACGCCGGCGAAGGACGCGACCAGTGGTTGCCACTGAAAATATATGCGCGCGACGCACATGCTATTTCAAGATGGCGGACGTGGAAGACGATGAGAAGTTCTTATATGGAGGTAAACGTTTTTCTAAATATTCTGGGATTTTAGCATTTTTTGAACGATCACTTTAACTGCCTTGCTCTCTTTTACCGTACTGGCGTATTATCAGGTTTGTAAAGATGATTGTGCCTGCGAAATACAGCTGCAAAACTGCATTCCTTGATTACATTTGACAGATGCTAGATCTAAAGTGTTAGTGTTAGCGATTCATTTATCAGGGTCATCTCCAAGTCTTTGTTGTTAAATTTCATCAAAATCTCTTAATACTGATGTTTTTGAATGTCAGTTTGGGAATCTGCATCATGCATGTTATTATAAGCTCCCCTATCATTTCAAATAAACCTCAATGAACATGCCTTCTACACGTTCAGGTATTTGAAAAATGTGCTCTTGGTGCCATTATTTGTAAATTAAGTTGGGCATGAGGGCAGAAGCCAGGGTGCATTCTGTGTACATCTCATGCCAAAGATACATTGAGAGGTTTGAAGTCCCATGCCAAGAAGCAGCCGAAGCGAAGTGAAAGCAAGGAAAATGTTATGCCTACTGCCTGTAGACTCTAATTACTACACTGGGAGAGAAATCCGGGACATTTTTGGATAAAACGGTTTGTTTGAATGGTGGAAGTTTTCAAAGGTAATTTTTCATCATCTAGCGCCTTTGAGGTAATTTTAAGCCAGGCATTACATCGGTGTGTTATGCTGCTTTAGGCCAAAGACCGCAATTATGTGCCAGTATGCCAAGTGATTTGGAAATGGTAACCCACGCCAAAGATCTTGGTGTCACCTACATAAAATGCAGCCTGGGACAGAAGCCTGGCTGCATTTTATACTAGGTTATACCGAGTGATCTTTGGCGGTGGTTCTCAAATAATTATTGCTCCACATACTGGCACATGGTCGTGATCTTTATGCAAAAACTGGCGCAAGACAGAGGTAGGTAGTACCTACCTCATGGGCATTGGCGTGAAGAAATTACCAACTGTAGACTTTTGAAAACTTCTACCATTCAAATGATCACGAACTTTTGTTGTCCAAAACTATCAGGAATTTCTCTCTTTGTGTGGGATTTAGAGTCTTTAGGTGATCTGCATAACATTAATTTTCCCAGTATAGATGCCTCATGACTGCTTGGTGAAGAACTTCAAAAGTCTTGACATACATCTTCAGTGTGGAGCATACACGTAATGCATCCTGGGACAGAAGGAGGATGGCTGGCTACAATCCGATGTTGCTATGACTTAGTATAAAGGGCGTAAAAGTTAATACATGTAGCATGACCTCCATGTGTTAACATGGCAAACATTACTGTGCAAAAAATTTTACAGGTAACTTATGAATTTTTTTTTAATTGTACCGTAGGTGACGATTCTCAGGTAAAGGAACCAAGGTATTTGTCAATGGTTTTTTAGTTAATTAATAGAGAGATAAATTTAGCATCGCAACAACCGCAAACACAAACAGTGGAAATGATTGCATGATCATGATCTTTTGACATTTACATGTTTTCTGGTTGTTGTTTGTGGTTGCAATACAAAAAGAACTTGCAACAAGAGCAAGAACAAGCTTTCTCTTCAATAGTAACAGTGAAATAAAATGAAAGTAGATGGCCAAGTTTGGGCAACTAGCCGGCTGTTTTGGCCAGCTACTGGCCCTAATGACAGCCCTGACTACTGTAAATTCTCGCATGCATGTAAGTGCCTTCCTTGACAAGTCGTCATTTGACAAGTTATAAATTATACTCTTGTATTAGAAAAACTGGTCGTCCCTTCCAGTTATAGAACAGATATCCTTTTGTTAAATAAGAGATCAGGTGTGTATTTATTAATAAACACTTTTTCATCCCCTAATTCCTGGTCTCTGGGTTTAATTAATATGTGAAAATAATGAAATTTGAACTTGAAACTTGAACCATTTCAAGTCAAAATTGAAGGGGTGCGTGGAAAAAAGCCTTAAGTAACATCTGATTGACTGCTTAATTCTCCTAGCAAATTGCCTTGTTCTTCCTTGTATGAGCAAAGGAGAATTTGACGTAAGATCAGATGTCACTTAGGGCTTTTTTCCACTCACCCCTTCAATTGTACAAAAATTTGTCCAGGGAAAACTTTGCTCACGTGGAGTTCACCAGTCTAAGCACCCATTTTTTCAGCCAAACTTTCAAATATTTACACCCTCCCTTTCCCCTTCCCCTCTGTTAGTCTCTAATCTTAACAAGTTGGCTTGAATTTATTGCTTATTGTTTTTGTGCTCAGTAGTGTTGAAATAAAGCAAGAACCAACAGAAGAAGGAGATATCACAGAAAATGGCCAACCAAAGGAAGAAGATGATTCTAAGGAAGCAGGAGAACTGGTAAGCCACATCTGACCTTGTAGCTCAGTTGGTAGAGCAATGGACGATCAAATCCGGAGGTTGTAGGTTCGATTCACGGCGAGGTCGGCGATTATTTCTTTGCCTTGTGCGATCTCCCATTGCCTTATTAGGGCTTTCGCTCAGTGGAAAATTCTTGGGTTCACTTTAGAACTTTAATACACTGCAGAGTTAATTCTCTGATCCACCATTGGTAAGCTCATACAACAACAGCAACTACAACAATAACTACAACTTTATTCTACCCGTACAGAACAGTACAGCTAAAATGACATAAAACGTACAATGAAATAGAAAAAGGGATATTTAATTGGGTTCCTAAAATAACTTGAGAGTTAAAATCTGCATTCAATCTGGTAAACTATCTTCACAGTTCAGGAGGAAAAAGGAAAGTAAATGCCTCTTATTGTAGATATTTGTTCAACCTTTAGCATATAATATAATACCCAAAATTAATGAAGATTTTTCCATCACTCTGCATTTTGTTCTGGTTGACGGTTCCCACACAGGAATTGTATCCAGTGAACTTGGCCTTAGCAATGAAACACCAGTTATTTGGAAAGGAAATTTAAATTAATATTCCATAAAGATGCTGATTTTATCAAATGGAAAAAGAGAAACAAAAACTGATAAAATAAGTCAACTTGAAATGGACAGGAAAGATAGGGGCAGGAGACTGTTCACCAGAAGATGAATTTGTACTTAACAATAAAATTATTATTTATAAAGGCTTAAAATGCACTCCTATATTTATTTTATTCCAGTTGTAATAACTGCTAGTAAGTGTTTAATATGTTTGACTTTAAAAATATCGGTTTTGAACTATCTTGTGGGGGGCAGCGTGGTCGAGTGGTTAGGGTGCCGGACTTGAAATCCGGTGGTCCCGGGTTCAAGTCCCACTCTGACCGCTAGCTGGAGTTGTTTCTCGGTAGCCCAGAGTTCAACTCCTCGGCTGCGCTTGTAAATAGCCAGCTGGTCTGCCTCCTGCCAGTTGGGACTTTTAACCATGTTATTTTCAATTTTATATTATTTCTTTACGAGGTTTAATGCTCGGCCCCACTAGCACTTGTGCTATAAACACTGCCGAGGGTAAATAAAGGTTATTATTATTATATATCTTATAGAGTAATGAAGATGATGATGATGAAGATGATGACGATGATGATGATGTTCAAGTCACTATCGGTGAAATCAATACTTCAGCGGCTCCTTATGGGTAAGAAAACACTGTGTGACAGCTCTATAAAATGCAATTTTCAATTTATTTTTATTTATATTTTACATTTTAAAGGTAAAGTAATGAAAACTTATTTTGACAACAATTATTTTTTATTTTTTAGGACTCCTTATGCACCTCCAGTGAACTGGAATTTCAAATCAGGGGCTGCAGCTGCTTCTGCAAAGGACAGAACAGCCAGTGGCAAAGATGGCAAAGGCATTGATGTAGAGGCTGTTGGCACAGTCAATGGAGTCTCTATACATGAATTTGATTTGGACTCTGTTGATGACAAACCTTGGAGAAAGCCTGGTAGGAAAATAATGTCGATAATAATAAGTATAATTATTTTTTAAACAGCAAAACATGTTAACAGAATGGATGAATATCTTAAAGTTCTGAACAGATGAATAAATTAATTAAAGCAGAAATGGCTGGCCATTGGAGCGGTTTAATGAATGCCTCAAATGCTTTCTAAGGACATTTAAACAGCAAACAAACAGATAACAAATGGCTTAGGCCATTTGAACGGATAAGCATTAGTGTACGATCACATATTTATTTAGTCTTCTGCACAGTTGTTTTAATTTGGGTCATCACGCTATGTGTCTTCCTATGAAAAGGACTTTTAATTTACAGGGAGGTAGGTAAGATTATAAACCTCAATCAAATCAATCAATCAATCAACTTTATTTAAACACGGTAAATGGCTCAGCAAGCTGGTTTTCAGACATGCCGTGTGATAAAATTTTACAAATTATAAAAATTAAGACTAGAGATTAACTAACAATAATTAGCACAAGAAATGACAATTGTGTCTGTTCCTATCGACTGTCACAAATGTAACTATCTAGTTAGTATAGTAATCAAGGCTAATAATAGTAGTCCTCAGCAGACTTTTTACTAAACAAAGCTGGCTCTTTTGGACTGTTTGCCTTTAAAATTAGCCTCAAGTATTTGTGCTCTGTTGAAATTTTAGCTGGTGATAAGATCTCTTTCAGATCTGTAGTGAAATTTGCCAGCTCTTAGCAATACATCTATCCCTGTTGAGTTGGAATAGACTTAAGCCCTCAGAACCCCAATTGTGACTAGCATCCAAATTCTCCATTCATTTTTACTAACTGATCAAACATACAGTTCATGAGAAAAATGAAAACTGTGATCATTAAAGATAAGATATAAAAATTTCCTCAATCATGACCAAAAAATGAATTTGACTGTTGTTGGTTTCAAGGTGCTGATATCACTGACTACTTCAATTACGGATTTACGGAAGACACCTGGAAGCAGTACTGCGAAAAACAGAGACGCATGAGAATGGAGCTACAAATGCCCAAGAAAATATTCGTAAGTTTTTGAAGTTTATTTCTAGTCAAGGCAAACCTTGCTTTCTCCATATTTTGTCATGCAATGTGCAGTTGCAGAAAAAATCCATGTGCTACCCCCACAGAAGGTGTTTTGTTTTTCGCCCCTTTCTCCCTAGGAAATTCCAGTTTAGTTTCATACATTTTTGCTTCTAAAATTTTTACTTTTAAGACCCCCTCCCCCTAGGAATTTCCGATTACCTTCCATGGGGTGGGTATGGATTTTTTCTGGAACTGCACAATATTAATAATAATATACATAAATGTTTTTCTTTTCACATGATGATCATAGTAAACTTAATTATTAATTAAAAATATATTTGACTCTAATACTTTTCTCGAGAAAGTGTAAAATGCTTCTGTGAACTGTCTGTGAACAGTCAGTAGAATTCAAGAATGATCAGAATCTATCATTTGATTAAGAAAAACAAGGAGTAAAAAATGTTAGCAGTTGTTGACTGAACATAGTGAGAAAATCAGCTGTGACTATTTATTATGTATTTGAACGTACACGTAAGTTGAAAATACACTTTCGTACTTGAGAAGTTCATTTGAGACATTTTTTTCTCAATTTTTGTACCCTTTCTGTCTTGTCAACCTTTGTGTTTTCTTAATTTCAGGATCATATTGAAAAGGGGGGTTGGGAGGTGTGTGGGGAACATGAACTTGATTATGATAACAACAAGAACAACAACATTATTTTATTTATTGTACCTTTCAATAACATGTGGACTGTGAAGTTCAAGATTCAACCAATCATTTTACTCTTTTCACTGCCATCCATCACTGCAGTGGACCTCTAAGATAACAAAAACCTTTTGCCCAATGGGTCAAAAGGTCATTTTCGTACACTGTGATTGGTGAATTTTGATCCACTTTGTTGGTTTCTGTATTTTTTGCAGTCTACCGGTTGTCGCCATAATTATGATTGACAACAGTAAAACATGCAAATTGTTAGTTGGGCTTGAAGTTCAGAGGCCATATGTTATTGAAAGGCTCAGTTGTTAGTAATAGTATAAAAAGGTATTGTAACAGCAATATTTGGTTGTGTGTCATGATAAAGGGCCATATTAATTTGGAACAGCTTGATAGATTAATTTGGAACAGCTTGATTATAGATTAGTTCTACTCTCAACCTTTAGTGAGTGAATATTGCAATAAAAGTTTGTGTTACAGTAAATATGCATCATTTGGTTTTTTTCAGGTTCACCCGCCCTCTGTGGATCCAGTGGTTATCATGCCTGATGGTAAGTATTGTGTCTTGTTTTCTTCCCATGTGTTACAAAGAGCCCAAACTTTCACTCTCTTATATTTGACTTTACTCAAGTCACTTACTGGACTCAGCTTTTGTTCCAGTGTATTTTGGAGGAAATGGCTTTGGAATCATCAATCTCCTCTTGTATGTATGTCATCATATGAATATGAGACCTCCATTTTGAAATTCAGCCCATTTGCTGTGTGCATCAAAGTGTTTGTGATATATCATCTAATGATAATTTATTATGGTTACTCATAGTTTTACTGGTATGCATTTTGTAGGGAGGCCAAGAAAAGCAGGTCCACCTCCTGAGCGCAAGTTGGAAGGCAGCATTGATGTTATTGGGGGAGAAGGATCTAGAGGTAATTACGTATTAATTACAATCAGAATGATGAAGACCACAGCAAGCCGAGGCATACAATGAACTCAACAACACAAAAAGATTGTGTGACCCTGGGCTATGGGGTTCCTGTGGTTGTCAAAGCAGTTGGAGTGCATACATTTCTTAAAAATCAGATTATGGTCAGGGATTTTTAGTGGCATCTAAGGTATGCAAACAATGCTATTCTATTTATAATAGAGAAAAAAAAATTCTTGTAATCTGGAAATTGTTTTGTTTCATTTTAGTTGAAAGTCGCAGGCGGCGAGACGATGATGTGATGATGCCAATGATGGGTGAGGGTATGAACCCAGATGTGGGACCACCACACCCTGGAATGATGAATAAAAAACACTTCCCACCAGGTGAGAACAGAAAGGTCCTCTAGGGTAGACTTCTCTCATTTTACATCTGCTTTATGTCACTGACACCTAGTTCATATGTCGCATTTTAGTCAAATATATTGCAGACGAAGTTAATAAAAGAAATCAAATTTGTTGGTAAAGCGACTTATGAATCGGTTCATGGAGTTAAGTTCATCCAGACGTTTTATCCGTGTGCTCCAGACCGATGAAACGTCTAACATGCGTGTGAGTTCAGACATCGAAGTTCAGACACATCAAATTAAAATACATAAATTTGAAAATACATTAACATAATCTCGATTCTTCATTTTCTTGAATCTGGAATCGTCGTAGGTTGTCCACACCAAGTTCCAGCATCCTATGTTATTCAAGTTGGTTGAATTAAATCCGTTGTCTAAATCGAATCTCTATTATCGTCGTCTTACAGACAAAGTCAATTCAAATTAAATTCGCCCGAATTATATTCGACGTACGAACTACGCCTGAGTTGCAGGGAGATTGAAGTAACCTTGTGTAGTCATTCTTACTAGTAGCTCATAATCTCAGGGCGCTTTCCAATATTGTCAGAACTGGCTCACCAGACTGGCTGGTCCATAAATGGAGTGTACCAATTTCAAGGACTGATTCATCGAATTCTTCAAAATGGCACATTCTGAGAGTAGTGTTCCATTTTGAAGGAAGCCAAAAAAGTGGCATATAAACTGTTGTTCAAATTGGTGCATTCTGTTTGCGAAATGATTGAACTGGCTGGCCAGTTTTGGCTAATGGAAAGTGCCTTTCATTAAAGGATGAGTAATCTGAGTTAAGAAAAAAGATATTTCATTAGAAGCTGGATCATTGACACATGACTCCCTACATCATCTTGATGGCCAGGCGTTTGAGTCACAGGGAGAGTCTTGCAAGTGGCATTATTTTAAACGAAACTTTTGGATGCAGGGGAACACACGACACAAAATAAACTGTTCTGAATACGTTACGTTGCCGGATCTCTTGTAGTAGAAATGCACTTTCCAGACGTCACTTTACGTGCAAATAAACCAAACTGATTGCAGGGCTGACGTTACGGCAAAAGGCTTATTTATTTGGGTCAATATTTCAACTAGTACAACTAGTCTTCTTCAGTTGGCTGAGACTAGTTGTACTAGTTAAGATATTGGCCCAAATAAATACGCTCTTTGCCGTAGTGTCAGCCCTGCAATCAATTTGGTTTATTATTTTAAAGATACGAGGGAAACAAATCAGGGCCTAGTTGATGAAAGTAGATAACCCAAGACTAGTGGTCACTAGTGAGAAATTTGATTCCAGTTTGATTACTAATCAATAAAGATTTTCAAAACAATTTTTGACCTTCCGTTTAGACTTAGATCTTTTTTTACCTTTAAAAGACATTTTGCACGAGCGAGACCAAAATGATGGTTAAAAGATTAGCATTAAGGGATTTTCAAACAACCGTGCCGTAAAGGTTGGAATCTTCACTTTCAGGCAATATAGGTGTGCTATAAAGTATTTTGAAAGTGGAATATATGAAAGACATTTATTTCAACTGCGGATGAAAGAAGGAATAGGTGAATAACCATTGCAGTTATGTACACAACTAAACTAGATGCGAAAAGAAACCCTGAAAACATTCAGGCTTGAACGGGATTCAAACCCATGACCTCTGCGATACCAGTGCAGTGCTCTACCAACTGAGCTATCAAGCCGACTGGGAGCTGGTTATTTTACAGTGTGCTTTCTTCTTTAGAAGCCATGTTTTGAATGTTGCCTTGTTACTCCTGAATGCATCCAATAAATGTCTTTGTGTGTTTTCTCATCAGGTCCCCCAGGAGGGCCACATGGCATGCCCCCTGTCTCTGGTGCACCTCCCTTCATCCCTCCCCGTGCAGACCCCTCAATGGGGCCCCCACCATCAGGGCCACCGCATGGTATGCCCATGCATGTTCCTCCAGGAGGTCCCATTCCCCCAGGAATGCCCCCTCCATTTAGGCCCATGGGCCATGATGGACCTCACCACCCTGAGGGAGCTCCCCCTGGGATGCCCCCACCTGGGATGCCCCCTATGCCCGGTATGGGAGGTCCACCACCCCATGGATTTCCACCAGAGATGGGAATGCCGCCAGATGGACTGCCACCGCCATTTGATCCATCAGGTTTGTTTGTTAAGTTACTTGTACTGTAGTTTGTCTCTTGAATTGGTGAAATTTTGATAACATCTCTTTTTATTAGCGAAATAAGGCCTGTTCCAAACGTCGCGCTACTGCCGTGCCGAACTAAATTCAAGAATTTAATTCGACTTAAACACGGCAGTAGCAGTTTCAAACCATTTAGTTCGGCAGGCTGAATTAAGGTCCGCACGACTATTTAGCACGGCAGTAGCACGACAGGCCCTGTCGTGCCGCACGGCATTAGCGCGACTTGGTTTCAAACGGCGTGCTGTTGCCGTGCCGAACTAAATTCATAAATTATTATAATGTATTTTGGGTTAATTCGCTCGTTCTTCACATCTATATTTTAGAATTTGGCGCGACTGAATTAAATGCGACGTTTAAAACCACTGCCGTGCTACTGCCTGCCGGGTCAAATTGATTTAAGTTCGGCACGGCAGTAGCACGACGTTTGGAACAGGCCTAAATCCAGCTTCGAATTAGATAGGATGAAAGCATCGAAAACTGCCTCCATTCTTGTTTTTTGACAAATCAGTTTGAGGTTGCCAGTAGTCTAATGATCCGTTGATACGTTTCTCAAGAAACTGTGGTGCTGCGTCGGTGGTTGGTACTAAAACAATTTAACGGCTCGCTCTCGGTTCGTATCGTCTTTGATGGTTTGCCCAGGGCATCGCCCGTCGTTATCTACTTGAAAACCGCTACTTACTATCTATCACAGAATAGATAGCGAGTAGCATAGCCAATCAGAGAACGGCATTCGTGATAGAACACTAATAGATTTATACTAACAGGCGATAGAAAACCTGACCTTGCCTTGTAATTGTTAAATATTTTCTTTCTGCTTCTAAACTTTACTTCAATTTTCCTTTTAGGTTTTTCAGGTCGTGGTGCTATGGGCATGCGTGGTAGAGGTCGTGGTCGTATCCCAGTAGGAGGTCCCCCAGGGGTACCGGGCATGCCTCCGCCTGGGGAATTCCCGCAAGGAATGGATGACAGGTAGGCTGTCTTGTTGGTAATTGGCTCGCATCCAAACGATGGGAGATTCCCAGGATCTTTTCCACACTGAAGTACCCTGCTAACAGAACGTTTCTTTCTGGCAAGCCTCTTAGCATGTACGAAGTCGTTCGCGTCTCTGGTATTTCGCGTAGTCAGCTTGTTTACTTCCTGAAAGAGGAGAGTTTCGCGAAGTAAACAAGCCGACTACGGGAATACCAGAATACCAGAGACACGAACGACTTTGTGCATGATAAAAGACTTGCGAGAAAGAAGCGCTCTGCTAGCAGGGTGACACTGAAGCATGTTCTTTTGAAAACTCACTTTTTTGTGTGTTTGCAAACGGAGAGTTTCGAAAACGTTTTCAAACTGAGAATCAAGCCTCTTGAAACGCGCATCGTTTTGGATATTCAGAATACGTTGTTTTTAAAATGCATCGTTTTGAATCGCTAAACATCGCTGTTTACTTTGGAGGGGTGAGAAAAAGGGGGGTTGAATTAGCTGGCGGGATTTTTCATTGTTATAACGTGGACGGGTGAAGAATTAAAAATAGGAATTAAAAAGTATTTCTCAGTCGTTCAAATGTCAAAATACATAAACACCATGAACATTTTGGCTCATCTTGACTATCTATTCCATGATTCTCAGAGGATGGACCTAATACAAAAATCAAATTTCCTTTCCAGGGGACATAGACCATTTGAAGAAGGTGCCCCGTTCTTCCCAGGAGGTAAGACATTGTTATATTTCCATGGTATTTTTTTCTAATCTTACTGAATGGTGAGTTCAGTTTAGTGACGCAAACTGTATCAAATTTGTTATGAGTATGCTGCTACAAAGTAAGACCTGAATCTCCATCTAACCAATGACTAACTAAACCCCAATATCAAAGAACATATTCTCCTATCTTGCCCCCATACTTTTCTTATAAAAGTACTGGGGACAAGTTATTAAAATATCAAAAAATTTCACCTTGGGTGATCATATCCTTAATTCTTATGACCTCAGGGGTTGATTAAGCATTAATATTACAAGGAGAAATTTGATGCTGATCACCGTTAGGGTTTAAAGGGTTAAAGCTCTAAATTTAGTTTTTAGTCAGCTTCTGAAAGTATTCTTCCACACCTCTTTGGCTTCTTTGCATTCACTCTAAAAATCATCCCAAAATCTGAAAAATCTGGGGGTCTTTGCTCAGTGTTCCAGATAACTTTCAAAATCAGAGAGTCAATGAAGAATTTTGAGGGGTCAAAAGCTCTGGTTCTCTCTAAATCTTCTCAAGTTTGCCATTCATTTTGTCGGGTCAGGAAGCTAAGCTTCTCGGGTTTTTGACCTGAGACCCCTCTCTTATCTGGAACATTGTCTTTGCTACAAACGTATGACGGCATTTTTAGATTGCATCAAATGTTAAGGCGATAATAAGAATTACAGGTTGAAAGTGGAAAAAATCTTAGGATTCAGGTGTATTGTCTCCTTAAGATGGATTGGTCACGTTTCGGGGGGGCACTTTCATCACTAGCGTACAACCCAGAATTGACAAATGAGCTCTAACGAAGTCCAGCGCTCGAAACGTTCGATGGCCTGTTTACCTATCAATTCGATACGACCAAATCTTCGTGCACTCTTCATTTCCTTGAACTAGCGAACAAGTGTAAGTAGGCGAACGTGGAAACGATATCCAACTGGAACATTGCGTAACGACCCTCGATATAAACGCGCAGCGTGCTGTTTTTTAACATGTCCAAATTCCAGTTTGATCAATAACACAGTGGTTAGAAGAGCCACTCTTTGAATTTCCGGTGAAACCTGTTTATTATTATTTTAACAGAGCACTGAGTTTTAGTCTGCGAGAGCAGACGGTTTTTCCGCTTTTTCGCGGCGGTGGAAGCAAAAGTCGGAAAAGGTTCTTGCGAGCTAACTGAGTTTAAGCATATCTTAAAATCTAGAAAGCATCAGAGTTTTTGTCTGTTTGAAACTGAAAACCGCCCGTTTGCTTGGTGTGTGGAAGGTCCACTATGTGTTCAGTGATGGAAATGTAAGGTCATCAAACGAATGATAGAACTTTAATAATTGATTAGTAGCGACTAAATTTGATGAAAACAGTCCTGGACTGAACCTTTAAGTAAATCACTGATGGAAACGAACACAGGAAGGAACCAAATTTTCCGCTGCGTTTCATAATCACGCTGCCGGTTTTGAGCAATATGGTCAAATGAATGAATCAAAAAGACGAGACTCGTGTGTATTCGCCTAAGGAACACAGATAACACAGAGCGGTTGTAACAAATCAAAAATCGAACCTTATTATTCGCATTAAAACTCTGAAGTGGCTTCACAATTGCAATCTATCAGTGGTAAAACGGGTCCCAGAAAACAAACCACAATGATTTTTTAAAGGATGCGGCCACTTTCATTTTTTTTAAAATAATATACAAACTTTAGTAAAACATGAAGCATGCAACGTCACACTTCATGCAAAGATATTTTTATATATGATGGTTTTTTTTTTCTCTGTTCCCCTCGGTTACAACCTAACGCTAAAAAATTGATCATCCTTTTCTTCCCTTCGACTAGAACAAATGAACTCTATTTTCTTCTTTTTCCCTTCACTCTAAAGCAAATGGAATAACTTTTCTCTTTTCCTTTCCTTTTGTTTTGCACTTCAAGCTGTTTTCTGTGGTTATAAATCAAATCGTTACTAATTTGACAGCGAAAAATGTTATCAAGTACATCGATGCTAATCTCGTCATTAAATTAGACGGTTCAAGTGCATTGTGCAATAATGATTGTATCAAAGATACGCTGTTTATACAAGTATGTATTATTCAAAGAATGCTACGTTGTGTGTACTGATATAAACTAAACGTTTTGAAGTGGTTTATCAGTGGTCTTCGCAAATTGCATGTTGCTTTTAAATTTGTATTAATTCAAGAAATTCATGTTTGTTTCTGTTCATCATATCAGTATAAAATAATAATAAAGTTTTAGAAGAAGAAAAGGTTTTGTGAAATCGTTATTTTGTTCACCTGTTTCCTCGTTACCCAAAATTGAAATTAATTAGTGACGCACATTTCCTGCTGTTTTGAAATTGCTTTTGGTCACGGAAACAAATGCGTGCGTGCATGTAATGAAAAAGCAATCATGATTTTCTGAAACACTTTAAGAACGGAAAATAAGCTTCCATACTTCTGCCGTAATGCCTTAACTATGTTAGAGACCCTCATTCTTCGGCAATTCGATTATTTTTTATCATCCTCGTATCTAACTTTCAAGATTTTGAATCGCCTTGATAAGCCGGATAAACTTTGAAACCTGCTCTCTGCCATATCCGAACTCTATCAAAGGCTACATTTACTCCTGGAGATTTCGTTTTTATGCCCGTCAAAAAATATCGTTGACTTCAACTTTCAAAATGCTTGAACCGATCGCAGGTCTTCATCGACAGCGTTTCAACCACCGTGTAATGTACAACACGATGGCATAGTTGCATCTGTTATACATGATTTTATCAGGGGCATTTTGGTAAGATAATCCCGATTTTCATGCCATAATTTTTTTCACAATCCCAACTCAGATAATTGTACATTTTTAACCCTTTAGCTGTTAAGCCTAAATTTTATCCGACCTTTGGGGTATTTAAGTTGTACCACTCGCGATGCCATCAGTTATGGAGACGTACGATCAACCTTGTTCTCAGGGTCCTCGCTCTCCAACCTGGGAACGAGGTTGATGCGAGATGTTTTTCCAATCACTTAGTACAGCGGGGTAAGAGCTTGGTAATACAAACCAACATTAGCAAAATTCTATCTAACGTATCAGAGTTATACCCCCCCCCTCCCCTCCCCTAAACACAGAAGTTTAACTTGAGAATCGGAGGAAAATATAACTTCCCTGGCACTAACTTTTGCTCTGTGAAAAAAATTTCCACTTTTCTCAAAGGTTAATTGCAAGGTTTCCTGCAGAAAGGAAGAAAACCAAAAGGTTCACAAATCCACCAAAAAAAAGAGAGAAAAAGAGGAAAACAAAGAGTCGAAATTTTTAATAATGTTATTAATAATAATGACAATAACAATAACAATACAGTAACATTACTAATAATGATTATAATAATGACAGTGATAAAAAACAACAACAAAGCACGAAGCCTTAGGGAAGGTTTCACGAAAAAAAAAAACTTTTTTAAAATTGTGCTTTCTAAGCTTGCTCAAACAAAATCTATTTAAAATTTGACCTCCGGTGTATATAAAGGAAACGTTTGTTTTCGCGTTACAAACAACATTTTGGGTAATTTGGTTGCAATACAACGTCATGATGCTTATGCTCGTTTTGGGCATAAATTCGCGGGTGTTTTGTAGAATTTCAGCATAATATGGGTTGAAATGTGTTACTCTTCTTTTCTTTTATTAAAATGGAAGAATGTCACCAAAAAATGGAGAACAATCTTGGATTGTATCTTTCTGTTAAAATGGTTCTAGTTTCAAAAGATTCCCGTTGATAATATTCATTTTGGAGAGTGCTGTTTTTCTGTTATTGATTCTATTATATCAAAGGCTTTAGGAGTGAGTTCGCTTAAAGGTATCTATATTTTCATTTTTAGCTTTCAAGAAAGATAGATTTTGTGATTAAATAAAACACAAATCAAACAAACAAATAGTTTTTGTAATGCCAATTTTCGTTTCTAAACAATTGGCACAAGTTGAAGGAAGCAGAGAAGTAAAATACCTGTGGTGAGGAAAAAACCCTTTTTTTCACGAAAGTGACTTTATTGTACCAATAATTATCCAACATCTTTTCCACCCGAAACACGACTTACTTCGGCTTTTGTCAATAATAGTTAATTGCTTTTTTTAATAGCCTCTCCGGCTAAAAACAGCTTGTAAGAAACAAATGCCTAAGGCAAAGCAAGAGATGTCTATGGCAAATTCAAAGGAGAAACAAATTGCAAGGAAAAGGTTTTATCTTTTCACTGTCCACGTGGTTTAGTTGGCAGCCATCTTTGGTGTGATCTGTGGTAACACCTCGTGAAAGAACAACTTTTGGCGGGAAATTGAGACAGCGGGCGGGCGGCACCTGTTTCCCGCGTTCGTACCTCATGCCACGAACCTTCAGCTAATTAATCGTATAAAATTTTTATTTATTTTTTTTATAGAGCTTTTTCGAGCTTTTCTTTTTTTTTTTTTTCGTTTTATTTCGCCGCTTTCTTTTGCTGTTGACGATTTGTGAGAGATAAACCTTTAAAAGCTAAACTCCATAATGCATTTATCTCATACTTTCTTCACATTTGGAATAACATTTAGTGAGAAAAGCATATCCAATTTAGGTTGTTTTAAAATGGTTTTGCGCTAGCTTAATTTTCTTTCAATTCCTGTTTTCCCATTATGTTCGTATGAACTGAAATACCCTGAGGTAATACTAATAGCTTTTTCAGTCGTTGTTATCGTCTGAATGTCCCGTCCCATGTATGCAAATTCTAATTCTTTAACTGTATCAGCGCAGTAACTGTTTGTACCGTAGCGAAGGCTAAAGGTTATTTTCGTCTTTGCTAGTTTACAAACATCCTGTTGTATTCAACGAACGCCAGCGAAAACGTATTTGGTGTTGAGTATGGAAATCTATTTTAAACCTTTCAGCCGAGTCAATACAAAACAAAAATATTTGAAAATAATTTATAATCAGATGAACCCGAGATCTTTCGAACGAAAGATTTTTGTTTATGCCGAAACTAAGCAAAATTACTTGTTAATCTGCATTTTTCATAAAAATTCCACAAATGGTTGTTTCACGAACGTTTAAACAGGCCATCGACTACTCTCTCCCATTATCCATTGTTTTGTCCTTGTTAGAGTAGCTCTGTTTTGTTTTCGACACTCGGCCGTACGCCTGTTGTCCATTTTCGCGCGTGACTTCAGCGAAATCCGACGCAAATTGACGCTTCGTTGGTTGTTTGGAATTTTTAAAAGCGTTTTCTCCCGGCGATGTGACACCACAATTATAAATTGATCTTGTAAACTTTACAGACTATCTGGCGCAGATCTTAGCCCCACTCATAAGGCAGATGTTATCGCTTATCCCATACTGTGCTCTCTCTAAAGCCATTTGATTTGATTTGATGGCTCGACTAACGATTTCATCTCCCACTTATAACATTGTTTCTGTTACGCTTTATGCCGCCAATTTGCCCCGTAAGATGCCCTGTTCCCAGCTTTCTTTTTTTCTTCAGGGTAAATTAACATCATTGCGGCGAAAGACAAACCCAGTAAGCCTCTAGATTTTATTGAGCCCCATACAGGAACCCAATGCGCTTTGTTTTTTCGTTAACATGAATTTTCAAATTAGTTGTCTGGATGTTCAAGAACCGATCATTTTGCTAAGGAAAGGTTCCATTATTTCTAGTGCGCATCATTTAAAATTAAATTGGGGCAGTTTTTAAAGACCCAAACAGCTGCTGGAAAATTATTTTAACAATAATTGTTATTTTTGATTTCGTCCCAAAATAAACGAACGTTACTTTGTCTTTTGTTAAAAACAAAAACAGAAAACAAGAAAATTTCTCTATTTTACTTCGAGTGCTAACTCAAGCTTGTTAGAGCGTTTTCTTGTCAGAGATCTTTCTGCCCTTAAGTGGCCCTAATTACAATTTCTTTTTTGTGAGTATGCAAAGTTTCAATTACAGGTGTTCTTAGACGAGGCGTTTATTTGCATAAAGAGCGTTACTAAACCTCTGCGAGTGAATCATTCGTCAATTTTGTCAAACTGCCATTCCTTGTCGTGAACGCCATCTTTCCGTGAAATGTAATTATCAATATTTTTTGATTGCATCTTTTCGCCGAGGATCGTTAATTTGCAGTTATTCTTTTCGTTATACGAGACTCTTTTGTTCGGATTAATCCCATGCCCCTTTAATTTTCTTGACTTTGTGTATTTTGTTTTGTCCGTGATTTTGCCTCAATACGTTGTTTTGACATCAATTTTTGTTTTGTGTTGGCAAACTTTGCAAAAACAAAAAACGTGCAGAGATTTTTCAAAGAGCGTCATCATTTCTGAGTTTCTTAAATACAACCACCAATGCTTTAACAGAAGAAACCCGAAACATGGCGATCAGTTTCGAGGAATCGTGGCTACAAATCGCCTTTAAAAGAGCCAGTCACAGCCCCTAATTGCGCCCGCTGGCGCTTATAGGAAAATGCCAAAAATTTGAATATCACTTGTGGTCCGTTTATCTCTGATCAGCTTCCTACTCCTTCCATTAAGACAGCATTGTCATTTAAATGACACCGAGGATGATTACTCTTGCGCGAAAACAAAACGACAGCTAGTGGATATTCTTTCTTAAGATTATGTTATTGGCATCCTTATGGGCGTTCGACTCTCTTTGCGTATACGTCACTGTGGTTTATGCGAAGTATTTGGTCGTGTTGTCTGTCAGCTGTAATCTATCCGCCGTTGTTCGCAGCGGGAACAACAGTCGCAGGTTTTGACTCGTGCCAGATAATTGAGAAATCGCTCAGCATATTTACCTCGCGCTAGGAACCAGGCAGAACGATAATTAACTGACAGGACAGCGCAGTGATTCAGTGTTTTGGAGCAGAACAGCAGACGGTGTCAACTTCAAGGAAGTTACAACGGTGTTTTGTGGCTTGGTTTTTGTAGTTGTATTTGTCATTGGCGCTAAGAGGCTGCAACTCAACAACGCGATTAGCATTCAATTTGTGGCGTGTATCGCTGCGAATTGTTATCAAAGCTGCGGTATTATTCCGTGCCAACTCTGCGAAGTTTGTTGCGAACGACACAAGATTCGCGATCGCAGGGAATTTAAACAATCTTGTTCGACATTTAAACTTCTCAAGTGGCTCTTTGCCCTTCGGCGCAGCATACTCAAGATCCAATCGATCTGTATCTCACCATGAATTCAACCCTTGCCCCTGATGCTTTCACGAATATGAATGGCTCGGCTCAACAAGCATTTCAGTTCTACATCGAACCGTTTCCTGCGCAGCTCGTACGCTTTGTCCTGGACGCAGCCATTTTCTTGGTAGGCGTTCTGGGAAATGGCTTGGTCTGCGTAGTAGTAATTAAAGAGAATCTTCTCCGTTCGCTCGCCTATTGCCTCATATTTAACCTGGCCATAAGCGATCTTGGCGTGATTCTTTTCAGCCTTCCATTTGCGGTTCTCCGGACCGAAGAAATTCGTTGGCCGCTGGGGGAATTTGGCTGTAAGGTGCTGTACCCGCTAAGCGATATATTCCACGGGGTCTCCATCGCAAGCATCACTGCAATCGCCGTGTTCCGATACCGGGGGATAATTTCTGGGCATGGCATCAGCCAGAAAAACGCCGTGAAAAAAGCCAAGATTGTGATCGTTCTTATCTGGATTCTGTCTTTTATACTCTTCGTTCTCCCCTTGTTTTTTGTCATGGCATACGGAGAATCCCGCGGAGAACCTTACTGCTTTCCGAGGTTTCCGAGCAAGTTGTACTACAAGCTCTACCAAGCAGAGACCGTGCTTCTAACGTACCTGATACCCTTGGGGATCATCTTGTTCACGTACCTCCGAATCCGCGGCCGCTTACATGAGAGCATCGCGCTTCACTCCCAAATCCGCCGAGAATCTTGTAAACACTCCAGATCGCGATGCGCAAGCGATCGGAACTACAGGGCGCTGAAGGTGCTAGCGCCCGTCGTGATCGTATTCGCAGTCACCATGCTACCCTACAACGTTTTTCGGGTCATAGACATATTTTTGGACACGGCCCACTTTGAGTATTTGCTTCTGTTCTTCAAGATTTGCGTGCTGTGTTTTGTCTGTAACAGTTCGGCGAATCCGCTGATCTATGCCCTATTCAGCGAGGAATTCCGCAAGGCATTCAAGTGGCATATGCGGCACTGTTCTCTATCGAGAAATCGTTCAAGGCTGTTCTCCATCTCGGAAAAAATGACTTCGTTTCGCCGAGGCAGGTCGTTCTTTCCCCGCACTGTCAGCGCGCGAAAGGACAGACCAAGCTCTTCGAACTCTGATGTGTTTGTATAGGTATCATTCTTTTAATATTTGCACAGATTTAATGTTCGAGTTTTTCTCTATTTTGCTATTTAGGAGAGAGCTTATATATAGGAGATTTAAAAGGATAACCATTCAGTTTTAGCTACTGGGAAGTACTTCCCTGTGGTGCTGTGTGTTTCGCTGTAAAAGGTACACATGTACTTGTGGGTACAACAACGTTATTTTGCAGACTGGATTAAGCAGTGCTTTCCTGTGGTGTTCTGCATTGCACCGTAGAATTCCTAAAGTCTAACCAAGAAATGAAAGTTTCGGAGCAGAACTCTTATGCGGTTCCACTCATTTCGCAATGTTTCGTAAACTAATGAATCAAAAATATATTGAATATGTTCTAAGGAATAGTTGAAGCCCTGTCTGATCTGGTTATTGTTATCAGTGGGGCCACTACATGGAGAGGCGTACGCCAAGCAAATTGGATTTATTTCTGAATGTCGTAATGGATTTTTAAAGGATTCATTCAATTCTGAGCCCCAAGAGCGAACAAAGGGTTGCGGAGAATTATATGAGGTGTAACCTGGAAGTCATAAATTTAAAAATAATACATTGTACTAAACTGTAAACAAAATTGTACATTAAAAAATAAAACAGCAAGAACACGATTTTAACGCGTGATTATTTGAGCAGAAAAGGCATCAGAGTAGAACGTTTCTTTTAAGACTGCTGTGTTTTGCCGTCATTAATTTTTTTTTTTTTCAGTTTTGTTTTATTTTTTGTTATTTAATAACATAGAAAATCCAAGCTGTAAGGGTGAAAATCATCCTGTTGGCACGTTTTTTACTCATCGTTTGTACATAATTCGCAAAAAATATGTGCGCAGCTAAGGATAAAAAAAAAACGTCGAGTTCTGGTAACATATCGAGTGTTCATGTCAAAGTTCGAGTTTCATAAAGGTTCGGCTTTGAAAGATGGTTTAACAAGGATTTAAAATTAAAACTACTTAATCACGAAACGTCGACGATATTGATGTCAACTTCGGTCTTAATGCGCGCTTTTTCATTTTACGGAGAAAAATTACCTCGTTTATGAAGCTCCAAGCTGTTAAGTTAGTCTCGGTATTAAATTTTGCCAAGTCACTTAATGAGATTTAACGGGTTTTTCTCTTAGCTTACTATTAATTGCCTGGTTGTTTTATTATGGAAATACTATGGAAATAGGAGTTCTTAATGAGAATTACTTTTCATCTTTCAATACTTGTTCGATAAACTGGTTCCTAAGGTTATAATTGACAAAAATTTCGTCGAGTACAAAAACAGCAGGTAGCAGCATTGCAGAAAAGAACAACTTTGAAACAGAAAAGAACAGCTTTGAAACAGCTTTCGTTTGAGTTGTCGCATTAAAGTTCCCCTCGGCCACAGAGGCTGAGCGTAATGATGAACATCAGTACTACTCGATCGCTTTTCCTCTGAATGATACGAACACGTGAGGATTTCATTATCAGATTTAAAAGCAAGAACTATATGTACATAAATTCGTACCAATGCTTACAATAGCATAAGAAAGCCTGGTCTAATTGTTATCGTCTGTGGCTTTTGACATTAACAAAAACGTGATAAATATACAGAAAAACACGTTTATTTTATTTTTAATTTGTTTTACACCTGCATCAAAATAACGCGAGCGTGTCGTGGTTGCGTTGTATTTTGACAGTAATGTTATTGCTGTAAGACACGTTTGCTTTGTTAAAATGTTTTGCACCTGCAGAAAAGGTATTTGAAAATATCGATAATTCTCTAGACAGTTTATATCTTTCTTGATATCTGCAGACGCGGTAATGGAAGTAGATTTCCTTCCTAGAAAAAAAGAAGAAAGAAAAAAAAAATAGATTTCTAGACTTCAATTAATTATAAATCCGTCGCATACAAATCAACACGAAATTCAATTTTGTTTTCTGTTCGTCTTATATTTTTTTATAAATCCCAATCTTTGCGTCATCAACACTGGACTAATTAAAGTTTCTATTTTCGTTTGTCAAATGAATGCGATTTTAATTCCGCAGTTTGCGATATAATACAATCTAATAACCAGTTGACGTTTTCTTCCTTTTTCAAAATTTATTTACATGCTCTTTCATTAGCAAACTTAGCAGTTATTTGCCAAAACGGCGCGCGAACGCTAAATTCCACCTCTCCCCATTTTTTTTTTTTTTAATTTTCCTTTGTCGTTTGGACGTGCCCACAACTTACGCCTCTTTCTTTCCTCGCGTTAATTTTAACCATAGCGGACCATAGCGCTTCCTTTCGACCTCATAATTTCGTTATTCCATATACATGGAATGTTCTTATCATATTTGAAATCCTAGATAAAGGAAATGAACTTGTTTATCTTGCGAGAGCTTTGTCAGTTTATAATACGTCTAAGCTCTAACCGAACTAATTGGTTTCGAGAGTTTTCTGTGTGTTACCGAACGAAGGCAAACATGTCTCGAGTTAAGTGTTTTTACAATTCGTTTGGTCGCCATACTTGGAATATTTTACCTCTCCCGCCCTTGTCATTTTTGCAACTGGCCCGGAAGACCAATTGGCAATGTTGTCTCTCGCATTTGATGAATAGAATTTTATATATTTTATATTCAACAGATTAGCATCGTTACAAGATTAATATTCTTCAAAGATGTCAGATTTCGATTTAGTATGGTGATATATATGTTAACTGTCATGTTTAATACTTCTTGGGTCGTGTGTTTACAATTTCCTTCTTTGAAAGTGTTTTGAAGATCGGAGATAATGTAAATAAGATTCTTAAGAGCAGTTCAGATGCCGTATATCTCATTTTTTTTTTTTAAGCAGAAGGTAGTTGGTAGTCACTAGCTAAATGCATTGAACACTGAAATAAGTTCTTCTTCTTCTTGTTTGGCGTCTGAATACATTTTTCGGCAAAATTTCTATTAATTTTAATTACCCTTTGACATTTTTCCTTTAATTTATCTTTCGCCGGCAAACGATAATTTTATTTGCTCGGTAGAGAAAGAGAGTAACATATATAAGAAAACAAACAATGCCAGACACAACGCTCGATAGTGCAATCTCCTGCAGCGGTCAGTTAAAAGAAGTAGTCAAATTTAACGTTATTTTTCAATTTGTAGTAAACTTTGTACTCTCAAAGTAGTTGAAAGAAAAAAAAAAAGGTTAAAATGTGACATTTTCATATCCTGTAAACCAATTATTCGCTGCATGCATCCCACAGTTTCCCAAAAATAGCGAAATGTCGTGCCAAAAATGTGGAGGGCAATAAAAGTCTCCCAATTCTCAAACTACATCCTGGCACAATAGCGCATTTTTAGGGTCCGAAAATGTAGAATATTTGACCTAAAACTCCTCGGGGCTCATTTGTTGATGTAAAAAAAGAAATAAATAGAAAGGTCTTTAAAGGTTGTCAACACTTCCTGTTGCTATTTACGCGGGATGCCCTGAGGGGGCATACCGTGTCTAAAAACGGGACGATTTCTTTTTCTTCGTCGTAGCTTCAAATCGGTACATTAATTTATTCATTAAACTCACCCCTCTCCTACTCGGGGTGTATTGTTCTAATTGTCTTCAACAGAAGCAGGCCAATCAAAATCCATTCTTGTCGCTTACATCGCGAGGGAGGGGACCCACTCACCCCTACCTGTGTGACGTCAACGCATCATTTGATCTATTTATTAAAAACGGATTAAATTTGGCACCATATTGTTTATAACATGTTCTGGACTCAAGTGTGCCGTTTTCAAACGGAAATTTCACCATTTTGAAGCGGCAAATCAAAAGAATAACTTCTAAGAAGTACTCGACATTTAAAACGGTAGAAATTGGTGAGTTCATGGTGAAGGATTTGACAGTCCTTGACAACGACGCGAGACTAAAAAGAGGTCATTGAGAAGCTTACGTTATCGTAATGGAATTCCACACATTTCCGGTGAAAGTCTGAGTCGCGTAACACAAGGAAAACAACGTAACGCGATCTTCGTGACTCAAACTATTCCATTAGCAAGGATAGATTTATCAATCGGCGAAGCATACAGTTGGAATAAATGAATGAGCCCCAGCATCACGCGTAATGCCAGTGTAGCAGGCATCTTGTTATGTTACAAAATCAACCCAGATCCAGACCAATTGGAACTAAAAATATATGCTACTAAAAAGAACGATTGAAGGGTCATGTCCCCTCTGTGAAAAGCCTCTCCGTTTAAGACCCCGTCTCCGTTAAACCCACACCCTCCCCATGTTGGAAAACACAAAAGAAATATTTCGTGATTTTGAGTTCGACTTGTGGGCAAGTCAAGTCGCTTGTCAGAAATTATAAAAATAGGGTTTGAGTGAGCGAATGTGTTACAGCCGAGTTAAAAATTAATTCGAGGTCAAATTCATTTCAAACCAGTTTAAATTTTAATTTTCTTTGTCTCTGGTTATCGAAACAACTCGAGATCAAAGGAAAGTAACAGTTACACTACTGGCATTTTGAGCTGAAATTTATTTTAAACTACAGCAAGTGTTTACGCTATTGTGGTACGTCTTTCAAACCGGTACGAGTTTATCCCGGTTGTCTCATGTTGCTCCGTATTTGATTGCGCGTTACCGATCCGTATCATGTGGATGCGAGAACACACCGGTTGTTGTACCAGATGGAGATTTCTGAAAACGTTGCGAAAATTGTTCGGATCTACTTGGCCCTTCGTTTATAATTATACCCCTCCCCCCTCCCCCGCTCTGCCTCATAAAAGCCTCTTCGACTATATACCTTAAATCCCCCGTGTTAGACTTGCCACAATTCGCTTCTTATGCATGGCATCGAAAGTCGACTCCGTCGCGAGGGAAGTCTACCCTCGTGTAAGCTTCTCCAGTTTGTGATCTCTTTCTTCCCGGATATAAGTTCCTTCGGTTACAAAGTCCCCATTTCCCCTGGATAAGGTATAAGTTTCCCCGGTCACACTTACAAACCTTGTTACCGATATTTCACTCTGTAGTTTTAGTCAACATGAGTAGACTCGAGGCTTTCAAAGCAAGCCTTTTTGCTAAATACGTGACTGGGAAATGCTAGTTTACGTAAAAGCGGACCAAACAAAATTAACGCCAATTTCCTGATCAAAGCCAATCGGTGCATAAAAGCATGCCGTGGTTATGTTGTAGCGCGTTTCAGACACTAATTTGAATGAGACGCCATCAACCTCTTATGCTGAGTAACCAAATGGTTATTTAGCGTAGATTTAGATTGCGATAAGAACTTCCTTTACGTCCATACTGGGCTGAGAAAGGAGGCGCCGTTATTCAAAAACATTACAAGCGAAATCACATCTGCGAACGACTTCTAGGATTCTGGAATGTGGCATACCGAAATTCGTTGTCGTCTGAGCTACCTTTTTTGCGTCTGCAAACGAGATCGATAGTTAACATGAGTTGAAATTCTCGATCTTCCTTGGCGGTCTAATCTATATTGCTTTTGTCGAATTTGGAGACTCTGAGCGTTTACCATTTGGACGGAAAAACCGGTCGGAATGGAATGCTGCCAGTGGTTGGGGCTTTCGTCTTTAGTCCGATGCAGTTTACCAATTTCGGTTGGAAATTTTAGATGTTACAAGCTCCTTCAACTATACTGTTTCCAAAATAAAAGCTAAATAAATAAAGTTTACTCCCCTCGGCTCCTCAGTCATGATTAAAGGGGAAGTATCACGCGAATTTGATGTCATTTCAAAACCCAAAAATGTTTGTCTGTCAACAGAATCATAAAATAAATTGTCTAGTTTTATTATAAATTATCACCCTAGTGCAATAAACTGTCGATTAGTGCCTCTGGCCAGAGACGGAGTATCTAACGTTTTTCAAGTTCTCGCATTTTTGTTTTCAAAATGCGCTAGAACAGATCACGAGTTCTTCTTTTCAACAATCGAGTTGATCTCTTTCCTGTCGTTGTTCTGAAATTGTTTTGTAGCTATGTGAAGGTCTTATTTCACCTTTTTTAACCAAACAGGTCAAAAACCCCATGAGACTTCCCCTTTAAGGAAACTGCTCACTCCTGAGAATAAAACGACAAAAACATCGTACAACGTAAATCGAAAAGCTGAAATGTTTGTGGGCGCCATCTTCAATGCATCTCGAAAAAGTTGAAAAGCGCGGGGCAACGCCCCAATCGGCGTGGGGCGAACGTCGTTTTAACAAATGGTACAGGAATGTTCTGGTCTTTTCGGTTGGAATGGAAAAAGAGGAATACGTCTGAGGATTTCATTTTTTCCGAAACCTTTTCACTAGAATAAGCTCTACCATGCCGATTCTGGCGCGCGCCCATAAACTCTTGCACGCTTTCCTCAAATTTGGCTTTAACTGCAGATAAAAATGAACGTGAACCTTATTTATCTGATCGCTGCCATACACTACCTTCAATTCTCGTCTGCTTTCGCTGACTCTTCTGTGCTCATAGTATTTGAACTGTCGCCAACCCTTTTCAACTCTTCGTTGGCTCCTCTTTTGTTCAGAAAGCGTTTATTTTGGTGCTGGGATTGATTGAAGTTACAATCGCAGAATGAAGTTTAACAAGATGTAGAAACAGGGATTCATTTGCTAAAGATAAAGATTTTTCGTACATTCTGTGTAGCATGTTTTTAAGCCAGGTGAATAAATGATAGATGTATTTTTCAGTCAGTAACACAGAGATACTCGGAAAAAGAAAATCACCAGGCTTAAAACATGACATTACATTTTATTCACATATGCCACTGTTCGACATTTAAATCCTAGCAGCATGCAGGATGTTTGTCACATGAACCTAGTTTAATGGCCGTAGCTTCCGCGAATGTCTTGTAGCTCAGTGGTAGATCGCCCAAACTGGTAAACCGGAAGGCCACAAGTTCGACTCCTGTTTGGAGAACGCGGATTTTCTTTTTCCGAGTATGCCTGTGTCGTTTACTTAAAAATCATTCTGTGTACCAATTGAAAAAGTTAAAACTAAACCGAACATGTTGTTTCACTTGACATGAATAGAGATCAGGATCACGTGATTATTTACAAGGTTGTTTAATAATAAATAATAATAACAATCTTTCTTATTATTTGCAGATCCCAACCAACCGTTTCACCCTATGATGGGTCCACCTCCCGGCATGCCGTGGGAACCGGGCATGGGTCGCGGGTTTCCCCCGGGATTCCGCGAAGGTTTCCCGGGTGCGATCGGCAGACAAGGCAGCGAGAGTCCTGGGGACGACGACAGCGAATTTGGCAGCAGCGATGAAGACAGAAAACGGGATCGGGATTCACACAGGCGACGGGACAGGGATCGAGAAAGATCCCGAGAACATCGGGAAAGGTAAGATTGACCAAACCTTGTTCCATGTCGTGTGATTCTTGCATTTGAGTCTTGATGAAACCTGGCAAATGTGTAAAGGTTTGGCGGAACTGGCGTGCGTTTCTTTGGCTAAACGTGCGAAAACATTTCCACTCCGAAAAACGTTTCTGTGTGCTCAATGACTAGTGTTTTACTGAAAAACTTCGTTAGAAAAATTAGAACTTATGTTGTAACATCGAAACGTCAGGTAACTTTAGTTTTAATTTTTCTACAGTGTGCACAGTTTTAATTAAAATTCACGGCAATTTGTTGTTATTTTTCAACTAAATCTTAGAATCTTGATAATTATTACTACACAAATCGATTTTATAAAAAGGACCTTAAAAATTCTTCCAATACTCGGAATGCCTTCAGAAAGGTTTTTGCGGACAAACGGACTCCTTTAAAAATGGACGAGTAACCAGGGTAAGACACAATAAATTATTTTAAGCGTTCTCTGGACTCCTATATGGACCTTATACCTGTGTCAAGGCGAAGCTTTTCCCGTAACTATCTGCTTAATTCAGGTTTCATTGTATTTTCATTTCTGCCAGTTTGCATCTACTAGGGCATCCTAAAGTAGTTTAAACTAAAATGGAGTTGGTATTTTGCAGGAATCGTGACCGTTCTCCGCGTAGAGAGCGTGACCGTGACCGGGACAGACGTGACAGAGAACGAAGACATCGTGACCGTGACAAGGGAGGAGACCGAGAGAGACGAGAGGTTAGCTGAACGCCTTTTGTTTGTTTTATTTTTGTTGTTCTGAAAGAAACGTTACCATTTTTGCCTTACTGGTACGTACTTTATGCGCAAGCAACATCTTCAACGGGGCTTCTACCTGACTGACGATTTGCAGGAGTTTTATTTTCATATATTTACATTTATTTATTCATCCTTCACGGTTATATTACGAACTTCCATATGACCAGCTCCCAGTTGGCTTGATAGCTCAGTTGGTAGAGCACTACACCGGCATCGAAGAGGTCATGGGTTCGTATCCCGTTCAAGCCTGAATTTTTTTCAGGCTTTCTTTTTGCAACTGCTTAAGTTGCGTAGTAACTGCGTGGATCTTTCCTCTATTTGATTTGAGGAGTTTTATTTCTCGGTGTTTTTCAGTTTGTTTCCATTTTGTTTTGATTGTTTGTCTGACTTTTTCAGTCGGGTCTCAATTACTAAGGGAAGATAATTGCGCTCTTCACTTTTGAGTTTACCCAGCTCCATAACTTGACTTTGCGTGTTTTCGGGCGCTTGGCACCGGTTGTACGTTTTCCCAATTCTGCCATCCGTTACATGTTTTCCTATCCCCGGTATTGGTTCTCTGTTTTCCCGCGTTTGGTATCGGTACTTTTTCCCGCACTCGGTAGCGGTGACATGTTTCCCCGCGCTTTGTACCGGTGGCACGTTTTGGCGCCGGCTGCATGATTTCCCGCACTTTGTACTGGCTCTATGTTTTCCCGCGCTTGGTACCGGTGGCACAGTTTGCTGCGCTTGACGCCGGCTGCATATTTTCTCGCGAAGAAGACCGGTTGCACGTTTTGCCTTCGAGTGCCGGTGGGTGTACTTGCCATACTCTGCAGTTCTTGTCACTGGAGGGATGCGATAATTTGAATTTTGGTTCTTTGATCCGCTTTGTACAGTCGTAAATAGTTTTGACTTGTTCGGATCAAAATAAATCAATTCCAATAGGACATTTTCACTATGGCGTCATTTTACTACAACTACCAGAATCCTTCTGGTTTTTGTTTTCTTATGCTAATTTGAGCTATTGTTCTTTGCTCTCCACTGGGATTACAAAATTTGAATTTGAAAAGGAAAACGAAATGAATTCTGGTAGTTGTAGTCAAATGACGCCATCGTGAAAATGGCCTATTAATTTGCGTTTCTTATTGCAGGAACGATCATCGCGAAAAGACAGAGATAAATCCAAAGAACAGCGAGAAAAGTGAGTGGCGTGTTTCTTAAACTTTAAGAACTCAAAATTTTTCTCCGATAACCCCTTCTGGATTTCATACTTACGTTTCATACTGTGTTTCAAATATTTTAGCCTTTGGTTAAAATACTCATCAGCCAGGCACTTAGCATATTAATACGCTTTGACAGCGGAATATTAAAAAACTGTGTTGATTCAAAGAAGAGACATTGAATACAGAACTGGTTTTTATTTTCGAGTTAATAGAAGAACGGTTCTTCAAATGAAGATCATTGCATCTTGAGTAGCACTTTTTGCAAAGTGGGGCTACCTTTTTCATTCTGTAAAGGTGAACGTTAAAACTACGAAGTAGTACTTTCAAGGAGAAATTATCCCCTACTTGGATTGTTCCATGTGGTCAATCGGAAATTTTCGGGCGAGACAGTGTAGCCGGAGGTATTAGATTAGCTTGAATATGAGTACTTACACCTGGTATACCAATTCTGTAATTTAGTAATAAAGTCCTTCCCATTTCTTCTTTCCTTTACCAACACGAAGTATTGTGTCAAGTGTAAACGTTGTCATAACTCTTGTTTAGGAAAAGACACAGCAAGACTGCAGGTTCAGAAACGTCTGGCGGCCCTGAGGAGGGAGAACTGGTATCTACTAAGAAAAAGAGCAGAAGAACGCGCGAATCAAAAGAACCGAAGAACGAAAATACTGAGCCGCGAGAAGAAGGTCAGCGGACTCCTACACCATGAGTGCGTCTTTCATGTGACTGTAATATGGAGTCCCTGAGCGAAAACTATCAGTGACGCTCCGCAATTTTTGTTTCGGAACCGGGATGTAACTTGCTATTGTTGTCTTGTCTCTCTGAAAAACATTTGAGTGACGGACGAGCGAGTTATCTATCTGGTTTATTATTTTATGGCTGAGAAGACACTTGTTTCGAAGTGCTAAAGACTTGGTTGGGGTCAAATCGTTGCCAGCGTTTATACTGAGCGTACATTTCAGTTGAGTAAAAACGCGTCTCTTTTGCAGTTTCGCGTTTCCTTGATCGATATACTCGGTCTCGCATAGATAACTTTTGCATCCACGTTTGTAAATAAGCTCCCGGTACGGAAATCTTGAGAATGCGTAATTTCAGTAGCGCTCATAACAAATGTGAACCTGGTCGTTTGTTTAGAGCTCGATTTAGCTGGTCAGGAAAAACTGTCAACTTTGAACCCAGTTAAATAACTAATAAACAGCGATTAGCCTTTCTCTTCGCTATGTGATATATTTTTTTTACTTTTTATCAACCTTCAATAGGTTCTTGAACAACCGCCTTGTTCTGCGTTTCTTTTTTATCTCGCAAGTCATATTTGTTTGAACATTTCGCTATAAAAGCATTCCTCTTTTTGTGGGTAGTGCACTGTACAGTGCTCTACCCACTATGTCGTCAGGCATGTAAGAGTGAGTGAGTGAGTGAGTGAGTGAGTGAGTGAGTGAGTGAGTGAGTGAGTGAGTGAGCGAGCGAGCGAGCGTCCGTCCGTCCGTAACAAACAGGTCCGCAGCGCGTGCACAGCACTACCCACATTACGCGTACGTACCTATTTTTGTTATATTGAATGTACCTTATACATTAAAGTAGCAATAGGCAAAAATGAAATTGCTTTGTTCTATTTTCGTATCTAATTAGTGCTTATTCGAGAAAACTGCTTGCATTTACACTCGGTGTCCAGTTTGCAAGAAATACATTCCAAGAGAGGAAATGTGTTATTTAACCAGAAACGGAAAATTAAGGCAAATAATACACAATCGTGTATTACGTGACACGGTATTGTGCGGACACTCTAAGAGCGGCCAATTCTCGAATTGTCGAAACTTTTCCCGCTTGCCTTATTTACTGTAAATGTGAACTCCATGGGCGAGGTCGCTTTTGTAGAATCCCGAGAAGAATATTTTAATTTTCTTCATCTCGGTCACTTCGTAAAAGAAAGACAAATGTTTCCTTAACCCTTTAAACCCTAATATCAAAGAGCAAATTCTCCTATCTTGTCGCCATACTTTTCTTTTAAAAGTACTGGGGATAAGTTATTAAAATATCAAGAAAATCCACCTTGGTTGATCATATCCTTAATTCTCATGACCTTAGGGATTGAATAAACATTGATATTACAAGGAGGAGTTTTGGATGGTGTGGGAAGAAATGTCTTTCATTTTCAAACGCCCAAGATACCTTGCTTCGCTCTTTCCAAATCTCCCCTTGCTTAAAATTTAGACGTCAGTTCCCATGCAGAAAATAATAGTTGGAAATTACAGTCAACTGTTTATGCGATTACAATTTGCCTTGACTGGTGCAATGGAAACAGATTTTATCAAGAGTTTTATGGCCCGTAGAATTCTAGTATAGCCGCGATCCACTTTGTACGTGGCTGGGGACTGGACTCCGGAGATTTTACTGGTAAAAAACTAAAAAGAAAACTCTGGAAAGAAAACAATCCACTTTAATATTTAAATAATTAAACAAGATTAGATGCCATAGTAGGTTTGAAATTGAACCCTATATCCGGTTTTTAATGCATATAACTGCAGTATCGTCTAAATACTTTTTTAAGTGTTGATCCGTTATTACAAGCTACGTTCAACTATTCGTCTTGGCTAAGTATATTGCAGAAAAAGCGAAACAAGTACAATACGATTTAATAAGTAAAATATTTAAGGTTATATCACTCCCCAGACCGTTAACTCAATCAGCAGTAGCGCACATTTGCTTAAGTGGTGAGCAGAAAATGCCACTTGTTGCTCGAAAATGTGGTTTTTCCGGGAAACCTCTGGGCTCCTACTGGGAGGCAATGGGTGAAGGCTACATTGCCGAACGAAAGTAATTAACACGAGCGCGGAATTCTCACAAACGTCGACGGTTCCAACGCCATTTCGTTCCAAATGCAGTTAAACGAATGCCGAGGAAGACGCTTAACTGTGCTAGCAACAGTTAATCTCAATTAATTATCCCAAACGATCTATTCAAAGGTTGAAACATGCTAAACAAAGAGAGCAACCGTTTGGCTTGGTAACTCCCCCCACCCAACAAGTTGGAAAGTAAATTAGAGAGATTAAGAGTTATGTTAACGGATAAAGGCAGAAATAACCATCTGACCATGTTTATGCTACGTTTGCCTCTCGCTGTTTTCAGTTTCGCATTAAAATTGAGTGGTTTTGCGTTTGCGTTTGCGTTTTTCAAGAAAACATAAACGCGAATCTCACGTTTGCCCTTTGGCGTACACGCGATTCTAGATCTTTCTTATAATGTAAGAAAATGAAGTAGCTTTAATTTTCTACAATATAAGAAGTCTAATTCATATTTCTTACTCTATTCGTGTCGCAAACATATTTTAAGTTTCAGTTTTGCTCCCTGGACTGCTTTAATTTACTGCGAGTTTTACTAGATCACGTGTCCGGAACTCATCCGTTTTTCTGTAGCATGAACTTACAAGGATACCCTTGAGGTGATTTTCAGAACGGTCATTTTTCATTAATAATTCATAAGCTTGTTGACCTATCAAATGGTATATATTACATCACGTGCAGTGACTTAATATCGATAAACCTCCTCCTTATTAGTAAGCGGTGTTTTTCTCGTATGCAAATTTTCAACGTTCACAAAAGCATAATTGTTATGAACTCTATTGACACGCTTTTCCAGGAATGTTTTTGAAGCCATTCAAAAACTCGCGCCGAGTGGTTTTTGACCCGATCGATAAAACACTCCTGCTCGTTTTTTAAACAGTACTTACAATGTAAAGGTAACTAAATGACACTTAACTTAGAAGTACTTTCTTAAACTTAGTCACAGTTAAGCCTTCGCGCAAAGGCATGCTTTGAATGTTCCAGTCATCTACAGAAGTATTTAATGGTACAGCCACATGGTACTTTAGAGTGACTTTCAACTGAGTGTCGAGTGCAATTAAATAAAAAAAACTAGCGCCACTTTCTCCATCTTAAATTAAGAACTAATCTTGGGTTACTCGCCCGCACTTCGCGTCATTTTGACTTCATAGATTTTCTTCGAGTTCTGATTGGTTTGTTGGGTTTTTTTCCGTTTGCTGTGATCGATTAAAGTGATTACTTAAACTTTATGCTTTGGCGACTCTAGCCTGCGAACGCAGACGTATTTCCGGCTGTCGCTTCTCTCGGCGGAGAGAAGCGACAGCCGGAAATACGTCTGCGTTCGCAGGCTATGGCGACTGATTACGAAACCATTCTCAGAATTCAGATCAATAATTCTATATTAATTAATAAGATATCTTTATTCCACCCTAGATTATTACCTTGTATATAATCTATTTGACGTTAGATACCACTAGTTTATCTCCCGGATGAATTAGCAGTTTTTTGGAATACATGAATAACAACATCACCGGATTGAGTACCCTGTCTAATTTTACAACAAATCGTCTTTTATACATTGACGCTGAAAAAAATGGTAAACAGAGCTAACTCGTCTAATTTATTCCATAATTGAATTCGGGGGAGGGGGAGAGGGGATAGGAAATAATTCCGATGGTCTGTACGTTCCTGTCCTTCATCCAATCCACAGAGGTTATAGAAAGCAGCTGACTGCTCAAAGGTCATTTAATTTCTGTGAATTAAAATGAAAAAATATCAGCTTCATTATTGCTACATATGAGGTGGCAATTTTAATATAAGTCAGGAGAAAGTCCAGGAAGCTCTCCTAAACTAGCGTTAAATTAAGTACGATCCCCGCTACTTCAATTATAAGTCCCACAAATGTTAGGCCCCGTTCAGACGGCACTGACACTAATCTGAACATGGCTTTTTTTCGGTGCCCGAAGACGGGCACTAACTTCAAGGGTAGTACTCGGGCACTGTTCCTTTGCATAGACACTGGTCTGAACCGGATTTTGTTCCCGCATCTTTTCCTCATGCCTCCCGACGATACAATAAACAAATTGGCGGGCGCTAAATTGACGAACGAGGACACAATTATTCCTTTGGCACCAAGGAGTCTGGACAACCTCTTTTTCAGTGCCTAGGCACAGGGCACCTAGTCTGAGGGATATCGAATGCATGCGAGCAGTGTGTTTATTTTTGCGAGCACGAGCAGTTTTCAAATTTTTCTTGCGAGCAGAGAGCACTTTAGAAAAATACAGATGGCGAGCAGCGAGTTTTGCGCCAAGTAATAGCTAATAATCTGGCTGACACATCCAAAATAGAACAATAGTTACAGGCTGAACTGTTGAAGAAAGACTGAAGCCAGAGGTAAGGATGTTTCAACCTTTTTGTTTTAGCCATATCATAACTGATTTATCGTTTATGTTTGTATAAAAAATAACTACAAAGGAGGATTAATGAAATTTCGAGCAATCGAGCACATTAACGGGAATGCAAGCATGCGAGCAGTTGCAAAAATTTTGCGAGCACGAGCAAGCGAGCACCCGTGTAATTTTTGGGAGCAATTCGAGCAAAGGCCAAATTTTGCGAGCACTTTTAAATTAAATGGGACCATTCGATACCCCTAGTCTGAACAGCTCAAGCAGTTTAAGGCCTTGGTTAAGGGCTTTTAAGAGGAAAAATGGTTTATTCGAGATAACTTTAACAAATTGAATGACACTGAACTGGAATTTGGCAGATAAAAAGGTCTTGTCATCCTTAACATTTCCAAGCATAATAAGTAGTGCCATAGATCACGTGACATGTCACGTGATCGTTTTCGTGAGAAAAGCAACGATTTGACAGGTTGGCGACGATTTTAAGAGATTACATCAAACAACAACGCGTTTCTAATAAAAATTAAATATCTCCAGCCCTTCAGGTTTGGAATGATCGTCCATTGCTGTCCAAAAAAAAAATTGTCGCCTTGTCGCCCCCAAATGGGGGATGGGGGGGGGGGGGACCGCTTCTTGGTCTAGGCCCCGTTTCTATCCCCACCCCATCACCCTGAAGAGACCTATGCCGAAGGAGAGATCGAACAGCAACAAGGTAGAGATAACCAAAAGCATTTTATATGAATAAGAAATGATGTCTTGTCTTACCCATCATTCCTTATTAATATCTTGCTTGCTAAGAAGAGATGTCTTTTCATCGTCTGAGCCAGTCTGAATTAAATGTTATTACAAATCAGGCGAGTATATTATGCTTGTGAGAGTATAAAATTTGTAATTACGTGAGGGTGCATTACTTTAAAACGAGGGTATTCCAGAAAGACTCATTTGAGACTTGCATTACGGTTACTGCCATGTTTCGCGAGTGCCTCCAGGGAAATCTACCGTACGCGCGCGCTGATTTCGATAAAACCACGGAAAACTGTATATCACTGTAAAGCTGATAAATTGAAGTTTGCGAAAATATCAATTTTTTTTTTATTTTGTCGGATACATAAGCGCTCAGAGGCCTGCAAACTCAATACTAGCGACGTGTACTTAACTGAATTACCCACTCTTACGTAAAGGCGCACAACCAAACAGACTGCACAATGTCAATCAGGAGATAAAAGGCTGACAAACTGTGTCAGGCTTTTTCTTTATTCCTATTGGTTTGTGAGGAAACCCATCCTAAAGATGGACAATGGAAAATTTTTGTTTTCGCGTCATATGTTAACACGCACAAGAAAGAAATGCTTTGAATCACTGAACACCGTGGGCAAAATAAAACCAAACTGAAGGTACTAATATGCATGTAGTCTCCCTCGAAGCAAGAGTACGGGGTTTTTTTTTACACTACCTCTGAGTATATCGTTTTTGATACTGATTCTGAAAATCGTGGATAAAAAGGAATATAATCAAAACGCTTAATGAACAAGCTTAAGGCCTATTAAAAACTTCCCGAAAGTAACAACTACATTTGGCAAATTTTAATGTTTATAAATGCCGAACGCAGCAACCCCCGGAAGTTATTAAACTACCCCAACCTCGTACCCAGTCGCTAACCGGCATTTATTGTTTAGGCAAGAGGATATTAGATAGGCATGAGAGTCTCTCCTCACAGTAATTCGATTTCCACTTGGCCTCAAATCAAATGCACACTCCAAATAATTAATTAAACCCTATGGGCGGATCTTTGTTTACATGTTTATCCTAATTATCCAGGAATTAGCACACATTAACACAAACGACAAACCAAGCTACAAATACAGTCGAACTGCCTCTCGTAAGCAGACACTTGGTCATGTTCTCAGCTACATACAAACACTACATTTTTAACCTCCGATAATCGGACACCTCTCTTAAGCGGACACTTTTTTCTGGCCCCAAGAATGTCCGTTTACGGGAAGCTCGACTGTAAACGGTAAACGCTCTCTATAAAATACTGAAAGAGCTCGGAAATTTTAGCGCTCCCAGAAAATTTGAGCTTGATATGATACTGAAATAGTTTTTGAGTTGTGACCTTTCAACTTATCAAGATTTCACAAAGAATATCTACCCAGTCACGCATTCTTGGTAAATTACACAGTTTTGTAAAGCTAATCTCACTCCACTATTCAACATATTACGCTAAGTTCACCCTGATATACGTTCGGCAATCTGCAAAGTAACTACCTAGAAAAACGCATTGCCTTTCATTTTAAAGGCAAGACGTATATGTTACGGGGAAACACTTTTCAATATGTTGGGCATGTACTGAACTTCTTTATTTGCTCGTAAAATCCTTTGCCATCGAGATTGCATCTCACAAATCTAGGATTTAGATTACAAGGATGCGGGATTTAACAGAGCAATATTTAGTTGTTTATTTTAACATTTTTTTTGTAGCCTTTTCTATTTGTGGTCATTGCCTGATGATGTTGTTGAAATAAACAAAGAAATATTGCTCTGTTAAATCCCGCATCCTTGTAATCTAAATCTTAGATTTGTGAGATGCAGTTTTTCGGACTCAGGTTTATACTTTGTTCTTTTCTCGTGTTTGTGAAATGAATCAATGAGTGTAATGGAACGAATCAGCTATAAATATAACCCATTTACGGAATTTGTTAAAAAAGTTAAATGAAATTCAGTGTTTTAAAATCAGCTCAACTTGACTAATAATAATAATAATAATAATAATAATAATAATAATAATAATAATAATAATGATGATGATGATAAAAGCACCAGGTCAAACTTACCTCTCGACGGGAAATCATCATAAAAATGAATACAAAGGCCACCAGTAAGGAAAGGAGACCCAGTGCAATTAGAAGATATTGAACCACTTTTGTTAACATGATGGCTCTGTAAACCTTACAACGGAATTCCCTCGCTTTCTCGTCACTGATCAGAGCGCTCTGAAGAGACATAAGGTGGAAAAAAAGAGATGGAGTATACATATGAGCGTATGGATGGTGTTTTTAGACGCTGGCCTTGAAACATCCACAACATGCACCCATATTTGTTACGGGCTCATCGAGCTGCCATTTTAAACACGGAACAAAATGAAAAACAAAGTATGTGATTGAATTGAGCATAATGAACTTGGGCAGTTACTTTATGGAATTCCTTATCAAAAGATCTTAAACTTTGCAAATCGGTTAACGTGTCTAAACGCCGCCTTAGGTCTCGCCTCTTAAGTTACTTTTGCACTTCGTCCACTTGATTATGCTATGTTATTTGTTCTATTTAAGTCAACTAGACTATTGTTATAATTATCATGATTATTACAGCATTTCTTTTAGTTTAATGATTAATTTTTTGCTTAACTGTATAATTATATTGCCTCCGAAAATCCTCTTTGGAGAAGTGGCAATAAAGTATGTTTGTATGTAAAAATGCGAAGTTTTGCAGATAGAATTTGACTTCTACGATTCTTGGAAAAAATGTATGTCCAGCAGGCTCCCCCTGCCCGCACTCTATACAGGCCATACATGTAAAAAATCGCCTTTTTAAAAATTTCATATTTTTTCAATTTGATTAGACCTCTAAGAAACGTCCACCCTTTTGCTAACTTCGTTGTGGGAAATTAATTTATGACCTAGTTTTTCAATTTTTACGGCATTTTTAACAATGTCACGCTGAGTGAGGATTGTGCTGCTGAACAACCCCCCTCCCCCCCCCCCCCCAAAAAAAAACTATTTTCTCTATCACTTGATCATTTAATACTGATTAGAAGCATTTCTACCTGTCTGTCTAGAATGCCTTTTAATCATAAAAGGTAGCCAGTCTACAGCCAGAAGCCCTGCTGAGGTGTCATTTGAGATCGCGACTTAACTTGTTTTTTTTTTTTTTTTTATTTTATTTATTTTATTTATTTGTTTATTTATTTTTTTAACTTGTTGCAGGTTACACTGTAGGTTCGTTCCCAAGGGTTTTACCTCGTAAATTTGGAAAGACGACCCTCCCATTAGGCCATTTTCGAGTTGCTTTGAACAGGTGTTGAATCTCAGTACGAGAGCGAGATTGAGTGTAGAGCTCTTCGTGTGAGAATTAGCACCGTTTGCATATGAGTGAAAACTAATTTTCATAATAAAAACTGTCCATGAAGCCTCGCTTTCATAATGAGGTTCAAAGGAACTAACAAAATGGCCTGTTTACAGGGGGAAAACCTTGGAACGACGTTGGGATTGGGGGGGGGGGGGGGGGAATGGTGGGATGTAATGTTGTAGGCAATCAACATCTTCCATCACGAAAATAACAACTTTTCTCGGTGCTAATTAATCCTGAAGGGTAATATTAACGTACCTCATTGACGAACATAACAGGAAGGAAAACTGGTTTAAATTTTCCAGTTGTCTGCCTGCGAATAAAGATGGGAAAGTGAAAAGCTGTAGTAGCTTGATGAAAACAAAGGAATGGTATAATATATATACCAAATAGAGGAGTCATTAGACTAGGAGTAGGTCGTTATTGTTCTCGTGGGAGCCAATTGCGCGTGTTTCGTGCACTCTTTATTATCGCTACGAGAAATAACGGACTACTCTTCACTCACATCACTGTCACTTTCAACGGAACTTTAGCTTTCTACGGTGCTTTCAACTACATCTTCCACCTCGCAACTAATATCACTGTATTTCGAAACATCTTCTTTACTGTCTAACAGGCATTCTTCGCCTAAATCCGAGTCTCTATCCGCTGAAATTTTTTTCAAAGCTTCCTCTGTATTCATCAGACGTGACCGTGACGCCATTTTGGATTTGTCAAAAATAGCGGATATTTTGTGCCCACAATGCAAATTTTCCGACCAGCGGACTTTCTGTTCTTTCCCAGACTCTTCCAAACAATACGGAAAAAAAACAGCAAGCAACCAAAACAAAAAAAGCTGGGAATTACGAAAAATACGAAGAAAATCGTCCGCGTGCTTTCTGCGTGACAGTGTTTCGCCGAAAATCGTCGTTGCAAATCGTCTCGTGTAACATCATTTTTAGGAGTGGTTAAATCTTTTTGATACAAGCATGAAATTATGTTACTTACTTAATAGTATCCACTGATTCCAAAGCCACGTTGATCTGAACCCTTTTCGCAGCGCGCATGACAATTCCAGTTATCTGTTTTTGAAATTAATAAACAAACAAACAAACAAACAAACAAAAACAGATAAGTACAGAACCTCGCACAGTCTCTTCAATATATCAAACACGAGACACAGTGTTTCATCGCATATCAAACACCGAGAAGAGAGTTGAAAATGCGACGCATAGCGGAGTATTTTTGACGAACTTCGAGGTTTTTGATATTGTGATGAAACACTGTGACGAGTGTTTGATATAACTTCTCAAACAAATTGATTCTGAAGGGGAAATTAAGGATGCAAAAGATATCCAAACACGTCACAGTGCATGATTTCCTTTGCCTTTGGCTTTTAAATTATTAATGATTTTGAGAAATTTTCTTGAACAATTTGTTGTGGACCCGGACCCGTCCAAACAGAGGCATGAAAAAACATGTCACACATAGACGGTGATCGCTGCAGTATGTACGTGTGTTTGTTAATTAATCAACTTGTCTAATGCTACATCCACATTTATGCGTCTTTGAAACGCGTTGTACTCGACTGATACGCTACGTAAAACGTTACTTTCAGAAACCTGTGCATGCGACAAATAGACGCGGTCGCGATGTCGATGTTTGTGGATTTTTTGCGTGAAATCTCTGATTTCGCTGTCCACACTCGTACGATCGTTCAGTTTTCAAACGTCTTCATTCTAGAGAGCGGTCTCTAATGTATGCGTTTCCATAGGAACGATCAGCGTTTTGGACTATTTTAGTGTGGACGCAAATCCAAAAGGCATCCAAATGTGTGCGTTTTTAAAGGAAGGCGCGTTATTGTGGACGGGGGAAAAGTGAACAGTTTAATCTTGTGCAAAATGTGAATTAAAGCACAGGCAGCCCAAGCTCACATCACTAGTGAGCGTGTAATAATTAATTACTGGTGGGATGATGGCCCTTACTAGCCGGTCTCGAAGAATGCTTTAAACTGTGAAATAACCACTAAACGCATAAAAATAAACCAGAGGAGCGTCAGTTTTATTCATTTTATTGAATGAAAGTTAAAATTTAGCATTATTTAAAGTTCGGAATCGACAATATTTTATTCCCCATACAAAGTCTTACAACCCGTTAAAATTCCCCCACTGCCGCTTGCACTCAAAAGTCGTCATCCCACTCGTAATTAGATGTTAAACGCTCTCTAGTGACGCGAGCTTGTAATGAAAGCATCAATAAGCTTCCCATGCAGTCGTTTCTAGCGGGGTCTAGAGGTTGTGTTTTCACGACGCTGGATGTCTCGCTTAATAGAGAGTAATACTGTTTGACCCCCTAAACTGAAACGATTGCGAGGGTGGCTACAACAAACCAAATTAGCTCTCCCCAACCCTTTTCTTACCGGTTCCACGTCGAGGTAGGTTTCATGCTCACTTTTCACCGGATCGAGTCCGTTCACCGTTTCTAATAAAGACTTGTTTGATTGATAGAAATGCGGCGGAGAAAAGGCAACCGGGGGATCTTAAAAATGACCAAAATAAAGCCTCTTGTTAGCATGAAACAATTATTGCCTACTTGAGGAGCTGGAACGTGAAACTATGCCCCAGCATCGCTTTAGAAATTTCCCGAAATTTACCCTTTTATATTTACTGTCGTTTTGATTTACAATGTTGTAAATTTATTGTTGTTGTCACTGAAAAGCCATTTTTAGGAAGTGTCATTAAAGTTTGTAGTGTATTGTAATGACTCCGTGTATGATTTGAATGTCTTACAACAAGAATCGTTTTGAATGGACATGATTTAGTCTTTTGCAATTAGCTATTTATGGGGAGTTTAACAAGACTAGCCTATCTCTGTATATTAAGGACACCAAACGAAATGCCATTTTTTCTTTTGCAAGATCGTTTTCGATCCACCTTTAAATGTGATATTTTAGTACTCCTGCACAGTTTTAGCTGTTTTGATTCTTTAGCTCAGCTTCCAAGTTGCAGAAAATTTTAGCGCGAGGGGACAAAATTTCTAAGCGTGAAGTAAAAATCAACGATTAAATGAAACCACGTTTCGTAGTCGTCATGGCGTCATTTTCAAATTCAAAATGATTAAAAAAGCTATCAGAAAATAGTTCGCTGAAGATTAACATAATCAGAAATAATTATGTAACGTCATGCAAGTAGTTTAACTCGAATTGAGTCAGATTGGACATTTACATGTAAAGGGGCAAGGTTACGGAGAGTTTGCTGTATGTTGGCCAAAACGGCTCAATGCATATTTGACAAAAAAAACCCCTTCTTTAACGTGAAATTGCTCTTAGGGCACTGGAAAGAAAATATGAAATGGTTTAGCCGCGGAAGAGTAAACTATAAGTAGATTTTTAGCAGTTTCTTCAAAATTCACAGTAGGAACTTGAAAACATTGGCCAATATTTTCAAGTTGCAATCCATTTCCATCCAAGCCATCTGCAGGCAGAAATGATTGATACCAGTTTGTGTGCCCTTGTAGGGTTATTGTTAACAAATGAACCATTATTTTAATGTTCCAATCAATACAAATATGATTTTTTGCTATTCAAAGCTATTCAGCTATTCAGACACTTGAAATAAGTGAAACTGCCCCTTTAAAGATGGTGATAACAATTTAATTAGCAACATTGCATGCCCTAGGCAATCGAACTTACTTTAACACTCCTTAACTGAGGTTGAAATACTCAGTTTGTCAAGGTCTTTCGGGGTTATACAGTGTTGGTCACTATAGTGCTTTTCAACAGAAGATGACCGGCTCTTGCGCTCAACCGCGCGCGCTGGTGTAAGTGCCTGAGTGTATACCGGCTACATCTTTTGCATAGTATCATCAGTTATGTCCTCCCCGAACGTAGTCATTGTCTTTGCTGATGAATTTATCATTGAAACGAAGCGACAGTATTGTAAGGTGAAAACTGATGAGGCCGTTAAGTGTCCGACGTAGACTAACACACAACTCCCGGAATAGCGGGCAATGTGGAATGCCCTTCTAATGCCCCCCCGCGGGGGAAGGAATGGCACTGCAGGAAGTTGACTGATGCATAATATCTGAATTGCGCTATGATATGTTATTTAAGTACGGTGCCTAATTTTGTTACTGCGCATACGCATCTCGAGATACTCGGGTTTCCTATGGGTGGTGCCTATTTATACAGGGATATTTTTGCGCGGTTTAAAATCATGCGGAGAAAGCAGAACTTTTTTTTAGCAAGTGCTTTCCATATCCAAAAAGAAAATATATAGGGGGTAACCATGCACTTTTCAGAGATAATAAAGCTTCAATTTGGAAAAAAACGCCATACATTGCTTTGTATTTTACTGCTTTTTAGAATACTTGTTGCTTATTTATCTCTAATAAAAATACGCGGTAACCCCCAATTTTCTTGTTGGTTTTCAATAGCCCTTGCTAAGATCTATTTTTCCCGCACAGTAATGAGCCGTGCAAAAATAATTCAGTATTAGTAGGCACCGTCCATAAAACTTGTAAACAATACAACTCATGAGGCTAGCTTGACTTACTCATTGGCTGGCAGAGGCTGACATTGAGCAAACCAGTTGGTAGACAGCCCGGGGGGACACAGAATCCCTTATTTGATGGATTCACATCCCCGCTTAGGTACACTTCATCTGGCACTGTAAAGCGGTACAGTTCAATCTTCTTGACCTTCTCCGTAGATTGATAAGTGACGTACAGCGCTCTGTGGGAAAATACAAACTAACACTCAATAAAAATGGTTTAAACTTGTTGCAGTCATTTACGGTTTCTAAATTTCTATCGACACCTACTGATCCTTGCATGATTTGTTTTGTTTTTTGTTTGATGAAAAGTGCGCCTTCCTATAGGGAAGACAGAGACCACTGGAAACCAATTTTAATGGCTATATCAAATTTTCGTTAAAGATATTAGGTCATACTAAAATTGTTTCCAGACAAGCCCCGCCAACTCGAACTTCCAAGGGACACAGAAAAACATGTTGAGTTAGCGGGGTTGTTATTGAATTTCAAGTATATATACTTTTGATTATAAATAAAATATCGTAATTTCATCCTTTTTTCACAACCACGATTTACTTTGGTGCAATGAGTAAGTTCAGTATAAGAACTTTTTGATAAGAACGTCTAGTTGGGAATTTTAACCCAAGTTTTAAGAACATATTAAGACAGAACAAAGGCTGAGATCTAGTTAAGGACGTTTCCATACGTTACAATCACATTATCAATAACCAGTGAGAAGCAAAACCAAAACCAATCGTGCCTTGGTCGCACGCGTTTTCCCGCGCTTGGCACCGCTTGCATGTATTTGGTTCGATTTGTGATTGGTTCATTGTGCTGTTTGCATCTTTTGTGATTGGCTAGAGCAATAACATTGGGCTTGGTTTTACAACACTGACTTGAACCTGCTCTATAGTCTGAAAATGAGTATGGATTTTAGAGACTAGGTTTAAAAACGGGTATGAATGGATTTGTTACATAGTTTGGTCTGAACCTGGGTCAGCAAGTGTGATTTCCTGGCACAAACCTACCTGCAAATATCGGGAGAGAAGATATACAATTTGTCGTCTTTCGAAACTCTTGGAGTGAACTGAGTTCCATCTGCATGCAAAAAGGTTCAGATAATTAAATCTGGTCAAATTTTCATACTTTTCAACATATTGTGAAAATACCTAGAATGGAAAAAAAGTTTGGGAAAAAAAACAGACCGTCACAAGCAACGCAAGCTACCGGATGAGTGCAAAATGGTACAGAACAAAGTCAAGATCGACTGTTTGGATAATTTTTTTGCGAGCGTAAGCCTTGATGCCCCAAGGGCTGAAAATGCTAAATATATGTTTTAAATTCCCAATCGGGGCTAGCGAAAAGGTATATAATTGAGCGCAATTCTAATCTCGAAGGCAGAGTCTTCCCCTCTTCAATGCGTCTGAGGGTGATCGAACATCATAGCAAGTGGCCGACTCGAATCTTTCCATTTGCACACTCAAATCCAGTTATGTAGACCTTAAAATGGAGTTGGGGCAGTTTTCGCGTGCGCTCGTGTTTTCAGGCTTTTTTTTTTTTTTTTTTACTATCGCTAAGAAAATTAAGGGTGTACTAGTTGTCTAACTAAAATATGGCAACGGAAATAATATCTTTCCTTGCGGACCGTCTTGGTTTCCCGCCAGAAAATTTTAGGGTCTGTCACAGGCTGTGCGAAGTAAATTCAATGGTAAGAGACAATGAGGGTTGACTGGATATCTTAGTAACAGAGAACTAGAATAGGACATTTTCACTATGGCGTCATTTTACTACAACTACCAGAATTCATTTCGTTTTCCTTTTCAAATGCAAATTTTGTAATCCCAGTGAACAATAGCTCTAATTAGTATGAGAAAAGAAAAACCAGAAGGATTCTGGTAGTTGTAGTAAAATGACGCCATCATGAAAATGGCCTATTCGCAGATCAAACGACAGAAATACTGTGAACTCTGTCCTTATTGCACATAGATGTACGCTACAGATTTTGTGTACACTTGCCTGTGCCATTGATCATGTTTGCATATCTGTCACTCCACCAACTTAATTGGCTGGAAAATAAGAACAAGTCACCAAGTTTAAAAATCTAACAAAGTGAATTTCTATTAAAAATCAGTGTTTGGCTAGTGCGTTTTTCCTGTCTTGAACGAGGGGGACGCGTCGAAACAGCCAATTTTTTAAGTCGTCTGGCGATATAAGGAGCCATTTTATGGTAATTTGAATGCTTGTGACTGAAGTAAGAAGAATTTAACAGTTTTCTTCAGTGTAAATATTCTTTTCAAATTTCCAATTGTGAAAACCATCAGTCTTGAACGCTTCAGAGTGTTGTTACAGTTAGCAGTCACTTTCTTCGCCTCGTTCTTGGCCGGGTGCCCATGGAGTTGTGTGTATTGAGCCCGGTATTGGCCTAATTTAATGATGGTACCTCCAAATACCGAGCTAGTTTTTGCGCAACTTTGAAATTATGACTTTGCGGATAAAGCAGATCTAAGCCAGAGCTATTTTAATCCGAAAAGAAAATTGGGGGTGACCACGCAAACTGTTCAAAGATAATTAAGTGATCATAATTCTAAAAAGATTTAAACTACATAACAGTGTATGACATTTCCCCAAACTGAATTAAAGCTTAATTATCTTTCAAAAATGCGTGGTCACCGCAGTTTCCTTTTCAGATTGCAATGGCCCTTGCTAAGATCTGCTTTTTCCCGAATAGCAATTTAAACCTCGCAAAAATACTTCTACGTTAGTGGGTACCGTTCTTGAAGGAACCCGCGTTTGTGGAAACATGCATTCCGAGGTGCGCAGAACGAATGCGCAATAAAACATGTAAGCGACGCCCTTTACGGGGTGACATAGATCATCAGTTAGCGAGCTACAAAAGTTACATCCAAGAGCTGTTTCGAATTGCTTACGGTGCTCCTCTCCACATAGTGAATTGCTCCAGTTTTTCTATGTCCACTTGTCCAGTATTAACAGCACTGATGCCATAATATGTGTTGTTATACTAGCAAAACAGAAAAAAAATCCAGGTTATAAGTACGTAAATCATGATCATTCGGGTGAGTGCACTCCTGGGAAGGACTGTTTGAGGTGACATTAGTCTTTAATATACTAGAGGACGCATTATCCGTCTGGACGAACTTAGGCAAACATTTGTTGTTCGTCTGGTTATGCGTCTCAAGTACAAAGACGGGCACAAGACGCATTATCAGTCTAGAAAAATAGCTTCCGTTGAGCGTCGTTGAAGACGGACAACGGAAGATAGTTCGTCCACCAGACGCATAATGCTTCTTGTGTCTGTCTTTAAACTAGAGACATAACCAGACGAACAAATAATATTTAATGTTCAATTTGCCCAAGTTATTCCAGACATTTGACATTTAAGGCCAGTTGGAATAATCGCGACGACGTTTGAAGAAACGCGAATTCATGTTAACAGTGACGATTCCGCTGCCGCTGCCGTCGTCATCGTCGTTGCTAATTAAATGCTCCCTATTAATAACCCTGACATAACCACGATCATCACTGATCTAAAACCGAGAAAACATGGTAGGAGTCACACACCTGCAACTGTACATATGATGATGCTCCTTCTGCGGCAGTGCTGGGACAAGCTGGAGATTTTAAATTGACTATTGTGTTAAGCAGGGGATCAGTGTATCCCCAGAGAAATTCATGCACTGTCTTCCGGTGAAACAATTTGACCTCATATGCGTTAGCAACTTGCTGGAGTAGCCCCAGGCAGCTAGTGTAATTCGTCAAGTCTGTATTTTTTAACTTTAATGCCACAGTCTGCGAAAAGAAAGAAAATAGCAGTAAGATAATGACTATGATAGAAGTAACAATAATCTGATCGATAACTAAAGGGATTGATGGGCTAAAATTAATATCAAAAGTTTCGTTACTCGCACGCACTTATTTTCAGTGTGTGAACCCTTTAAGCCTTAACAGTGATCAGCATCAAATTCTCCTTGTAATATCAATGTTTATCCAACCCCTTAGGTCATGAGAATTAAGGATATGCATGATCATCTAAATTGAATTTTCTTGATATTTTAATAACTTCTCCCCAGTACTTTGATAAGAAAAGTATGGGGACGAGATAGGAGAATTTGTTTTTTGATAAACAGCTTTATTGGCCATAGGGTATTTGCCTGTTATGAAGGGACCCTTTCCATTCGACCAGAAATTCTGGATGAGGAATCGATTGAAACAGAAATTTCCCAGGATAAAGTTTTCGGAATCTTTGGCATACCTATTATTATTATTATTATTATTATTATTATTATTATTATTATTATTATTATTATTATTATTATTATTATTATTATTATTATTATTATTATCCTTACCAGTAAGGGAATGTTGACGGTCACAAAGGAGTCATTTCTGTCATCACAGCCAGCGCAAGATGTTTCTGGATCAAAGATGTACGTTCTGTTCGGCATGAATGTTACAATGCTTTTATCACTGGTCCAGTTCAGCACCTCGTTTGATCTAAGCTCTCTGCAAATGAGTGTTGAAAGGAGAAAAATGCACTCACAAAATAGCCAACCTTTAGAGTTACGTTTTTGGAGTCAGTCGTGTGAAGTTATATAGGCATTTGCAAAGCCAGTTCTACCCACGAAACTATGAATCTCACTGAGATCATTTACAGTTTGTGTTACGTCTTTTTTCTTATAATTAAAATGCCATTTTATCCGACTTTCATCGCTCCGTCTTTGCAACTGCCGGTAAAATGTTATGTTGTTTCATAATAATTATTTATTTTTTTCAGCACATTGAGGAAATTCAGGAAAATTAGAAACTGAATTGTATCTTATGGGGGGCCGGCATTGAAGGACGCCAGCAGTAGGACTACGCTGAAAAACATGGTTTGCATTTTGTAGTTTATGGAAAAGCTGCCGCAAAATGCATTGTCATGAAGTTGATGATCGACTGCAAGTGATAACGAGCTACAATGCCATAGAAGAGCGTATCAGCTTGGCTACTACAAAGACTTTTCAGTCGAAAACATTTCATAAACATATGACATTATCGGAAAGAATTTGGATGACCTTCGCCATCGTCATATTGCGCTAAGGAGTCACAATAAGCCATTTCCGAGTTGCTGTCAACCTCATTACGAAAGCGAGGCTATGTGCAAAGCTTTTTATATGAAAATTAGGCTCGTTTTCATAATGAGGTTTAAAGCAACTCCGAAATGATCCGCTTAGATTATAGTCTTGGGTTTCAGAACTGAACGCCATAAGCCGTTGTAAAAAGATTCATTGTCTCCTGTTTATTTATGGTCTTAGCTTGTTGATTCCTTATTATTATTATTATTATTATTATTATTATTATTATTATTATTATTATTATTAGTAAGTATATAAAAACGTTACAAAACGAGGACCGAGGATGGTTATTATTGTTTTTAAATCAAATTTTGGTTTATTACAATAAGAGAGAGTCACAGAGTCAGTCATGTAATTGAGTTGAACAAATGGACAGACTAACGTTGTCGGTTCAAAGCATGAAGCTAAAAGACAAGACCGAAAGTTTACGTCGGATTTTTATGAATAAATTCATCAAAATCAGTCATGCCTGGAGAAAACAATAGGTTTTAATTAGAAGTACAATGACCTGCACGTGCAGGGATGATTTTGATGAAATTATTCATAAAAAATAATCCCACAAAACATTGCGGTCTTGTCTTTTAGCTTTATTTTGATCCGACAACGTTAATCGAAATAGCTGTATATCAAGGCTAATTGAACGTATGAAGTAATGAAATGAAGTGAAGTAATTAAAGGAAGATGTTGAATTCTCTAGAGGCTTTAATTCCTTCATTAATGCTAGGCCTTTAAATTCTTAATACAGAAAGCCTCAAAAACGGTAGACTTCTACAGCCCAATTGTCTTTCAGCTCCTTCCCTTCCCTTGCCTTTCCTCATACCTTTACAAATAGAGTCAAGCCTGCGCCACATACCTGTAAGAAAAAGGCCCCATTTGTGTCACATTTGGAATTGCTCCATCCATTACTTCATCTGGGTTTGTCAAGTTGAACATAAAGTACTGCATGTAAATAGGAGTGGATGCATTTGCCCATTCTTTATACACTAAACTGCCAGGTTTTAATTGCACCTCCTACAGCAAAACAAGCAAACAAACAAACAAACAAGAATAAACATGGTACAATTTTGTCTAAAACAGGAAACTATAAGATATATATATATACTCCTGATAGGGGCACTCGGATTTCCTTTTTCCGAGCATGCCTGTGTCAGTCACTGAATAATACATCACTCTCAACAGCAACCTAGTAACCTCAGCACTGTCAGCTGAGAAATCTTGTTGACTCAAGGTTTATTCTCGATTCTGACTAGTTTTATCTTATAACTACAGACTTCATCTGGGAGTTTGAAGAAGATTACATAGGGAACTTCTTTTGTACATAACTGTTTAAGTGAATTAGGGAGTGAAAAACGAATCCTTCGGGATGAGTGTAATGTTTTAAGTCTAAGTTAAGAGCTCACGGATTAATAATGGTAATTGAACTGAGTGACGTGCAATTTTGGTCTGAAAAATACGCGTGATTGAGCGCGCAGCGTGAGTTCGATTTGAAATCAAAAGTATGATTACACCCATTTTGAAATCATACAATTTTTTTATCAATATTAATATTTATTTATCCACTGAAGCCATAAAATTTAATTGTTTATTATCATTTCATTTCATTTTCATGGGCTAAAAGGATGCGATTTAGAGCACAAAAATTGTATAATTCGCGTGAATAAATCGCACTGTTGACAGCCAATGAGATTGCAAGGATTACCAGTGATTTCAAAATGAGTGATATAAAACATTTAATGCTTGAGCCACAAAACAAGCGGGAAATTAATCACACAAGTTTAGCCCAGGGGAAGGGCTCTCCGATAAAAGTGACGGGGGAGATCGTCTGAAATTTTGAAAAGACTGGCCCTACTGAGGTATCAGAATTCTGTTTTGTGAGCGTGGTTCGAAAAATGTTTTACCCCTAAGACGCACCAACTTTAGATGAATACACTAACTGACAATTCTTAATAGAAATAAGAATTATTCCTTTGAATACCTTCCACTCGTAAAGATTTGTACTTCCTTTCATATTTTTCCGCTAAATGCCCTAAAAGGTACCGGCACACCTCTAACGGAAGTCGTTTTAGATTTTACCAACGCAAGTGGGCGGGGGGAAGGGGTGACAGCGTACCAAACCTAGCCCAGATCTGAGGCCTGTACAACCAGCTTCGGCCATATCCAGCCTTCGTTAGTGCAAACGGTAACAAGGGGGAGTTTCCTTCTCGGTTTCTGTGAAGTCTTGTGTGTTTAATTATTATGAATGGCCGGTGTTATGACAAATCATCCATTAGCATTTTTGCGTATGCGTGGAAGAACATTCCTTCCCGGGAGGCATGTTCCCTTTTCTGGTTTAAACTGGTAACGCGGCGAACGAAGGAAGTGCTCCCAAAGTTTCGTTCACTGTTTATCCAAAGAAAAACTCTTTGAAGAGCAATCGCCGACAGGCCGTACAAGTCTTTATAAACGCTTTGAATACCTCGGCCCAGTTGTTCAAAGCCTGATTAAGCTAATTCTGGGTTAACGTGAACTTTGATTCGAGTTTAATTACTAATGAATAAAGTTTTGCCAAAAGATTTTTGTGCCTCAGTTTTGACGAAAACTTTTTTTTATCATTAGCTAACAATTAGCTTTTAAGAACCTTCTCAGCGAGCGAGCTGAAAACTTCGGTTAACTTTTAATCGTGGATTAGCATTAATCGGCTTTCGAACAACCGGACCCTGAATATGAACTTGGTGTCATGTGCTCGTGCCTCGTGGTTCTACCTCGTTCCCAAGAGACAACGCATTTCACGGAACAAACAGGGGCGCAGCGCTTGCTAGGATGGGCGCTAAACGCGATACCTTCCTTTCTACAACAGTCTACACACTACGCACCACGTTCGACTGAAGAGAGGCGCGTGAGAACGAGCCAGTTCGTATTCGACGTTGGGCGGAAACGTCTTGATGTTTCCAGCTAATATGATAATAGTCATAATGATGATGATGATCATTGATAACTAAATAAACAAATAAATATATAATTAAATACACAAATAGATAAATAAATAAATGCTGTGCAGCTTTGGACACAGTAGTTTCGTTCTTCAGTAGTGTGAACAGAGAATCGAACCGACGAGGAGCGAGGATTGGATTCTAGTGGAAAGTTGGCGGCAGTTTTGGGCCAGTTCTGTTCACACCAGGCCGGAGTATTTTTCACAACGGCATAAAATGCTATCCAGCATAGTGTAGACATAGCCTAAGAAACAAGTTTTGCTTGCTGGCACGGAAATTTACCACGAATCAAATGTGGTCGGCTGCGAGTGCCTGAAACAAACTACCAAGAGAGTTACGTGAGCTAAGAACACTTGCACAGTTTAAAGTCAGAACATTTACTTACTTGATGAACATGAATAGGCCCAATCATATTTGTAAAAGCGATGCTTAGTTCATTTTGTTATATTTCTCTAACTATTTTTTACCGCTGTTTTTCAAGAAAATATTTTTTTTATATTTCTTATGTGCTGCTCACCGATTAATACCAGTCTATCAACCTTTTTTGTTTGACTGACCGGTCTTTTATCAGTATAAATAAAGTTGTTATTATTATTATTATTATTATTATTATTATTTATTATTATTATTATTATTATTAATTATTATTATTATTATTATTATTATTATTATTATTATTATTATTATTATTATTATTATTATTATTATTATTATTATTATTTTTAATCGAAAGTAAACGGATTCTGAAAATTCTTTTCGGGCCTGCCAGTTTTGAGAGCGAACCTACTGAGATGGCACAGAGTAAAGAGACGAATAAACTGAGTTTCCGTTGTAGGCTCTAGGTCTCGCTGACCTCACTGTGAAGCTAAATTTTGATGTAAGATACCAGAAAACTACCAATACGACGCGTGACGCACGTGCTATGAAACGCGTGACACATGTGCCAAAACATACTTCCTTTTTGCACATGTCATGTACGCTACATGTATAGACACAACACAAGAGTCATTTCACAAACAAACCTTATTTCTTGAATTTGTCGTTTTGATGTAGCTTATTAGAAGAAGAAAAATAAAATTTTTCACGAGTGTTTCAGGAAATTGTTAAATGCCGCGAGCCACTTCCAAAATTACTATATCTTCCTGCTCATGAAGTAATGAACTTTTGAAACAAAAACACAAAAATATTTCAAAGACGTTTTGATGCTGACTTAGATTTTAGAATTATGAATAAAGAATACTCAAATCTAAAAAAAAAAAACAAAAACAAACTAGAAAAATGACTAGGCAACGAATCAAAATTTGTGATTTTTTTCCGAACTAGTAATCGGAAGGTCTTAGGTTCGACACCTGATAGGGGCACTCGGTTTTTTTCCAAGTATGCCTGTGTCATTTACTGATTAATACATCATCCTCATTTTTGACTTTGTTTCACAAAAACTTGTTTAATCGTGCAATTCGAAATGAATAGCATTTTATTGAAATGGCCTTGCTGTCGGGGTCATTTTTGAAGGACGGTTCACCGTGTATTTTCACACCTCTGTTTCCATATCAGAAAATTCTCGCCTGTTTTGATCTTGTTTACCACAGTTATCACAAAATTGTTACAAAATCTCCACATGAATCTTTTAGGTACATACCTGGTCAACTTTTTCCCTGATGAGTTTGGAAAATAATCCGCCGACACTAAAAACCAAACCAAGGGCCAGAAGAACGACTCCAGCGACCGCAAAACAAATTATTACTGTTTTCGTGCTACAACACTTGCAAATTCCCTTGGACGGCATCACAACGGTGCAACAAGTATAAGCTAGGTGTGAGCTCGCAGAGTTTTAGAGATGTTCTCAACCGTGAGTATAATAGGCGAGCAAACTCTACCGCGTACTGATTTATATACAGTGATCAATGCATGAATCGAACGTATATCTCGTGATTTTTGTATAGAACATAACACTCTGGGAGGGTTATTTCTAATTTTAGCATATATTATTGTCGCAACGTCGCTCCGTGACGAACATTGTGAATATTTGTGTTTGTTCCAACGATCAAAGATCATGGGTAATTTAAGTTATAACAAAGTTTGTTGTGCCAAGAATTGTAGCTCAAGGATGCTCCATATATGGCGTGAATCAAGAGAGAGCAACGTCCAGACACTGAAATACTTCAATTGTTGTATCCTGTATTAAATCTCAGATCGTTGTGTGTCCTTTTAAAGACGTATTTGTGTAGGCTAATACAGATTGATCTTTTCGAATGCTTTAATTTAGCTGAAAATTTAAGCTGCAGAAAGTTTGAGGAAACTCAATATTATTCCCCGAATTCTAGCTGTTGTTGGTGTTACGAAAATGCCAGTTGACCTTTTGTCGCATTTTTAAAGACATAGTTACCGAAAGGTATTAGTTTTCTGTAGGCTCGATTTCCGCCGTCTTCCGGGTCCGGTCCTTCGGGGGGATGAGAGCGGGCTCGTTTTCCCGAACCGCGACTGGTAATCGAGCCTAAGTTTTCTGGGGCTACGAAAATTTTGAACTGAAATTTTGCTGCAGAAAACTGCAGATTTCTTTACGACTAAATCCGGATTTCTGAGGCGATTAACTGGACATATATTCATCCAAACGAACAGTTAATGGGGCCTCCAAAGAAGCGGGTAAGGTAGAGGCGAAGTGGACTTTGTGACGATCGCGTGGTTGAGGTGATATATGATAACGTTACCTTTATTTTTACCTCATATTTAGGCCGCGTTTAAATGAAAACAGAACGATCGGTCGGGTTTCGGGATGAGTCTCTTTCTGGGAGGAAAATTCTTTTTTGTCTACATGAATGGCTTTTCATCTGGGATTCCAGGACAAAGTCATCCGATTCCCGTTCCGACGTTACGGGATGAAATTCTTCAAAAGGCGCGGCTAAATACTGTCCCACAAAGATGAGAGTAACACAATCAGTTAAAACAGGGGGAATCCTTGGTCTAAAATGTTGTTTACAAATGCATATCATCGTTGCAATTTAGATAACCTGGGGCATTTCCCTCCCGCGGGATAATCCCGTTTCTGATCATGAGGATCGGGATAAAATCATCCCGGGACGAACACACTTCACTCCGGAATCATATAAACGCGAAGGTGCAAATGTCCAACGACACTGAGATAAAAATCTCGAAAATTCATCGCGGGATGATGAGGTCACTCATGAAAATAGGCCCTTATAGTTTAGATCCTTCACAATGCTCACGTTTTAGTAGAATATTTTTTTTTTCAGGTATGCACAGAGACCCTCAGCCCTTTCCATTTCCATGAAAAACCGGTTATTCTGGTGGGATATAAAATGAAACGTTCCATTCCCCCGAAAATCTTTTGGACAAAAGGAATACCTTTAGAGGTACTCCTCTTTCTCGATTTACTGGTATTTTTGGATATCACTGTACCACAGTGCTTCATCGCACTTTACTAGTGTCATGCTCCTTTATGAAACATATACGAAGTTTTGTCTCTCAACTAATGCATCAGAGAATTAACTCCGCAGTTTAAGTTGTAGTGCTAAGTGAACACTTGAATTTCGCAGTGTGAATTAGCCCTAGTAAGGAGATGGATGCCCACACTAGGCAAAGAAAAACAATGCACCTAACACTTGGCAAAAATTGCTAATATAAATGATGTTATGCTCGTACAATGTTGAACTCTGAAACCTCGGCTTGTTTTCCTAGGGAAACGTAAAGGGCAAAGGTTCTTGATTGGCGTTTACCTCTTGATAATGTAACTTCCTTAAGTAAATAAGCTGATTACGATTCACTTCTTGGTTTATAAATAAACAGCAACCATTAGGTTCAAAGGTAACAGTATAAGCAGTTAGGGGTACACGGCTGCCTACCATGTTTGGTTTCATTATCTAGTGGTTCACCGATAAAGGAGAGACTAGGTAGTCTTCACTTCCAACTCTTCAATTTGGCGTGTGCACCATGAATGGTCAAGGGTCACTTGACCAAATTTTTCACAGAGCTGGCAAAACCATACCGTAAACTGCCTCTTTTTAGTCCCCCCCCCCCTTCGCTTTTAAGCCCCCCAGCCCCCCCCCCCCCCCACGCTATAGGCCCATCTACCTGTAAACAAAAAAATACCGGTTATAAGCCCCCCTCTAGTTTCGTTCGTGTTGTTAGTTTAAATTTTGTTCCAAATATTGACGTTTTAAAGCTCAATCAAAACTTGTAAATGAAAATCGTATTTCGTTCAACACTGCTATAGCTCGTTTTGACACTGCCCCCGGATCTCAGCCCCTCCGTTTATAAGCCCATCTAAAACCCCTTACGAAGTTGTATAAGCCCAGGGCTTAAAAGCGGTTTGCACACCTGAAGGGATCTGTTACAGGGATGTACACCCGGAAACTTGTCCCCCCTTGGGGACCTTTAGATAAAAACAATCACACCCCAAAAGTCATCCACTGGCTGTTCTCCGTTCGCCTTCGTCCAATCGGTCCAGATTGTGGCCTTTTTGTAGCGAAAAATGGTTCTTTCACCGGCGATTTAATGGCGGGGAAAAGGAATGGCTTTCACATTGTCCTGGTTTGCTTAACATTTTTGAGGCATGCTAGGGATATTTTGTTGTGAAAACAGAATTACCTCTAAGGATAAGATTTACTGTAGCTCTACCATTGATTTTGGTCCCATATAACTATAAAAATACTTGGTTCTAATTACTTAACTGAGGGAGTCCATTCCTTATAAGTCCGGTGGCTTCCCTTCAAGTTCGGTTTCCTCGCCATTAGTGTTTGAATAATAATTTTTTTTTTTTTGCATTTGTACAACTTATGGCAAAAACAATAAATCGAACTGAACAGAACTGATAAAAGGATTCTGATTTCGTTAATTTTCAAAATGTAATGTATGATGTCTCTTCCAATTGTGTACTAACCAGGCGTTCTTTTTCTTCGGAGGAGCGCGAAAATGTAGCAGCGCGAGAGTGGGCGGTCGTCCTCCCGACCGCCGACTCTCGCGCTGCCACACTTTCACTTCCCCGTAATAAAGAACGCCGGATCGCAGGTTAATTCCGTAATCTTTTCACTCGCTCGTCTAACGCACGCCACAGAGAATTTTCATGTAAACAAATCGTGTCTGAATTTACATCTTAAGTCTTTTACCAGCTTTGGAACAAAATTGTGGAACTCTTTACGTCCTGACTGGCGCACGCTATCAAAAAGACCGTTCAAACGATGAATTTATAATTTCCTCCTTACAGTGCTTGGCTATTGAGGAAGATTAAGCTGACGCCTATTCATTAATCTCAAAACTGAAAACCTATAATGATTGTACTCTATAAATTTTTATGCATTTATTATTGGCTAGTTAGTTTTAATTATTTAATTATTTAGTTGTTTTATGGCTGCCGTCTAATTTACTATCAAATCAGTTGCTTTTTATTTTTCAATTCATCTGTAATGTATGAAAGAGTGTAACCTATTCTTTTTTCTACCCGCTTCGATCAACTTTCGCTTTATGCGAGTAGTCTTCACCTGTACTGTATAAAAGAGAACTTTTTGTTAAAAATGATGATGATGATGATGATGATGATGATGATGACGAGAAATATTTATTGTTTCTACTCCACGTTCTCTGTGTGCGTAAACGGGAAAGCATCATATTTGACAAACAAAAAAATTATCAATCATGTTTTTCGAAAGCCTCGTGTTTCGCAACGATGTTTGTTTGTTTTTTTTTTTTCTACCCCCCTCAAGACATTTATAAATGTTTGCGACAGCACACTACATTTGTCAAGGAAGCGAAATTTTCTTTTTGAGGACACGTAGATCGAAAGACTTCCAAGGTTTGATTATATTTCAGAAAAAGTTGTTTCTATAGCGAACGTTGTTTATGTACGAACTGGAAAAAGTTTAGGAATTTGTTTTTATAAGTCTTATTCAATTTCGTGTGCAAAAGAAACTGATTTTTTTGACAACGCAAAGTAAATGTTAGAAGCGACAACTGTTGAGAATTTTTTCCAGAAGTATTTCACTTCCAAAAACGAAATTAAATTGCACCCGGGGCCAATATTTCCACAATGAATATATCCTGGTTTGAGGGGCTCTTCAGAAATGGTCACCATTTTGATAGGCCGGCGTTTAGTACGACTCAGGCGATAGCATATTAATTCATAAGCATATCAATTAAGGCGTGCATTCTTGTCAGAATTCGTGCTGGTGCTGTTTTTAGCAGTTGTTGATTGGTTCCAGCATCTAATGCATATTCATTACATTTTCTGCATTTCGCACCAAAGCAACGAATTTGCCGACAAGTGAAGACGTGTGAGGACGAACTCGGTTCTTGAAAATGTGCCGAAATGGAAGGAAGAAGACTCGGCTTCAAACAAAGAAATACATATGGTGAGTATATATTTTCATAGGACTTTAGCCCACAAACTTTTGAACTCTTAGTGAGCGAACAGGACCTGGAATTAGTTTGGTCTACCAGCTTGAACAGATTCAGTTCAACGTATTTTCCGAAGTACAATAATATCAGAATTCGCGAACATTCAATTTCAGTTGCTATCACAGAAATTCTATCCTGAGAAAGAGAAGGGGAGACTGAAGGAAAAGGCTGCGGGGAAGTTGAATTGATTTTGCTCGCCGTTCAATGTTCAAGCGATTTTGGATCAACTTGCTCGAAACACTGAGCACGTGCTTTGACATGGCACCTTTGGTCCTTTCACGGGCTTTGTTGAAATGAAAATATTTCGTATTTTAGTTTCTCTGACGTTCTGAAAGCTTGAAAATATACTCCAGAAATACTTTTTTGAGATAATTTAAAGGCCTCAATGAAAGTTAAGTTGTCAATTTCAATTTACCTCAAGAGGTAAACCAAGTAATCTTTACAGTTAGGAAGGAAAGGATCCCTTTATACCCAGGCATAAATGAGTGTACTTTGTCTTTTCTGAAAAAAATAGCTCATGAGTTTTTATTGTTATTTCTTTCTTAAAGGTGAAGTCATCAGAGGAAGGAACAACACTGCACAAGAAGACAAAAAGATTCACAGAGCAAGCAATGGACTGTAGGAAACGGGATTAAAGATAAGCTAAGAAAATTGATTTTTTTTTTATTTTGCTAAAAAAGTACCTCTGATGGACGATGTTCATATATGACAAAGCTATAGGAAGTTTTTGGGAAATGACACTTAAAATTTTGATTTTATATTGACCGCGAACGGGGAGGTTCTAGGCCCCTAAAGCAAATTGACTTCATATACTCGTGTGGTTGAGCCAAAATACTTCAGTTCGTAAAGTTAACCGATTATTTCTTGTAGTTGTTGTTAAACCATTTAAAATGCGGGTTGTGTTTCTTGCTTTTGTCCAAATATACCAGCAATCGTCCGTTAAGAGATATTTTTTTATTGAACACTTAACGTCAACTTTGAGCGATCTTCTAAATTCACATGTTTTCGTTTGATCAGTTCAATTATCAATTCTTCGTAAATTTCTATATTTGATAGAACTTGAAACTTCGATAAATCTTTTCATCTTTTCTTGGCTGATTTTAAAGTCGACAACGACAGTTTAGTTAGACAGCGATCGCTCAAAGTTGGTTGTTTATCAGATAGTACTATTACAAGGTTAAACTGCCAGATACCATGGTTACGAAAACGAAAATGTTACCGTCATATCGAACGTACAGTATAAAACTTTTAAAAACTGAATTAAGCACAGATTTACTAAATCGCGTTAAAAACGCTGACTGTTAATGATCAAAAATATTTATCATGGGGTGAGGGTTGAGTGGTAGGCGGAACCCCCCCCTTAAATCAGCGGGGTCAAAATCTGGAGGGTTATATGAAGGATAGTTGTTCTAAATGGGAAGAATGCGACTCAAAATTCATCAAAGAGGATTAAGAGCTACAAAAACGACAAGAAGTGGAAAAACTTGAACGTCACACTGACAAAGTGATGCATCTATTTTTCTGGTGCTATCAAAATCAAACATTTTTTTCTCTCATTCAAATAACAACAACGGCATCTCCTGGCTGATTGAATATTTTGTGTCATAAATGTTTTTTTAGCGGTGGAGGTGTGGGCGGGCTACCCAGTTAAAATAGGTTTTTCAAGCCTGTTCTCAATTTGGCTTGTTATATCAGTTACTGCCTCGCTGTACTTTTTAAAACTGGATTACCTGGATTGTTTGCAATCAAGGGTGTACAAAGTCCTTGTGAGTTTTGACGCGGAGATTTTGTGGGACCTTTAGTTTCAAATTTGATAGGAAGAAGACAACGAATGCATCAGTGTCGAAAATATTTCTTCTGCCGGTTTTGGATGTTTTCTAGCCGTGGCTTTCAAAATTAGCTATGAATCATAAAAGATCATTAGACATGGCATCTGGCAGTTGCACTTAGCAAGTTTTTGTAGTTGTCAAGGGAACGTAAGGCTCAAAAGGGAATCCTTATTCCAAAGAAAAGGACAAAATTGTCTCGCCAAATTTTCATAGAAAAGCAAATGCGCACAAATGCGAGCATTCCTTTCTATATTTCTCATTGTACAAAATTACCTAATGAGCAATTAATTGAAACGATTTAACAAAATCATTTATTTCCATTCTGAGCAAAATAAAATTCGGTAACAATAAATGCCTAATGTTCTCTTGACATATTACAACAGTAAACTAGTGTCTGGTTGAAGTAATGTTTACATAAACGCTATAAAACGTCTTGGGCATTCGAATTAGGCGGGAAAAAAGGATTAAAGGCTGAAAGACTTTTGATTCAAAAGTGCTATTTTTTTTCTCGAAAAATATTCAGGGAATTGCAACTCAGTTAGGGAGCATGTAGTCATTCAACTCCTTGAAAATGGGCTTTATGCCGTTCACTATTTTGTTCTTTTAACTACTTCGATTTGAAAGGAAGGCTAGGGACAAAATTAAATTTGGAACAAACTTGACATTCACACCAGTGGAATACAAGATTATACATCCATTTGTATTTATTTCCACGAATCGTGTATTTTAAGTTTTTAAAAGATGTATCTTACGGCCGGCCAATTGCAATAGATTATTTGAAACTGGACTTTGGAGTTTTCAGGTCTGCGAAATCTTCAGATTTTGTTTCAAAACTTCGTTAAAGTGTAAATGCTTGAAAGTAATGGAAACCGGCGCCAGCCACCCATAAGGGCAGTAAAAACTTTCTGCTCAATTTCTAAAGGTTCGTTTTCGTCCATTTGAATATTTGCTGCTTCTATTCATGTAAGATTTCAAATGTTAAAATGTTATTTGAAGAAAAGTGGAGTCCTACCTCAGAAATGTTTTTCAAAGCTAACAAATTGAGTTCGTACCAGCTATTTTTTGGTACCGTAGTGAAATTTGTATTTTTTTTTAAACTAAAACATTTTTTTGTGAATTCTTACACAGTCGTTCATTGGAACGAGCAAGGAAATGCGTTAAAAGTAGTTTTCTAAAAAATTACGTTCCGTTTTGGAATTCGAACTTTGAAGTACTAAAAAATGAGAAAAAAATGAGAAATCATATGGGTGAAAATGATAACTTTACACAAAAAAATTGAACCTTTTGATCGATCTTTGAAAGGAACTTCTTGATGTTTGAAAGAACCAGATTTTAGTTATGTTTCTGTGGCCCATTAGCTCAAAAATCAAGAAAATAAACATGATAAACTCAACAATTAATAGATAAACAACCATTTTAACTTACAGAAAAAGAAATATGTATTTTCTTTTTTTCGTGCAGGCGTTGGCTCTCACTTTCTCTGTCTAGTTTTGTTTTTAGGCTTAGTTGTTTGCATTATTCTCAACCAGACATTAGTTTTAGTAGTGTACTTGATATTTAAGACCTTGTTTAACTATATTAGTGTTGTATTGGACAAGGGGAATATGTGAAAGCCCAAACTATTAATTTTCAATAAGAATTGGTAAAGAAACGAAAGGCACAAGACTAAGAGAAATTGTGACAAATGAAAACAAAAATTTAAAGAATCACAAAGGCTGTTGGTGTTGAAATTGGACTAAATTTGACTAAAACTAGAGAGTGAATAGAATTCTTTTGATTGATAATAGAAAAGAAATTTCTAAAACGAAATCGATTCACCGAACTTGTGAGCAATGTATATCATTTATCTCGATCAGTGAAAATAAAATAACCATAACTACAGATGGTTTGCCAAGGAACGACACACCACTTTTTTTCAACATTTTGCCCAAAAGGGTAAGAACAAGAGAAGGAGTATATTGAGCAATTACCAACGAAAATTGTCCTTATCAATCACAAAAGTAAAATCTGAAGAAAGAAACGAAAATTAGAGCGCAAAAGATTTCGAACACTACTTAAGACGAATTTTTTTGGTACTCGAAAACTAGAATAGTTCCAAAAATTTGCGTGTGGGTTGTACAATGTATCATTTTCTTGATGCTTTCACCACAAATGTCTTGTCCTGTGTAACACTGTATATAGACATGGAGTTTAGTACTCTGCCGGTTGAACAAGGTCACAAAAAGCGTCATCATCGCATCAGTTTGAAGGAAAAAGCATCGAAGTACCAATTCAATGTTAAAACTTTCCTGAAACAATCAGTATTAAGCGATAATCCAAAAACAAGTTCTTCTTCTGTTGCAAAATTTTGTCTTGAATTGCCATGTCTCTTCTTTATTTCTAAAGTCGCAAACACTCGGCTAAGTAAGGTTTCCAATCTCGTCTTGTCAAATAGGACTTGGCGAGTTAAAACGTTGCAAAACAAAAACAAAACAAAAGCGAACATGTTTGAAAAGCCGTTTGAAAGCCGTGTTAGCAATGTTTTTTCACGCCAATTTGTATTTGACAACACAAGTTTGCAAACTTTATTTAGCCTTGTGAGGATGACTCTAGGTAGATTGCTAAAGCATAAACCACCTCGGAGATGAAACTTTACTAAAACGAACGTTTCGTTGAAAATTTTAAACTTTCGCTTTTAAATTACCCAGAAATTGAAATAAAAAGTTGCTTTAAGTTTCTCTCCGAGGTGGTTTACGTTTAACTGGCGGGGAAATTTGTAGGGTCACTCTTCGAGTTTCTTGTGAGCAAGAAATGTTCAAAGAGTACCTCGTTATTTTTTTGGCCAAATTTGTTGCCAGTGGAAACGCTGTGCAAATTCGTCCAAATTTTCCCGCCAAAAGACTTAGTATATATAGGAAAAAAGTTTGTACACACATTTCAATTAATTAATTATTCTTACTTAATTAATTAACTAAAAATATTCATTGTATATAAGACAGAAAATAAAGGACACAATGAAATTGAAACAACTGTTTGCTTGAGTGTGACTTTTATTGTTGAGATCATTAAGTTCTTTAATTATAGTAATTATAGCGGTATCATTAAGCTTACTGAAATATAAATATAAAATTGGCTATGAAAAATTAAAAAAAAAGACGGCGCATGCGTATTTTTGGCGCCTGTATTTTTTCTAAGTCTTTTGGCGGGAAAATTCAAAATTTTCAAACAGACAGTAACGATATGGAAAAATTAAAAAAAAAAGAAAAACGGTGCATGCGTATTTTAAGCGCCCGTATTTTTTCTAAGTCTTTTGGCGGGAAAATTAGACAAAATTGAACAGCCGTTACCCTTAGAACAAACAAAAGGCAAAAAAAATTAAGTTGCGCAAACATTTATTAATTTTGAACAAGTGTTACTCAAGAAAATTTGATTAAAACATGAAAGATATTGTGGTATATTAAACTTTGCTGAAAATTTCCATTTCTAGACAAACTAATTTTGCCAAAACGTCTTGCAGTTGATTCATAGAAAAACTGTAAGCTTTCTAAACTTCGCAAATGCAAAATGAACACGAAGACGCACTATAAATAAGAACTTTCCATGAAAAACCTAGTTTTATTTATTTGTTGTTGTAACGAGCGAATCAAATAAATTGGCATGGTTCAACCGAGAGTGCAGTTGAAAATGTGTTGGCCCGCTAAAAAAATATCCAAAGTGCATAATTATTTAAAAAGTTTATAACTGACTGTAATCACCGATTAATACAACTTTTCATGATTTTTTGCATTAAACCCGGCTGTAAACTAAAATTTTAAATTAAAGTTCAAGAAAAAGACTTGAAGTCGCCTATATATAACTGTAAGAAAATTCAAATACGGTTTCCATCGACACGCAGAATTTTGCTAGTAATTGCGATCGCTTTGATATGAATTTGTTTTACATCAAGTCACTGTTTAGAAGATATATTTGCTTTCAAAACCTGACAAAACCGAGCAGATTTAGAGAATTTCAAGCTTCTGAAGTTCAACAAGCCTGCAATAATTTTAAATTAAACCGAACATGCCTCAGCTATAAAATTAATAGTTTCTTTAAGATAGAAAACAACATTTCTCTCCGTCCTTCTACGAAATCTAAACAATGTGGCTTACCGAAGAGTGAAATTTCTTGCGTAGAAAATTCACGTGGAAAATTAAATGGTAATCGAGGCCCTTTGTTAAAGTGCGTCTTCGTGTTTACAGAGAATTCGATTCACGGAAGGAAATAAAATTCGATCTTAGTCGGCTTTTGGAAAATAATTAATACTTATGCTCTACCTTGACTAAAAAGGTGCTTGACTTACTCTTGTTCCCGGCCATGCTTGTGTTGTCAAGAACTTGTCATCCACAAAGTGACCTGAAAAATAAGCAAAATCACCTTTGTTTATATCGATTCCGTCTACAAGGTCAATCATTTAAGGTTCAACATCTTTTGCTCTGGCGACGAAAATATAAAAACTAACTAGTCTCTTGGACACAATATTTACTTTTTGCTCAACAGGGATGCAATCAAAATGCATTTTACACTTGCTTTAGCTACGTGCAAACCTTTGGTATGCGCACGGACAAATTACATTTGAATTGGGTAGCTATGGATACACCCCTGGAGTCCAAACAATCATGAAAAAGCCCTTATTTTATCTGTCATTGTTCAGGTTTAGTTTCCGGTGATTGTAGGCGTATTAAAGGGTATGTGGAGTGTTATCAATGGTTTGTATAACCTTGTTCCCGGCATCTAACTGCATCCTCTCTGTTTCTTCTTCAAGAAAGGAAGAGAGAGAAGCCTTGGAATTCTTACGCTCGCCAGAAAATGAAGTCTACAAATTGTGCGCAATGTTATTCCGTGTGTCTCGGGTTTTAGAGCGATATTACAAGAGGCCATTTTTAACACAACAATGTTGCGTTCATAAGCTAACCTCCTCTCAACGCTATAACACGATCAACAAAAAAGTCTCCATATTTTTCATTATATATTGGGAATTCACTCTCGACTTATGACTTCAACGAGCTTTTAGAGAATGACAGAAAGTCAGCAAAAGAAAGGTCTCGGTAAAACATTGTGTTGGCAGAGTTAATTGAGCCAGAGTTCTCATTACTATAGACACCAATGAACAGTACCCATTTTGGCGCGAACCGAAAGACATCCGGGGCCCGTTCCTCGAAGGTCCCAAAACTTTACGGGCCTTTCGAAAACCGTTTTGAATCGACGAGTGCTGAGTATGAGTTCAAACTCTCCAATATGTTTCCTAAAGTGCCAACCTTCAAAATCAATTAATAGCTGGGGACTTTAAGAAAACTCTCTTTGAAATACTGAATCGCTGATGAGATCTCAATATTGTACACGTAAAGAAGTTCTCACCCTTCCACCACTCCTATTCACCCTCCACAATACCCCCCTCCCGAAATTACTTGATTCCTGATTGCTTTGGAGTCAATTTCGGTTATGGCCCAGTCAATTCCAAGCGTGCTCCCCTCCCTCTCCTCCCTGGTATTTTTTTCTTCGGAGAACAGAAAATGCCCCACGAGGGGGTCGGCGAGTACTGATCTAAAAACCCCATGGTATAGCTTAGAAAAACGAACAAATGCCCCAGCTACGGGTTTTTGATAACAATACAGAGAGTAGACCTGCCAAACGTCCACCGTCGATGCCTGGTCTTAAAACCAAATTGAATAGGTAAGTAAATGATTCAAACAATGAAATATGAAAATTTCTCCATTGCTAAAGAAATCAAAATTAAAAATGACCCACCATGCCCCTGCAAACCGATGACAAATGCCCCACGATGGGGGTCAACGACAAATGCCTGATGTATACTCAGGATGGTGGGGCAGGGGGAACCATTTAAGATGGCTGATTTTTCTGTGACTTAGGTTGAAGTAACTCCTCAGGTTAGAGGCCTGCAATGACTTCCAAACAATCGAGGAATTATGGGAAGACGGGGAGGGGTTGTAGGTTGGAGGGTACAAAACATCCAGTTTGGAGTCATAAAAAGATGCTAAGTGTTTCCTGCCGAGTAAAATAATCTGGCCTTAAGGAGGCTCGCAGTAGTTTTTCTGGACTTAGGGAAGGAAGTTTTGAAATTGCAATCTCGCATAGAAGATAAACTTCGATCTCCTTCATACTACGCCATCATTTCAACATATGAGCAAAGTTAATTTTCTCATCGGTTTCCAAGCAACAACTATTACCATAGCAACGGTAACGCACAGCCTCTCATTTTAAACAACGTCGATTATCTATTTCGGTCAGACAAAACTAAACCTTATCAGGGGCTAAAAACTAATTAATATAAGTATACACGGAACGCCAGTTTTTATTTTATTTGCTGTAGCAGTTGTTGGTGAAAAACATTCTATATAACAAAAATCGATGACGGCATAAACGCGATAGCTTTCAAATCTAAGCTCCACGAAGATTTGGTCGCTGGCGGTTTTGTTACTGTGAGTATATTAATAATAATAAAAACATATTTTTGCAGGACGACCATTTCAGTTATAAAAACTGCTATCAACACGATAGACACGCTTCTTTAAGGTACAGTGTATCTGGTTGGTGAAATCTAAAAGGTATTAGGGTACGTTTCTAAGGCCATTCATTCCCAGATCAAAACCGTCATCCCTTTTGTTACCTTTGAGCAGGTGTTCAAGACACAAAAGCAGGGTGGCAATGAACTCTATCCCATACCTTCCGTCATTCACTGGACACGTTTTTCTATAACAAGTTTTTCTTTTTATACACGAATAAAGTAGTAATCTTACTGGCGAAAATTTTACAAGCCTAGTTTGCGTGATTTGGAGAGTTCAATCCTCCCCTTCCCCTCCCAATTTTTGTTCCTTCTCCCCAGTAGATTTCTTTATCAGAAAACGACTGCTACGCAGGTTGAGGACTCTCGATCAAAAGCTCTCGGAAAGTTTTGAGTTGACTGCATGCCCGAAATAATATCGGAAGAATGATCCTTAATTAAAACTAACACTTATTTTCTAGACTTGAGAGTACATTTTAGACGATTTAGCCAAAGCTTTCCTAAATAGCGAACAGGGCCCAGTTGCTCGAAGCATGGTTAGCGCTAACCCGGGTTAAATGCCATGACAACCTATAGGTTTTAATACCTCTTAACCAATGGTTAGCTCTCAGTAACCATGCTTCGAGCAACTCAGCCCAGACATACCAATTTGGTTTATCCAAAAACAGATTGCTTTGTCAAGAAATTTAAATTTTCGAGCGAGTCGAACTTCAGTCGTTGCCCCTTATGGGCTTCTCATTTCAAAGTTTATTTTAATCTGATTTCATGTTTCTTTAAAATTTCATTTTGACGTTACATGATGCTTCATACTAATGAGATTACGAAAATTTTCCAATTTTTCTTAGGACCGAGACACACGGTGTAGCATCAAGGGTAACATTGGTACAATATCACGCGCAAGAAAGTTGGAGTGTGCGATGAAAGGAATTTCTACTCTTCCAAACAAAGTGACGTTAAATTATTAAAAATTATGTCTAAATTTCAAAGCTTAGTTTAAGAATAGAGGTGACATTTTAGTGTTCTAAAACTTGGATATGATTACCGCCCGTTTTCGCGCGTAAATCTCCCGCGCGTCGCTATTTTGGGTTTTATGACGTCATACGGTTGCCGCTATTGCCAGGAAGCAGATTTTCTTTTGTGTAGAATAATTGGACAGCCGTATGACGACATGAAATCCAAATTGGTGGTGGGAAGAAAATTTAAAAGCGAAAATACGCGATAATAAAATCCGATTTGAAGACCAATAAAATCGCCATTTTTTCAATCAAGCTTTGATATTTAGACACCATTTCAAACAAGTTAATGTCAATTTGTTGGAAGATTGGAAATTCTCTTTAACCAAAGGAACGTCTTCATCATTCTCATTTGGTCGGAAATGTTGCGTGGAACATTTTCTGGTATTGACACACGCGTGGTGTCACAGTACGCGTTAGAATGGGCCGATATCAATACCAAATATTCGATGTCATTGGCATTTTGGTATCGATGCTCACGAAAAATTAAATATCGTTTTTATAGGTAACGAGAAAAGAGAGCGTGGATTCATGTACCAGGTAAAGGCGTGACGCGTTATTATAGAGCAACTTAATATTTAATCATGATGCGAGCTTAATGTTGTAAGATTCCTACGGTTCAAATTTTAAAGGGCGGTGAGCTCAGAAAACCATCTTCAGCAACTCAACTCAATAAATATTAACACAAACCTTACTTTATCAAAACTTACCATTGTTAGCAATATCTTTGATTTTCTCCTTTTCTCCTTCCCGTCAATCTCTCTTCTTGAATTGAATCCCTATCAAGAGAATAATGTTTTATTGTGAAGGACTAGTCAACATTCTAGTGGCATAGAACATGACGATTTAAACAGTGGATGAGGCAGGGGGGGCTGCAAAGGGTGCTGCGGAGTTGCATACCAACTAAACCCATCAAAAAAGTGAACGAAGTCAGTGTTCTACATAAACCAGAACGTGGCGTGTGAGGGCTTAATGCGCAGATCAATTTGTTTGCAAGGGGAAATCCTGTCATTGGAAACCTCCTCAATCTCCTAAGCTACAAAAAACCCAGGGGGGAATTCTGCCACTGAGACCATAAAGACAAACCCGCTTCAAATTCACCATTCCCCCGGCAAGGTACAATGTCAAATGCTCGGTATAAAGCGTCTTCACCCTACGACGCAATCATTTGAGCGAAACCAGCAGATGGAAGACCCTCGTTGGTATTTGGTACCAGAAACGTAAACGGGAATTAAATCGGCAAACATTTCTACTACCCTAAAACAAACAATCTAAATAAACAAGAGAAAGGGAAACTCACCTTCTTCTTTCGCTTTGTATTGAACCGGCACTTTAACTTCAATCCGATGCATCACATTCAGTGTTTCCCTTTAAATTGAACATGAATTTAGTTAATATGGTACACAGGTCATAGTAAGTGGGGTAAACTGCCCAGATGTATTACACTTCAAAAGGATCAGCTGAATCGATTAGGAAAGCCTCTGACACTCAGCTTTCGATGTCAATTGAATTTGTGCGTAAGGCAAGTAAGACAGAACATTAGCATTTAAAGGCGCCTATGGCAACTCCACTCAGTTCAGGTCTTATCCTCACTTCATTTGGAATACATTACCAAGTTGTTATGCATTCCAAATAGATCAGCAGTGTCGCTTAGGCATGCCTTTGAAACGGTCAGCTTCTGATGCCAATGGAATTTGTGCGGCGCATTCGTCAAGTAAAATCAAACGTTAACGCGTAAAGGCGTCTACGGCAAACCCTCTCTGACTCAGTTCATTTAATTTGGTTCATCTCTCAGCCGGTAGAATGTTGTTCTTAATTAACCCAGATCAGTGCACTGGTCTAAATACCTCGTCTTTTCACGCAATGATACTACATGTTGAATACCGTCTTCGAGACAAGGTTTAGTTAAAACAAGGTATCGATCACACCAACAAGCAATAATCTTACCCTGATCGGTGGCACTTTACAAATAAAATTAATTGCTGTTTAAATGGCCCAGTACAATTAAAATTGCTTGGCAAAAAAACTGCTTACTTTTTTGTCAATAATAATTTATCTTGCTGTTTAAATTGCACTTCTGATGGACTCCACTAGGGTGCATTCGCTGTTTGCCCTAAAATTAAAAGCACCAGTGATTAATATTTTTTACATGACTTTTTGCTCCAACCATGGAAAGATCACAGTGACACCTGTAGTCATAATCGTGTTTCCTTCTAAATGAGCACACCCGTGCTGTATAGGGAACGCACTAAACTGCTGAATTGGAATCGAAGATTGGTTCAGTATCACTAAACCCAGGCCCCTGATTTGCTAACATAACCTCTACCTTAGAGAATAATAAGGTAAGAACTACCAGTTACTTCGCTTAAAATGTCCACAATTTTAAAATTAATCATCTTCAAATGTAGGGTCATTTGACATTGCTAATGCATACCTCAGTTTCTGTTGACGGAACAAATTGTGAGTTACACTGAGTAAACAGGGCTGGTAATATGCTGCTAGCTCCACTGAAATTCTTGAATCTCTTGTAAATATTTACTCTAATAATACAGGACAAAATATAGGTATGAATTGATGGGATTAAAGATGATCAACGGGGATTTTTTTTTGAGGTTTTCTTAGACCTTTGGGGGAGAGGAGTAGTGTGGATGCTTCCTTCTCACCAACACTAAACCCCCCCCCCCACCCCCCACCCCCATCTCCCTCCGGCCAGAGTATTACAGCCATGTAACGTTCAAACATAGAGGACTCACAAAACTTTCAAGATTGCTTTCTTTGAGGCTTTTAATATTTATTCTTAATAAGACATCACACTGGGATGACGCCACTATTTACAAATGTTGGCCATCCTGGAAATTTAAAGAAAATTTGACTAATTAACAAATCGACGGCAGTTTTCTATGATCTATTTAACAATTATACCACGAGCGCGCGTTGGATATGAGATGATAGATAGCCAACGAGGCGCGTAGCGCCGAGTTGGCTATAATCATCTCATATCCAACAAGCACGAGTGGAATAATTGTTTTATTAAAAACAATCAAGTGATATTGGTAGGCCTTGCTGAAACCAAACCAAACGCTAAACTGACAAACGGTTCAAAACTCAGTTGCACGTTCATCAATTAATTAATGTTGCGACCTGTGTTTAAAAGTTGAACGTTTTCATCATGCCGTGAGATGACTCCTAAATATTGAGTGACGGGCATATAGAATATTGTTGAACAAGTTCAAATATTTTGTAAACGACAAAAGAAAAACACTGAACAAACGGTCGGTCATTTTGTCTGAACAAAACAAAAATCGCCTGGCTAGCACTTAGTAAACGTAAATGTTTAACGGTATTAATTGAACTGTAACTTAACATCTGCTTTTAATTATTGAAGCAAAATTTAAAAACTTTTACCAAAACGAATGACCGACCACGAAACTTGCAACTTGAATTCATTTCAACATTAATATAACTGATAAAAACTTGATACGTCCTAGAGAAATTACCTGTCATAGAATGAATGTTCCTTGAAGTTTCATTTCCGTTAATCCAGCTTTGATGAACGTCAAAGCCTTGCTCTCTGCGTCGTTTTGTCTTCAGTGGTGCTTGTTTTACAGTCTTGTGGTTCCCCATCGCTTTGCAGTCGCCTTCAAGTTCTTAGGGTAAAGATAATACTCCATAAAAGCTCTGAAACAAGGATTTCTGAGGTACTGGAAGGTTGACTTTGCGAACGGCGCGATGTGCAAGAAGATGAGAGATGAATAAAAGATGATTTTTACCAGTATATTAGCAATTCAAATTAAATGATAATAACTGCAGATGACAATGTCAAGAGGACACATACAATGATTGAATGGAAGTGACAAAAAAATAATGAAAACTGTGGTTTAGGGACGTAAGAAGAAGCACAAAAATGCAAGCTTAAAACGTAACTTAGTTTGCCGTGGAAAAATAATTAAAATTGCAGCCTGTAAGCAATGACCTGAGGGAGGCTCCGCTTGTAGGGTTAGCGAGAAAACTATTGCAACACGTTTTGGTTAGGAGGTTGCACTTGAGACTGCACTGCCGATGACTGTGCGCGTACCAGTAGTATTAAAAGAAATTAAAGCTCCTCATACTTTAAGGAGGGAAGTAAAAAGGTTTATTCTAAATCAACCTGATCCATACTAGACATGAGCAGAAAGTTAATCATACAAAAATTCTGTTGCAACTCTTGTAAATGTTATGTATTTCGGTTTTTATCCTTAAGATGGACGCCTTTACTGTGTTTGTTTTTATACTGCAAAACCAATAGAACCAAGGGTGATCTCCCCTGAAAAGCTCTGACAAGCTTGCTGAGATCATCCTGCTACCGAATAAGTAATTGTAGACTCAATTGATGGAATGAAGAAAAAATGGCAAATGAAGTGAAATGAGATCTTTACCACAGGGCTTGGTGGTGCCGAGGTGTACGCATCACCAATACAGGATACTCCTTCACACGACGCCACACAGCGAAAAACGTGGCGTGGTCTTGATACTCCACTGGAAAAGATAGAAATGAAAGTCGGACCATTTATCGATCAAACTATAGATTAATCATTGTTTATAGACACCTACCAAAGGCCAGGCGGACACTGTCTATACGAAAGTGGACAATTAGCCATGGTCAGGCAATCAACTCTTGCGAGCGGAAAGTTGAGTGGGATTTCAAAGATGTCCACTTACGCCGAGGTTAGCAAATATTCAAACTCTTAATGTGACGGTACTGCCCTCCCTCCACCACCCTCTCAGGGTACCGCACTCCCTCCACCACCCCTTCCATAACTTCAAGAACGATAAAACGTCTTGATGCAAGCATGAGTAGATCGCCACTCGAATTCACGACGGTAACCCTTTCTAGATCGCCTTTTTTTTGTCTGGGGAGGAGGGGGGGGGGGGGGGTGGTGATTGTGCCTCCCTCCACTGAACTTCTCAAAAAGTTCAAACTGCTATGACAGTGAGACTTAGAGGATATATATTACGTTTAAAGATGTTTCATAATGATTTAAGAACCACATCATGAAGTGATGACGTCATATGACGTGTTTATTAGGTCATGTTGCGAAATGGCGGCCATCTTGGGTTTCTGGATTTTCCCCAAACTTCAGGAAAGCGTCAAAATTGAACGAAAAGTAACAAAAACCAATAAAGGAACACTAATATGAAACATAAAAGTTACAAGAAGAAAAGTGATTTTCTTCATTTTAAAAAAGGACCTTTTTGGTTTTCTGAAAAAAACTGGCTGTTAAAAAATTTCTTGCCATGGTAACATCAAAGTCAATCAACACCAAACGACCACACAAAAATGTTTGCCAGATAATTTTCTGAAAAAGTCCTGAAGTTTAAGAGCGTTTGCTTAATTAAAATTTCAAAACAAAAGTTATTCAGGATCAAAGCTGACGCTGGCACTATCGCCTCCCCCCTTCCAATCCCCCCAACCCCCCTTCCAACACCCCCCCCCCCCCCCAAAAAAAAAAGGTTGCCAAAATCAAGACTTTTTCAAAACTCAACTCACTTCCGCCTATATTCTCGCGTATGGTACGCTCCTCAATGTCAAACAAATCACTGCCTACTTCATTTTGTTCTATATCGATTTATTTTCGAGAAAATCCATAATAACAGTGTGCACGGTCACCGAAGTCTCGCGCAATGACATTAAACCACCTAGCACAATAAAGACTAACTAAACTCCAAGAACTATATCAAAATACATGTTTACAAACAATTTAAGCAAGTCTAGTGTATTTAATTGACCTATTATTTTGGTACGGTGCAACACAATGGAATTGGTCGAAACTGATCCGGGCTTCGAATTGAAAGGCTGTCCTTTTAGATCCCAATCCCAGTTATTATCGACGATAATATCGATTTATCTTCGAGAAAATCGGATTTTCTCGAAAATCAATCGACATTGAGCCAAATGCTGAAGTACTTCCAAACGTGAGATTATGAGCGGAATTGATTTTCAGCTGTTGCCTCCGAATGTTTGACCATTATTAGTAACATTCGGTCTTCATTAATGTTAAAGGACATTACAACCTGTTTGGTCACGCGCGCGTGAAAATTGCACATTGACACTGCAACAGATTTTCTGTTGTTTAAACAGTCACTATTTTTTAACAGACCAGGATGGAAAATATTGATACTGGTGGCTTAACAGTTTACAAAGTCCTGAAGTCTTTACAACATTTGGCTGAAAGGATAAAGGGCCAAAACTGTCTTTTATAGGCGAATCTTTGTTTACACTTTTTGTCTCATTAACATATGCTTATCACTATCTGATGGCGCTAATAAAATAAAATCTTTGATTATTGAAAGGCCATAACAGTTTCAGTTTTCTCTGAAAATTTGAGCCCAATACATTGAATGGTTTCGGAGAAATTCTCTTCTAAAAACTCGAAATTTGTACAGAGAATGCATGGCTCATTAATTTTTTTGCCTCCCAGCAACTTCGCAGTTTTTTAATGGCTGATATTTCCTTCAATATTGCTTGCAAAGAGCTGAAAATTGCACAAATTGCTCAACTTAATCAGCTCTTTCAACTTTTGCATTTAGTTTATATCTACGGCCACGGCCTCTATGAGTTAAGTCGTATGCTAATGAGGAAAAATGTAAACAATGACGTCAGCAGAGATTCGCCTATACCGTTATTTGCTACATTTTAGTAATGTACAGTAAGTATTCACGATTTTAATTTATATATTTGTAGCATTATTTGTAAATAGTGATTTTTAACAATGTTTTGTTCAGTTATTGCTTGTTTTGTTTTTTTCTGATTTATAGTGTCTACAATTAGCACAATAGTGCTAGATACTTTGACACTTAAATAAAGTCATTATTATTAGCAGCAGCCATGGTTGATGTAAACATCCTATTGTTTAAACCTACTTTGTTTCTATGACCAACACGTTAGTCTAATGACGTTTATTCATCAAGGCCACTGTTCGTTTGGCTATCTGTTAAGAAGACATTTATCACCTTACAGTCTTCGGACTGTGATTAAAATCTAGCTATTTTATTCACTCAGTAGATGAGTCCAAACAGGGGAACTCAAAAATATGTAAGTCCGGCTAAATTTCCTGTTTGGTATCGTTGACTGACTTAACGAAGCCAAGTAATTATGTAGACTAAAAAAATTTGCTTATTGTTAGGTGACTTAAACAATATATTAATTACCTAGAACTGATGTAGGCGTAGGCGCGCTCCTGAACAATTAATAAATCGTGTTCCGGTCGACGTCATGAACCCAGCTCTAAAGCATCCTGTCATCTACTGAATGAGTTTGTTTCGTCTTAAAAAAATAGTTCCTCCAAATCATGCATCTCTCTAAAACAACAGGTCTACGTCAATAAAATGATGATCCAATGTGGACTGGAAAATTAGCCGTTCATTGTGTTACATTTTAGCAACCCTGGCTGCTCGATCGCGGGGTGAAAACAACTTGCCGCCAGAAGGTGTTTAGTTGTATCAATTTGCAACCAATCCTGCCCTCAAAACGATTCTTAGTGATGTTGGCTTTTAGTTTGCGAGCCCAATGCAAGACTAGCTCAAGCCTCCCCGGCCTTGTTGAATCCATTGTTTCGTTAGATCGATTGTACATAATGCACAGAAAAAAACTACTGTTTTCGTCAGCAGCACTTTAATTAGAAGAGAGTAATTTACTGTTTCAATGGTCGCGACATAATTGACCACCAAAAAGACTTTATTCTATATAATCGCTTACATTCTAAGATTTTTGTCACATTAACTTAATGTACTAACAGAAGTAATTATGTATTAACACCAATTATGCACTAACAGCTAAAAAACAAGTTATAGTTTATGGGTATGCTTTGTATTTTTAATGATAAGAAACTCGTTTTGTTTCAATAGTTGAAAACAAAAACATTCTTAATTGTGGATGTCCTGTTAATCATTCTTTTGGAAACCAGTCTCCAACTGACCAACTGCTTCATTATGACCATTTCATCCCTGTTATCATTGCTCTTGAATGATCAGTTTACTCCTGAAATTTGGTTTTCGCTTTGAAAGTAGAGAAACTTAACGTTTTGATCTTTGTAGAACGTTCGAAGGAAAGCAGAATGTTTCAGATCAAAGTACGTAGGATGGGATGATTAGCATATTCAGTACACGGAAAAATAAACAAGACAGCTTTCCTTTGTTTGGATTTAAACTCTTTCGCTTTGCTCACGAATACAGGATCTTACCACATCTAAGAATATTAACCTCAAGTCCACATATGATGTATCATTTGCAACACTGTGATAAGCATATTCCACCAATCATATCAATAAAACTGAAGACTGCGTCAATTTTGAATATAGACCAATACCCCCAAAATCTTCGCAATTAGCTCAATCTCGCTGACGGGAGCGTAGAACGCGGCATGAATGAGACCTCTTATTAAGCCTTTATGGCTTACTTCGTAAAGAGAGAAACACGACATGTTTTCGAGCTAGCTGTGATGGATTGCACGATATGCGGAACTGAACAATTACTTGTCTTGAAGCCTTTGTTGTTAAGCCGTCACTTCACAATCAATCAGTTCTAGCCACATAATAATTCTTTGTGATTCCGGCTCCTACTTGGCTACTGATACTAAAAGGAACTAGCTCGCTCTGAAATGAACGACAGGTCGCTGTTGCCATTCTCATTCATGACCGAGCGAGGATACATGTTTTGATCTCAGTTTGTAGAATTAAACTTTCGAAGTGAAAGTGGAATATTTCAGATCAAAGTAGATGCGATGGTTAGCATATTACACGGAAAAAAACAAGACAGCTTTTCTTTGTTTTGTCTAAATTTAACCTTTTTCGCTTTGATCACGAATATATTCTTACTGTATTTAAGAATATTAACTTCAAGTTCGTCCTTCATTTGAAAGGATGTGATAAGCATACTTCACCAACCCAATAGATTTATGTGACAAATAACAAAGACGGCGAATTTGTAAGGAATAAATGTTGAAAAGTTTAAGGGGGTGGTGAAGCGTAACTTGACTTTCACCACCCATCTAAATTAGAAATGGAATATCAACTATTTATGCCGAGAAATGAAGCTCGAAGCTAGCAGGTGCAACGTTCATATAAGTTCATGTGCATGTAGTGGCTTTGTTGCTTAAAAACACGTCATGCTAGTTATGATGGCTTGTATATTATGCGGAAAAAAAAAAAGAGCAATTTCCTGTCATATGATCCAAGTTGTTAAGGGCACATTGGAATCGATTCCGCTCATACAAAGATTCTTTACGATGCCAGTATCTGATTGGCTACTGATGCCAAAGGGAACTAGGTTCGCTCTAAATTAAAGGTTACGTAGCAGCTATCATACTCATTCAAGACCAAGCGAGAACAACTGTTGTTTGCATCTTGCAAACGAGGAATCATGAAGTGGCTTCTAGTTATTTTGCTGTGTAGAGCAGCATTCAGCTCGGATCATAATCCTGATGGTAAGTATTTGTTGCCGTGGTCTTAGTAGCTATATTTGCTGTATTTCATTTTAGGTGTTTCTTTTTTTCTTTTGAAAAGTAAAGGTGCGAAATTTCACGATAATTTCCCAACGCGCTGGCGGCGTCTCTGCACTGCTGACTATAGCCCTGACCCAAACCCTATCTGTGTCTAATGCACAGTATGTTACCCTGAATGGTCAAAATATTTAGTAATACCGATATTTCATTTTAAAAAGAAAACTGTCAAATGTACGAAGCATTGTGAGCATGATTTCATTGGCCTTCGTACAAACAGGAACTTTGTTTACAACTCCCTCAACAGTCAATTTAACATTGACTTAATTGGTTCTAAAGGAGAGCTCATTTCAACAAAAACAAAACATCTCCACAAAACAAACCTCCCTAGACTTATTGAAATTTTCTATTTTGTTTTGGTTTACGATAAATAGCTGCCCTTCGAGTAGTACTTTTAACCAGAAAAGTGTATTTTATATTAATGAAGTTTCTGTCGATCTGTTGCAGTCCTTTTAAACGTTTGCCTGCTCATGACCCTATTGCTCATGTTACTTTCCACAATGCAGAAAAGTTTACTCCATGACGTATGCTCGATACACCATTTGAAACGTTTTGACAAGCATAGTTCAGAAAAGATGTTATCATCAGAAATACCGCTTACATTATTGGACAAAACTTGCTAAGAAAAGTCCAAATTTTGGGCATATTTTTCAAATCTTCTAAAGGAAAACACCGTCTGGTTTTTATTACATCGAAAACGCAAAATTTAGCGCTGAAGCCATTTACAAGATGCCTGTCTTTGCCGGCTAAATGTTGATTGTCTTCTCGGTTCTCCGAGTTCGTTCCTAGCAGATGCAACGTTTATATGAATCCTGGTGTAGGTAGCGCTGCCCCTAGCGGAAAGAAACAGATCAAACTACACTTTTTTAAGTTGGCTTTGGTGCTTGCACATTGTGCGCAAAACTGAACAATTGCCTGTAACGCGATCCTAATGAGTTAGTATCAGTTTGCAACCGATTCTGCCCTCAAAACGATTCTTTGTGATGTTGGCTTTTAGTTTGCGAGCCCAATGCAAGACTAGTTCAAGCCTCCCCGGCCTTGTTGAATTCCATTGTTTCGTTAGATCGATTGTACATAATGCACAGAAAAAAACTACTATTTTCGTCAGCAGCACTTTAATTAGAAGAGAGTAATTTACTTGTTGGCTTCACACTACAAGCTAAGTTAGTTTCAAGTAAGCACTTGATTCAAGTGCACTTGAAAATCTCAAGTCGCACTTTAGAAAACTTGGCTTCACACCTGGTGACAAAGTATATACTTGAAGCACAAGCTGTCAATCATCGTTCGCGGTAAAATCAGAAATGCGATTCCTCGCCGGAAAATCATGGAGCCTTTGCAACGGAAAAACGTTTTATGTTGTTTACTCTTTATTTTGTCTTTAATTGTAACTCAGAGAGTTTTAACATTACAGGAAATGCATAAGTACTTCATTGTTTACGAGTACTTGGCGACAAAACAAAAGAACAGGCGACATCTTCTGAACTGAAAATCGATGGTTCAGGCGGTCTGTAAAGATGAAATTCAAATAAGATCGTAAGTTTAACTATTTATATCGGCTTTTCCTTTTTTTTTCTATGTTTACTTACATAAAAGACTGTTCCATGGAGTCCTCAAACTGCGAGGCGTATCTCCAGCCATCCATTTTGATTTTTTTTTATTAATTTTAGTTCACGGCAAAATGTTTATCTGTCTTGGCACCGCAGCACGTGGCTTTCAGTTGGTTTCCCTTTTCCTATTGGTCAAGTACGTTCTCAAGTGTGGTGTTGGCCATACTTGGCGGCGTACTTCGGCTTCTTTGAACTACGAACGTTTCCATGGTCACTAAGTAAAGTTCAAGTTGGTAGGTTTTACCCCTTCACACTCAAAGTAGGTTTCAAGTGCACTTAGATTATACTTACAAGCTCTAGTGTGAAGCCCCCAACTGTTTCAATGGTCGCGACATAATTGACCACCAAAAAGACTTTATTCTATATAATCGCTTACATTCTAAGATTTTTGTCACATTAACTTAATGTACTAACAGCAGTAATTATGTTTTAACACTAATTATGCACTAACAACAAAAAAACAAGTTGTAGTTTATGGGTATGCTTTGTATTTTTAATGATAAGAAACTCGTTTTGTTTCAATAGTTGAAAACAAAAACATTCTTAATTGTGGATGTCCTGTTAATCATTCTTTTGGAAACCAGTCTCCTACTGACCAACTGCTTCATTATGACCATTTCATCCCTGTTATAATCGCTCTTGAATGATCAGTTTACTCCTGAAATTTGGTTTTCGCTTTGAAAGTAGAGAAACTTAACGTTTTGATCTTTGTAGAACGCTCAAAGGAAAGCGGAATATTTCAGATCAAAGTGCGTAAGATGGGATGATTAGCATATTCAGTACACGGAAAAATAAACAAGACAGCTTTCCTTTGTTTGGATTTAAACTCTTTCGCTTAGCTCACGAATACATGGTCTTACCACATTTAACGATATTAACTTTAAGTCCACATATGATGCATCATTTGAAACACTATGATAAGCATATTCCACCAATCATATCAATAAAACTGAAGACTGCGTCAATTTTGAATATAGACCATTACCTCCAAAATCTTCGCAATTAGCTCAATCTCGCTGACGGGAGCGTAGAACGCGGCATGAATGAGACCTCTTATTAAGCCTTTATGGCTTACTTCGTAAAGAGAGAAACACGACATGTTTTCGAGCTAGCTGTGATGGATTGCACGATATGCGGAACTGAACAATTACTTGTCTTGAAGCCTTTGTTGTTAAGCCGTCACTTCACAACCGATTCTAGCTACATAATAATTCTTTGTGATTCCGGCTCCTACTTGGCTACTGATACTAAAAGGAACTAGCTCGCTCTGAAATGAACGACAGGTCGCTGTTGCCATTCTCATTCATGACCGAGCGAGGATACATGTTTTGATCTCAGTTTGTAGAATTAAACTTTCGAAGTGAAAGTGGAATATTTCAGATCAAAGTAGATGCGATGGTTAGCATATTACACGGAAAAAAACAAGACAGCTTTTCTTTGTTTTGTCTAAATTTAACCTTTTTCGCTTTGATCACGAATATATTCTTACTGTATTTCAGAATATTAACTTCAAGTTCGTCCTTCATTTGAAAGGATGTGATAAGCATACTTCACCAACCCAATAGATTTATGTGACAAATAACAAAGACGGCGAATTTGTAAGGAATAAATGTTGAAAAGTTTAAGGGGGTGGTGAAGCGTAACTTGACTTTCACCACCCATCTAAATTAGAAATGGAATATCAACTATTTATGCCGAGAAATGAAGCTCGAAGCTAGCAGGTGCAACGTTCATATAAGTTCATGTGCATGTAGTGGCTTTGTTGCTTAAAAACACGTCATGCTAGTTATGATGGCTTGTATATTATGCGGAAAAAAAAAAATGAGCAATTTCCTGTCATATGATCCAAGTTGTTAAGGGCACATTGGAATCGATTCCGCTCATACAAAGATTCTTTACGATGCCAGTATCTGATTGGCTACTGATGCCAAAGGGAACTAGGTTCGCTCTAAATTAAAGGCTACGTAGCAGCTATCATACTCATTCAAGACCAAGCGAGAACAACTGTTGTTTGCATCTTGCAAACGAGGAATCATGAAGTGGCTTCTAGTTATTTTGCTGTGTAGAGCAGCATTCAGCTCGGATCATAATCCTGATGGTAAGCATTTGTTGCCGTGGTCTTAGTAGCTATATTTGCTGTATTTCATTTTAGGTGTTTCTTTTTTTCTTTTGAAAAGTAAAGGTGCGAAATTTCACGATAATTTCACAACGCGCTGGCGGCGTCTCTGCACTGCTGACTATATAGCCCTGACCCAAACCCTATCTGTGTCTAATGCACAGTATGTTACCCTGAATGGTCAAAATATTTAGTAATACCGATATTTCATTTTAAAAAGAAAACTGTCAAATGTACGAGGCATTGTGAGCACGATTTTATTGGCCTTCGTACAAACAGGAAATTTGTTTACAGCTCCCTTAAGGGTCAATTTAACATTGACTAAATTGGTTCTAACGGAGAGCTCATTTCAACAAAAACAAAACATCTCCACAAAACAAACCTCCCTAGACTTATTGAAATTTTCTATTTTGTTTTGGTTTACGATAAATAGCTGCCCTTCGAGTAGTACTTTTAACCAGAAAAGTGTATTTTATATTAATGAAGTTTCTGTCGATCTGTTGCAGTCCTTTTAAACGTTTGCCTGCTCATGACCCTATTGCTCATGTTACTTTCCACAATGCAGAAAGGTTTACTCCATGACGTATGCTCTATACACCATTTGAAACGTTTTGACAAGCATAGTTCAGAAAAGATGTTATCATCAGAAATACCGCTTACATTATTGGACAAAACTTGCTAAGAAAAGTCCAAATTTTGGGCATATTTTTCAAATCTTCTAAAGGAAAACACCGTCTGGTTTTTATTACATCGAAAACGCAAAATTTAGCGCTGAAGCCATTTACAAGATGCCTGTCTTTGCCGGCTAAATGTTGATTGTCTTCTCGGTTCTCCGAGTTCGTTCCTAGCAGATGCAACGTTTATATGAATCCTGGTGTAGGTAGCGCTGCCCCTAGGGGAAAGAAACAGATCAAACTACACTTTTTTAAGTTGGCTTTGGTGCTTGCACATTGTGCGCAAAACTGAACAATTGCCTGTAACGCGATCCTAATGAGTTAGTATCAGTTTGCAACCGATTCTGCCCTCAAAACGATTCTTTGTGATGTTGGCTTTTAGTTTGCGAGCCCAATGCAAGACTAGTCCAAGCCTCCCCGGCCTTGTTGAATCCATTGTTTCGCTAGATCGATTGTACATAATGCACAGAAAAAAACTACTGTTTTCGTCAGCAGCACTTTAATTAGAAGAGAGTAATTTACTGTTTCAATGGTCGCGACATAATTGACCACCAAAAAGACTTTATTCTATATAATCGCTTACATTCTAAGATTTTTGTCACATTAACTTAATGTACTAACAGCAGTAATTATGTTTTAACACTAATTATGCACTAACAGCAAAAAAACAAGTTGTAGTTTATGGGTATGCTTTGTATTTTTAATGATAAGAAACTCGTTTTGTTTCAATAGTTGAAAACAAAAACATTCTTAATTGTGGATGTCCTGTTAATCATTCTTTTGGAAACCAGTCTCCTCCTGACCAACTGCTTCATTATGACCATTTCATCCCTGTTATAATCGCTCTTGAATGATCAGTTTACTCCTGAAATTTGGTTTTCGCTTTGAAAGTAGAGAAACTTAACGTTTTGATCTTTGTAGAACGTTCGAAGGAAAGCGGAATATTTCAGATCAAAGTGCGTAAGATGGGATGATTAGCATATTCAGTACACGGGAAAATAAACAAGACAGCTTTCCTTTGTTTGGATTTAAACTCTTTCGCTTAGCTCACGAATACATGGTCTTACCACATTTAACGATATTAACTTTAAGTCCACATATGATGCATCATTTGAAACACTATGATAAGCATATTCCACCAATCATATCAATAAAACTGAAGACTGCGTCAATTTTGAATACAGACCATTACCCCTAAAATCTTCGCAATTAGCTCAATCTCGCTGACGGGAGCGTAGAACGCGGCATGAATGAGACCTCTTATTAAGCCTTTATGGCTTACTTCGTAAAGAGAGAAACACGACATGTTTTCGAGCTAGCTGTGATGGATTGCACGATATGCGGAACTGAACAATTACTTGTCTTGAAGCCTTTGTTGTTAAGCCGTCACTTCACAACCGATCAGTTCTAGCCACATAATAATTCTTTGTGATTCCGGCTCCTACTTGGCTACTGATACTAAAAGGAACTAGCTCGCTCTGAAATGAACGACAGGTCGCTGTTGCCATTCTCATTCATGACCGAGCGAGGATACATGTTTTGATCTCAGTTTGTAGAATTAAACTTTCGAAGTGAAAGTGGAATATTTCAGATCAATGTAGATGCGATGGTTAGCATATTACACGGAAAAAAACAAGACAGCTTTTCTTTGTTTTGTCTAAATTTAACCTTTTTCGCTTTGATCACGAATATATTCTTACTGTATTTAAGAATATTAACTTCAAGTTCGTCCTTCATTTGAAAGGATGTGATAAGCATACTTCACCAACCCAATAGATTTATGTGACAAATAACAAAGACGGCGAATTTGTAAGGAATAAATGTTGAAAAGTTTAAGGGGGTGGTGAAGCGTAACTTGACTTTCACCACCCATCTAAATTAGAAATGGAATATCAACTATTTATGCCGAGAAATGAAGCTCGAACCTAGCAGGTGCAACGTTCATATAAGTTCATGTGCATATTCGTGTGGCGTCGTTGTTGCTTAATTAAAGAGAGCTGAGAAACACACCATGTTTTTTAAACTAGATAGGCGTGCATGTTATGCGGAAAAAAATGAATCCATGCTGTTAAGGGAACTTTGGAATCAATTCCGCCCACATAAAGATTCTTTACGATGCCAGTATTTGATTGGCTACTGATGCCAAAGGAAACTGGCTGCGCTCTAAACTTAAGGTTAGGTAGCAGCTATCATACTCATTCAAGATCAAGCGAGATCAACTGTTGATTGCATCTTGCAAACGAGGAATCATGAAGTGGCTCCTAGTTCTTTTGCTGTGTAGAGCAGCATTCAGCTCGGATCATAATCCTGATGGTAAGCATTTGCTGCCGTAGTCTTAGTAGCTATAACTGTGTTCCATTTTACGTGTTTTTTGTTCGTTTTGAAAATGTAAAGCTGCGAAATTTCACGACATTTTCACAAAGCGCTGGCAGCGTCTCTGTATTGCTGACTATAGCCCTGACCCAAACACTATCTCTGTACAGTTATACTGCAAGATCAAAATATTTACCAATATCAAAGCTTCATTGTTAAAAACATTGTCAAATGTACGAAGCGTCGTGGGCATGATTTTACTCAGTGCCCTTCGTACTAACAGGAAACTTGTTAACTCCCTTGAAGGTATTTTCAGTAAAGTGGTCCTAACGGAGAGCTGAGTTCAACATAACCAAAAACATGTTAACAAAAAAAACCTTCCTAGTTTTATTGAATGTTTTATTGAGGAGCGTATTTGCCATAATTTTCCTAGTTCAATAGGCTTTTTTCCTTGACGGTCTTAAGATACTTTTAGATCAACTACATGAACCGCGGGAAGTTTTTATCACACATACTTTCACTTTTAGTGCTACGAGTCGAACTTGGGGGTTAGCGAAATCGATATCTTATGTCGTATTTGTCCTCTGGACCTGCCGAAATCCTAAGCTATAATATTGTTGGATTGCTAGCTTCTTTTGCAGTTGCTCTTCTCTTTTCTTCGATCGAAAACTTGGGTGACTCTCGTAGTTTCTGCTGGGCTCGATTGCAAGGTGATCAGTTTAAATTGATTAGCTACGACAGGGGTGAGGGAAAGTACATGGAAATCTGAATAAAAGAACTTTTTGCACCACCAACAGTACGATTAAAAGTTCATAGAGGTACGAGTTGGAGCATTTTTGACCTTGAATGCCTTGCTTTTTAAATTGTCCGGAAGGAACAAATAGAAACCTGTTCAAATTAAAGCTGAAAGAGAAGGTACGCGGAAAAAAAAGAACTACCGTTTGCGTCAGCAGTGGGTTTAACGCATTGCTGATTTGAGTGCTTTGTTTTTTCATCTTTCGGGAACCTATTGTATCCAACTGCTTTGGTGATGAGTATGTTAATCAAGTTCAGCCGATTTGATTTTGCTGCAGTTTTTGTTGCTTAAACACTATCTTACATTGGGCCGGCAGGGATCGAAAATATTTATAGTGATGGCCAGGAGCCCATGTGAAGGCTTAGCAGCCTCCGATGTCTCAAGAGTGTAGAAAACTTGGGTTGACAGAATAAAGAACCATTTTTGCGACAAACAGGAGTACCGTGTGTTAAATCACGCGCGTAATTTAGCCATAAAAGAACAAATATAATGTACCATGATCGGACCAGAAAAATTCCGTACGATGTTTAGAATTGCAGTTAACCATCTTATGGCTATTAGTGACGTTCGAGATCAATCCATTTTCAGAATGTCAAAACGTCAAAAACTTTTGCCTGTACTCAGTCTGTTTATTTCGATTCCTAACCAACTTAGTTCAGGCTCCCAAGCACGTCACAAGTTGAAACGATTCCATTTACATCTACATCTACAAGGATAATTTGCCACGGGATAAACTCCGCATCATGTCAAAGCACTCTTTTTTCATCGGCAACCTTGAGTTTCCGAACTTTACCGGATGCGATTTTAATCCCTAGTTGAGTTGACCTTAGTGAAGTAACAATAAATCCGATGAGCCCCTCATAAAGTACTCCTCCTATAATAAATTCGTTAAGACTCATAATTTGCGTTGAAATAATAAGTTGGTACTACTGTCAAACATCTAGAGCAAACAATGTGAAAAAAAGACTCACATTGTAAGTGCAAAAAAGTTGATTGTTGCAACCCTGTAAAGATTCCACACAGCGAAGGATAGTGTTCCAACATTTCCAAATTCCAATTCAACAAGGAAACAGTGACGAGAAGAGCCACTCCGTGGATTCCACTGAAATTCCCATTTATTTTTATTTTATTTTTTATGCTGTTCTAGTAGTGCAGATTGCGACACTATTGGTAACGTTTTTATATGGTTTTGCTTTGCGCAGATGCTTAAATCGGCCTGTTGCTGACGAATTGTTTAACATAGCATATTTTTTTCCTCTTTGCATGAGACATTCGGCGTAACACCAACTTGAATAGAGCTAATTACAAGCGAATATAGCTGAGACTAAATACTGTATCCTCTTTAAGACAGAAAACTCTCAAGACCTTACTTTATTATCGCACGAGAAAATAAGGGAACATAAAGACTGAACGTAGAGTCTAAATTCAATTATTGTGTGAGCTATGCCTGATGATCAATTGACATAGTTCGTTGAAAAAATGACAATTAACGATTATGGTCCGTGTTGAACTCGATTGGCCCTTTTGTTTACCACACGTTCTTTTAATCAAATGAAACCCGCAAACATAAACCGCAAGCCCTTGCGTTGGCGTGAAAAATGTTGTTTGTTCAGTATGTTCACTAGAGCGAAAATCGAATTTTAAAAGCAGTCTTTGAGTCAAAATAGTTTTCGTTTTCCATCAACCAGTTTTCACTTTACCTCATGGAACAAAAATATGGTTCTATCAAACTTTCATTCTCTTGACTATTGTGTTTGCGCGAGTGCTCCTTGATTGTACTCGCTTTAGCAAATTGCACACGTAAAAATATGTTTTTATCAAATTTATCAAACAAAGTCATGCTCTTGATATTGTGTTGCAAGAGTTTCTCATGCTTGCACTCACGTTTTACATTTTAACTACCCATCGTGAATAAATAAAGATCAACCCTACGTGCTTAAAGAGCGCGTATAAACTCAAAGAGTTCTGCGGTAGGTGGAAGCAACAACACTAGTTACCACAGAAATCTTGTATTTGTGCTTATGCAAGCTCATGATCGGTGCGATCAGTCAAAAACAAAACCTCTCATCTGTAATAATAAAAAAAGAATTATTAACGACGGTGCCTACTTTCATTACTGCGAAAACAAATACGTTCTGCGCATCTCGAGATACTCGGGTTTTCTAGCTATAGGTGGTGCCTACTAATACAGGGATATTTGTGCGTGGTTTAAAATTATGCGGAGAAAGCAGAACTTAGCAAGAGCTCCTGGTATCCAAAAAGAAAATTGGAGGTAGCCATGCATTTTTCAGAGATAATAAAGCTTCAATTTGGAAAAATACGCCATACATTGTTTTGTACTTTCCATTAGGCTATACTAAGCATACCATGAATTTCCCGCATAGTCATAAACTGTGCAAAACATACTTCTGTATTGGGAGGAACCATCCTTAATTTATATTACGCGAATACCAGTGCAAATGTTTTTTAAATGCGTATACGTAGAACTAGCACAGTAAACAGAATATAAGGTAATCTATTGAATGACTGCAATCAGTCTTCAATGTACTAACCTGACAAACCATTTCTTTCAAATATGATCACAAGCTGAGCTTAATTCACAACTTTGAGGGTCTCTTTATTTTATTCTACAATTTTTTTACTTCTGTGTGTTACGCTGTCTTTGCGCGTGCTGTTTTGCCTGTACCACTCAAATTCCTATAAATGGAAGCATTTAGTGGCCAATATCATTTAACGCAGATAAGGTATTGAGATATATTGATTGAGAAATTAAATCGATGGCATGCGGAATTGAAGCCGGAAAGCCATCGTTTGCGTCATCAGCAATATAGTTAAAAGTGCATTGTAATCAACCATTGTCACGGTGTAGCGCATCCTTGACCACGAGAGTCTTGCTCTGTAATTTTTCGAATACCAACTTCCTCGATTGTACAGCAAAACAACAAAGAAGTTAAAATTGATAAATTATAATTTATGCACGAAAAAGAAAAAAAAAAGCACTACGGTTTGCGTCAGCAGCACCACAATCAGAAGGACATTAAAGCAAAACAATTCTTTATCATGGATGTCCTGTTTTTCACCTTTTTGGAAACCAGCCTTCTCCTAACCAACTGCCTTGGTGATGATCTTTTTACTTCTATTATCATTACTCTTAAATGTTCATGTTATACCTGAAATTTCTAAGTGGCAAACGTTTTGATCTTTGTAGAACTCTCCAAGTAGAAGCAGAATATTTCAGAACAACGTAGGATGGGATGATTAGCATCATGCATCATGATATTACACGAAAAACAAAACAACGTATCCCGCTTTGGTTGGTTTTAAACTCTGCTCACGAAAACGTGCTCACGAAAGCACTGCTCACGAAAACTTGGTCTTACCACATATATGATGAAATGATATGTTGATACAATGCATCGTTTAAAAGACCAAGCTGTGATAAGCATAGTTCACCAATCACATCGGCAAAAATGAAGACTGTTTATGCTTTGATATTAATATTAGTTTGTTTCCAATATTGAAAGAAAAAAAGCTCAATGAAGCTCATTATTAACATTGCAAATATAAAGCTTAGCTATAAAACTGATAGGTTATGTTTGCAACTCGAAGCTAGCAATGGTCATGAATATTATGTGGCGTCGTTGCTGCTTAACTAGAGAGAAAAAACACGACATGGTTTGCATGTTATACGGAATAAAAGAACAATTTCCTGTCGTACGATCCATGTTGTTGAGGGGACATCACAACCGATTCCGCCTACATAACGATTTTTTGCGACGCCAGTATCTGATTGGCTACTGCAGCTGACGCCATGGGACGCTAGCCCCCCTTCAAAGTAAAGGTCAGGTACTTGCAGCTATCATACTCATTCAAGACCAAGCGAGATCATCTGTTGTTTGCATCTTGCAAACGAGGAATCATGGAGTGGCTTCTAGTTATTTTGTTGTGTAGAGCAGCATTCAGCTCGGATCATAATCCTGATGGTAAGCATTTGCTGCCGTAGTCTTAATAGCTTTAATTGTTGTTGTGTTTTTGTTTCGTTTTGCAAATTTAAGCTAGGAAATTTCACGATGTTTTCACAAAGGTTTTGGATAGTCTCATTGCTGACTAAAGCGCTTACACACACCCGATCTGTGTAAAATTAATGTACAGTTAGAAGCACGGTGAAATTAGTTAGCAATGTCGAAATTTCATTTTTAAAAGAACATTGTCAAAATGTTCTGAGCAAACACTTCGCACTAACAGGAAACTTGTTTACGACAACGTTAAGGGCATATTAGCTAAGAGGGCTCTAACGGATATTTGATTTCAACAAAAACTAAAAGATCTTAACATAACGCCGTCGCATACGCTCCCAGAGCAGATACTACATAATTGCGTACCTTACAAATGCTACAAAATTAATACAAAATCATAAAACAATAAATTTAAAATTATGCGAAAGGGCCATACTAAAGGATATAAATGTATATAACTATATGTAAAAACTATGTACACCTATGTATTATCGAGTAAAAATTTCGGTAACTGTGTTAAGGCGAACTATTCGCACAGATGAACATTGTAGGAATTAAAGAACGCCTAAAACCATCTGTGCGAATACGCGGAAACAAACATTATTTTCGTTCTTTTTTGCTGTGCGATAAATCTTTGTCACTAAGTGCTTACTGCATGCTCATATTGATACACCATTAGCTAATATTGATACACCATTTGAAAAGGTTGATAAGCCGAACTTCGGCAGCTTTGTGTTGCCTATATTGATACACCATCAAATTTTGCTTTGATATAAGTTTTGTTTCAAATATTGACAGGGAAAATGTTTGATGAGGCTACTTTCATGACACATATTAAGTATACCAATCATGAACCATAGACAATTTATAGGTCTAACTTATGGCATAGATTAACAAGACAAAGGAGAAAGATCTGTAAAGAAAATGTGCTAAAGAGTTTTAAAACTAGTCAACCATACCATTGGAGTCGGTCACAATTGCATGACTACCTTGGGAACGAGTAGATCTCCACAAGACAATTTTTGGTGGCAGAATTTCACGTAAACCCTCAACGCAATATTGACCACGGAACAGCATAGCGTGCGACATGTCACAGCACCCTTCGTTTACCTGACCACAACAATTTAAACAAGTTGCTTAGCAACTGTTCTCGTATTTACATTCCGAGAAACTTCCTTTCATAAAATGAGCAACCTCGGCAGCTTTGGGTTGCCTATAAGCCTTTTAGTGAACGTTAACGACATTGCATAACTTTGCAAAAATCGTCTTTCAAAGTCTAGCTTATTAATTACAAATTCTCAACTTGTTTTTATCTGGACAAATTTTACCTCGAGTGATGACGTGACAATATAATTATTGATCGATGAGATCACAGTGAGAAATTCACTTTCAAAATTTCTATCCGATCAAAAGTCGCATGCGCAAAACACCGGAAGTGGACAAGCAGCGTAAAATCTCACGAACCGGTAATAAAAGTTGCAGGAAACACTTGTTTTTCTTTCGAAGTTTTTCGCGGTGACCTATCTTAATTTTTTGCATGAGTCCAGGTGCACCAGGTACGTAAGCAATGAAATTTATTATCAAGTGATTTCTTTATATCATGCAGTAAAACTAACGTGCACGTGATTTACACGTGTCTCAGAATACGTTTTAATAGGCTAGAACTGGAATTGTAAAATTAAAACGTTTTCTACGGGCGACTGTGGGAAACTGGAGTACTATACCATAACGACTCGTGTCGAATTTCAGCTACTTGAACTAAACCGGCTGATAATTCTGCCTAGGAGAAAAATAAGTTTCGAGTTTCCAGCGGTAAAGCTAGGCTTGAGTACTCGACAGTCTCGAAACACACAGAGAAAACCTCACTCTGATGCAAATCACGCCTACAAATTACCGAGGCGAATCTCCTTCTTTTCCTTAAGTAATTATGAAACAGATATGTAACATATAAAGCACTCAGGTACAAATTACACGTCCCAAGATTTGGAACATCGCATAACCTTTTAGAGCCGACGCCTTTGCGTCTTTTCTGCAAAGGACATCTGCTCTCCAGATTGGAAAAGAGGTGGTGTATTCTTCAAAAGACGATGACTATTTCTTTGATGGGGGATCACAGATAATGTCCTCCGAAAGTCTCGAATTTAGACCATTTTCGTATCAGATTCATTTGTACGCAAGGACCTTCTTTTGCTTCCTAGATTATACAAAGATGTTTCTATTCTTAATTTGCTACATCGTTGACTTACGTTCGATACTCAGAACTTAACGCTTGTTTTCAAGACACAAGAAGAGCAAATTAAAGCGTCACCAAAATACAGTTATAACTGCTTTCCAATTTAAAACACCGGTGCAATAACACCACACAAGTGAAAGCTAAATGTTTCGTTTGTCTTGCCCCTTCTTTAAAAACAACGATATTACTGGTGCGTTAAATAATGACTATGGTGGTATAACACTTTCAAACTACACCAATTAATGTATAAGTGACCTAAAAGAACCAAAATATAGACATAAATCCGACAACCCCTCCCCCCCTCCACACACACCCCTTTTTAGGTATTTAAGCCAGTAATTCTAACCTAATATTTCATTTGATGTTTCATTGTTCATTTCTCATTCTTACCTAACATTAATATTGATATCTATCGACTCTGACTGCACCTATTTGAAAATCTTCGCAGGAAAAAAGGTGTTACTGATGATGATATCGAAGAAACTATCGTCCATTTCCGTCGCGAGATTTTCACAAGGAAACCAAAACTTTTGAATAAAGAGCAAGAAACCACATCTCTTCTCCGGCGTTAAATCCCAACCATAAAACGCACAATAATATCAAAAAGTATAAGAGTCGTAAACCATCCAATGAGTTGCAGAGGCCTAGAAAATAAATCAAGACGTAAAACAATGCCTTCCCTAAATCTACAAGGGGACCTTCAAATGAGCAATATATAAAACCCCGGTCAGTGCGTGTTACAGCATGGTTTTTGTTTTTCCATTTCGAATTGTAGAATGCAGAAGCAATGGCCACATAGTGCTTAACGATGCCTCGAGAGCACAAGGATACAACCGACCACCATACAGATGTGACAATGGACTGGCGACTAGGTGGTACAGATTCTCAGGAGCATCAGGAAACCAGATGCCAACTAGTTGTGTACCAACGAATCGCTGTGGGACGCATGCACCAGGGTGGCTCTCAGGCCGTCTCCCTTCCTCTGGTCAAATTACCAACGCCAAAGTCTGCTTTCATTGGAGTAATAACTGCTGCCGCTGGTCAACTACCATCCGCGTTCGCAACTGTGGCGCGTTCTACGTTTACGAGTTGAAAAGACCTCCAGCGTGTTATCTCCGTTATTGTGGAAATTCAGGTTGAGATAGAATATTCAAAAGAACATTCCGGTTACTAATACATGAATTACAATTCCAGGAACATTTTTCCAAATCGAAGCAAACAAATTACAGGCACCCAGCAAATTAATTCGGTGGATATCCGCATGTTCGGAACATCTTAATTGCCTCAGAAATTAGAATTTACTGAAAGAATATCTAAAGTTGTCATTTCTAAAATGTTCGCTCAAACCTTATTCCTTTTGTTGTAGAAGGGGCACTAAATATGTCGTTAATAATGCAAAGAGAGGCCGACTAGCATATGCGTACAGCCAACAACAGCTCCTAAATTCGGGAACTGAATAAGATTCGGTTTCATAAAACGTTGGGCAACTTACATTTTCAACTAATTTAGCATCCTACCAGACGTAAAAGAATTTGCTTACAAAAAAATGGCTTTGAAAAGCCACAAAACGATCTAAGAACACGAAAGAACACATTTTAACTCATTGTTTGCTTAAATGTACTAATTGGGTGATCCAGACGAGTTCACTTACCTTGTGGAATTATATGTTGTCCTACAAAGTCAAATCTTCTCACACGATTTTTTTTTGTTTTCTGCTTCAGGTGTTTCGCCCTCTCTACCAGCAGGTAAAGAATATCACTTGTTATCAAATTAGACTAAATATGAAACTGATAGTATATAATGCTACCATACCTTTTCTATTATTCTTTTTTTAAAGTTGCATATTTATGTCTGTTATCAAGTTAGTCCAAAACAAGAAAATATCACGAAGCTTTAGTATCAAGAAAAGCTATCATCACTGAAGAAAATGCCTTGGAAAAAAACTTTCTCTACATGATGTTAGCAGGTTGGGTATCCTTCAAACTCGAGATTTCTCTGTGTTACTCTTCTCATACGCCAGCATTTAGACTTTTCATGTTCAAGTCTTATTCTTGTTGATTTCACAAGGATACAAAAACTTTTGAATAAAGAGCAAGCAACCACATCTCAATCTTCTCCGGCGTTAAATCCCAACCATAAAACGCAAAATAATATATAAATGTATAAGAATCGTAAATCATAAATTGAGTTGCAGAGGCTTAAAACATAAATCAAGATGTAAAACAATGCCTTCCCTAAATCTACAAGGGGACCCTCAAATGAGCAATATATAAAACCCCGGTCAGTGCGTGCTACAGCATGGTTTTTGTTTTTCCATTTCGAATTGTAGAATGCAGAAGCAATGGCCACATAGTGCTTAACGATGCCTCGAGAGCACAAGGATACAACCGACCACCATACAGATGTGACAATGGACTGGCGACTAGGTGGTACAGATTCTCAGGAGCATCAGGAAACCAGATGCCAACTAGTTGTGTACCAACGAATCGCTGTGGGACGCATGCACCAGGGTGGCTCTCAGGCCGTCTCCCTTCCTCTGGTCAAATTACCAACGCCAAAGTCTGCTTTCACTGGAGTAATAACTGCTGCCGCTGGTCAACTACCATCCGCGTTCGCAACTGTGGCGCGTTCTACGTTTACGAGTTGAAAAGACCTCCAGCGTGTTATCTCCGTTATTGTGGAAATTCAGGTTGAGATAGTATATTCAAAAGAACATTCCGGTTACTAATACATGAATTACAATTCCAGGAACATTTTTCCAAATCGAAGCAAACAAATTACGGGCACCCAGCAAATTAATTCGGTGGATATCCGCATGTTCGGAACATCTTAATTGCCTCAGAAATTAGAATTTACTGAAAGAATATCTAAAGTTGTCATTTCTAAAATGTTCGCTCAAACCTTATTCCTTTTGTTGTAGAAGGGGCACTAAATATGTCGTTAATAATGCAAAGAGAGGCCGACTAGCATATGCGTACAGCCAACAACAGCTCCTAAATTCGGGAACTGAATAAGATTCGGTTTCATAAAACGTTGGGCAACTTACATTTTCAACTAATTTAGCATCCTACCAGACGTAAAAGAATTTGCTTACAAAAAAATGGCTTTGAAAAGCCACAAAACGATCTAAGAACACGAAAGAACACATTTTAACTCATTGTTTGCTTAAATGTACTAATTGGGTGATCCAGACGAGTTCACTTACCTTGTGGAATTATATGTTGTCCTACAAAGTCAAATCTTCTCACACGATTTTTTTTTGTTTTCTGCTTCAGGTGTTTCGCCCTCTCTACCAGCAGGTAAAGAATATCACTTGTTATCAAATTAGACTAAATATGAAACTGATAGTATATAATGCTACCATACCTTTTCTATTATTCTTTTTTTAAAGTTGCATATTTATGTCTGTTATCAAGTTAGTCCAAAACAAGAAAATATCACGAAGCTTTAGTATCAAGAAAAGCTATCATCACTGAAGAAAATGCCTTGGAAAAAAACTTTCTCTACATGATGTTAGCAGGTTGGGTATCCTTCAAACTCGAGATTTCTCTGTGTTACTCTTCTCATACGCCAGCATTTAGACTTTTCATGTTCAAGTCTTATTCTTGTTGATTTCACAAGGATACAAAAACTTTTGAATAAAGAGCAAGCAACCACATCTCAATCTTCTCCGGCGTTAAATCCCAACCATAAAACGCAAAATAATATATAAATGTATAAGAATCGTAAATCATAAATTGAGTTGCAGAGGCTTAAAACATAAATCAAGACGTAAAACAATGCCTTCCCTAAATCTACAAGGGGACCCTCAAATGAGCAATATATAAAACCCCGGTCAGTGCGTGCTACAGCATGGTTTTTGTTTTTCCATTTCGAATTGTAGAATGCAGAAGCAATGGCCACATAGTGCTTAACGATGCCTCGAGAGCACAAGGATACAACCGACCACCATACAGATGTGACAATGGACTGGCGACTAGGTGGTACAGATTCTCAGGAGCATCAGGAAACCAGATGCCAACTAGTTGTGTACCAACGAATCGCTGTGGGACGCATGCACCAGGGTGGCTCTCAGGCCGTCTCCCTTCCTCTGGTCAAATTACCAACGCCAAAGTCTGCTTTCATTGGAGTAATAACTGCTGCCGCTGGTCAACTACCATCCGCGTTCGCAACTGTGGCGCGTTCTACGTTTACGAGTTGAAAAGACCTCCAGCGTGTTATCTCCGTTATTGTGGAAATTCAGGTTGAGATAGAATATTCAAAAGAACATTCCGGTTACTAATACATGAATTACAATTCCAGGAACATTTTTCCAAATCGAAGCAAACAAATTACGGGCACCCAGCAAATTAATTCGGTGGATATCCGCATGTTCGGAACATCTTAATTGCCTCAGAAATTAGAATTTACTGAAAGAATATCTAAAGTTGTCATTTCTAAAATGTTCGCTCAAACCTTATTCCTTTTGTTGTAGAAGGGGCACTAAATATGTCGTTAATAATGCAAAGAGAGGCCGACTAGCATATGCGTACAGCCAACAACAGCTCCTAAATTCGGGAACTGAATAAGATTCGGTTTTATAAAACGTTGGGCAACTTACATTTTCAACTAATTTAGCATCCTACCAGACGGAAAAGAATTGCTTACAAAAAAAAATGGCTTTGAAAAGCCACAAAACGATCTAAGAACACGAAAGAACACATTTTAACTCATTGTTTGCTTAAATGTACTAATTGGGTGATCCAGACGAGTTCACTTACCTTGTGGAATTATATGTTGTCCTACAAAGTCAAATCTTCTCACACGATTTTTTTTTTGTTTTCTGCTTCAGGTGTTTCGCCCTCTCTACCAGCAGGTAAAGAATATCACTTGTTATCAAATTAGACTAAATATGAAACTGATAGTATATAATGCTACCATACCTTTTCTATTATTCTTTTTTTAAAGTTGCATATTTATGTCTGTTATCAAGTTAGTCCAAAACAAGAAAATATGACGAAGCTTTAGTATCAAGAAAAGCTATCATCACTGAAGAAAATGCCTTGGAAAAAAACTTTCTCTACATGATGTTAGCAGGTTGGGTATCCTTCAAACTCGAGATTTCTCTGTGTTACTCTTCTCATACGCCAGCATTTAGACTTTTCATGTTCAAGTCTTATTCTTGTTGATTTCACAAGGATACAAAAACTTTTGAATAAAGAGCAAGCAACCACATCTCAATCTTCTCCGGCGTTAAATCCCAACCATAAAACGCAAAATAATATATAAATGTATAAGAATCGTAAATCATAAATTGAGTTGCAGAGGCTTAAAACATAAATCAAGACGTAAAACAATGCCTTCCCTAAATCTACAAGGGGGACCCTCAAATGAGCAATATATAAAACCCCGGTCAGTGCGTGTTACAGCATGGTTTTTGTTTTTCCATTTCGAATTGTAGAATGCAGAAGCAATGGCCACATAGTGCTTAACGATGCCTCGAGAGCACAAGGATACAACCGACCACCATACAGATGTGACAATGGACTGGCGACTAGGTGGTACAGATTCTCAGGAGCATCAGGAAACCAGATGCCAACTAGTTGTGTACCAACGAATCGCTGTGGGACGCATGCACCAGGGTGGCTCTCAGGCCGTCTCCCTTCCTCTGGTCAAATTACCAACGCCAAAGTCTGCTTTCACTGGAGTAATAACTGCTGCCGCTGGTCAACTACCATCCGCGTTCGCAACTGTGGCGCGTTCTACGTTTACGAGTTGAAAAGACCTCCAGCGTGTTATCTCCGTTATTGTGGAGTGTGAGGTTAGAGCTGGAGAAAGTAAAATCTCATAAATCTTTCAGTGCTTTTGGGTACCAGGGAATAAGGAATAATGAAAAAAAAAAAAAAAAAAAGTGAAACGTCGTCAAAAATAACCAAGGCTTCTGCAGCGGATTGTTTTATGTGCTGCTTTTTATATGTCGGTGTGAAGTCACCGGTAGTGTTGATATATTTTCTCATATTGACTTTTTAAAAATATTTAATACCGGTAAAGAAAGTGCTGGAAGATGAAGCATATTGTCCTTGCTACAAAATTAATGCCGGCAGTTATCGGTACGTATAAATGAATAAATAAAAATAAATGGGAATTTCAGTAGCACATACACAGGGTAGCTCTTCGTGCGCTATTTCCAGGTCGAATTTGAACTTAGAAAATGTAAGTTTTTGTGGACGGAGGAAAACCGGAGTACCAAGAGAAAAACCCTCGGGGCATTGATGAGAACCAACAATAAACTCAGGTAAACTCCGGGAATTGAACCCTGGCCATGTTGGTGGGAGGGGATTGCTCTCATCACAGCGCCAACCCTGCTCGTCTTTGCAGACATTTAGAAGCACCTGATATTTTTAAACCTTACCTCTAATTTTAAGCTTTACTTGAATAGATGAAATTTTACAATTGTAATTTATTTTTTCGTTAAATATTCACCTTGTGCCTTAGTAATCAAATTCATTGGTATTGTTGGTTTAATATTCATCGTTTGGAGCGACTATTCCTAAGAACATCAAATTCAATTTTTATCCAAAAAGTAGATCTCGCTGATAACACTTCCATCAACTTTCTTCGGCAAGGAGGTAATATATATGAAATACGAACGGAGAGATTTAATTTTCATAAAATTTTGTGATTCGATCTTTTTGCACCCCGGGCTGTGCTCGAAACCCACTGGCGAGATCGTGAATTTTGCAAGTAGCCCAGTTGCAGCTGTTAGTTCTGGAGAATACAGATCATTGAAAACTTCCTAATTCGCTAATTATAAACGATGAACCTTCACATTTACAATTTGATAAATTACAATCATAATCTTTAAGGAGGCTCGAAAGGCTTTCTAGACCCGTGTGCGCGCGTGACGCACCCACGCCATAACTAAGGTGTTGGCGTCAGCTGAATGAATCAAAATGTCTATCCAAAGTCGCGTGTGCAAACACCGGAAGTAAGAATGCAACGTAAATTCGCGCGAACTGGAAATAAAAGCTGAGAAAACATTTGTTTTTATTTCGAAATTTTACGAGGTGACCTACCTTGGTTTTTGGCATGCATGCCACAATCAGTATGCCACTTCAAATACAAATGTTTGGGAGAGGTTTATTTAATAGAAAATTTTCTAGGTGAAAAAAAGGCCTTTTTCTGAAATAACACAAGATCAACTAGACAACTTTTTGTCATATTTCCAAATTAGTTAAGAATTTTGGGTGCTTTCCAAAAAGGCAATAAACACGGTAGATCACCGATGTAGTTTTTGAAGTATTTTGCAAAACCTGAAAGTTTGAGGCCCTTTTTGTGGACGTGATATGTTGCCATGGTAACCACAATGACGCCAGGACTTCCTTTAAAGTATTGCCCAGCAAACTGAGTTACAAAGATGTTAATAGTTTGTCCACATGATCAGAAACAATTTTTTGTAATCTTTCATCGTTTCACAAACATTACAACAATGAAAAACCCTTACGAGCCTCCTCAATTACTGTGATAAATCGGAGGACACAAAGTTTATCTACCTTGAGCACTTACCGTAACATGCGATTTAGCCCAAGTTTAAAGGAATAAATTGCAAAAGTGGCTTGTATTCCCAGGCTCTACCACAAATCAGTGGAAAGTTCCATCCATCGTCTATGGAAATCTGTGAAAACATTTGGGCGCAATCCAGTTTCTGTTCTGCAAGTGAGAGGTGAAAGTTGTGACATTCGACTAACACGGTCATATTTCAATCGAACATGTCATCAACAAATCTTAGCAACAAACCAGGAAATGAAATAACTATCACTTTGAAATTTCTCCACGAAGCAAGATCAATCGTTTCTTACCAATTTGATTGTAATAAAAACTCTGGAAGAGTTATATTAAAGCTGCCATGTAACGAGATAAATTCATCACGTTGAAGCGAATTCACTGTCCACCACGGGTCACACCTCGCTTTATGTTCTTAATTTTATACCTCGCTACCTACATGCCCGACTCAGCCGATTGTCTGCTACATGCCTGTCTTTCCGTCCGTCTGTTCCTCTGTCTGTCTGTCTCTCTTCCTGCCTGTCTTTAAATTAATTATTTATTGGCTTATTTATTTACTTACTTATATATTTATCTCTCTATTTTTGTATGCAGGATTAGATCCCGTTGCAGACGTGGTGACGTGAAAGTGTGTTACATTTGTAGTGTTAGTAAGGTGTGGCTCTAGAAAACTTGAAAATAACAGACATTACTCGCGTATTTAGGGGTTTAGCAGTATTTTGGTTTTGTTGCTAATTTTCATGCGGTTGAATACTTTTCTACAAGAAATTTAAATTAACGCTTCTTTCCGTTTCAGCTGCGTTAACTTTGTGGAGGGTTAATAAACGTTGAGCGTTAATTTCCACTTCGTCAACTCTTTTTTTTTTACTTTACTTTTTTTACTTCCGCTTTCGAGCTCTCATAAGTGTACTATCGACAGTCCTTTAAGTATGCTAGCCTACATGTACGTCTGAAAGAACTTACTGAATATACGAGGCATCAGCTCTTCGTTGTTTTACCTTATTTTAGTTTCTCTTTCATGTTTCATTATCTGCACTTTTTACTCTCAATTTGTGTTAATTTCAAATACCTTAATACATTGCTATCCTGAAGAACAACAACATATTGACCGCTTTCCACTGAATCTACAGAAACGTAATTAAACATGCAAAAAGGAATGATAATACTAAAATTCTTTACTCTTTCTGACAGAGAGTAGATGAGATGACTTAATTTGCTAAGTTCACGTACTTGGCTTGTGTGTTTTTAAGTTGTCGATTGTGTTTCCTTTTGTATGGTAAATATGATGTTGTAACCGACAAGAGTGAGAAGTGGTCTATCTCAACATTTTACTCTCATTTTGTGTTAATTTCAAATACCTTAATACATTGCTGTAATGACGTACAACAATATATTAACCGCATTTCGCTGAATCTACAGAAACGTAATTCAACATGCAAAATGGAATGATAATACTAAAATTAATTCTTTAGTCTTACTGACAGAGAGTAGTTGAGATGACTTAATTTGCTAAGTTCACGTACTTGGCTTGTGTGTTTTGAATTTGTCTCTCGTGTTTCCTTTTGTATGGTAAATGCTAAGTTTTACTGATGATTTTGTAACCGACAAGAGTGAGGAGCAGTCTGACCTCTTTAAAGGCATCATTGTGCTTCTTCACGTGGCAAACAAAAAATTACAAACTCGAGTTGGAAAACTATAAACAGAAAACGCTTTCTTTCACACGTCAAACCTTCACAAACATTATAAACTAAAGAAATAGCAACATAGCGTCTCTTGGCACGTCCCATATACATGCATTATTTTGAATTTCTTCGATGAACTTGAAGGAAGCAGTTCTCTCGTCTTAATTCAGTCTCCCTTTCGTGCAGTTAGTCACAAATGACGTTACATCACGTGAAATAAAAGAGCGCGACATTACATTTGATTGGTTAAAAGAGAGCAGCTTGAGTTAGAGAGTTCTTCGCACGCCGTCAAACATACGTTTACCAACAGAAAACGAAAATGTCAGGGGAATTTTCCAACTCTTGTTGCAAACTTCGCAAATTTCAACTCGAATTTGCCAACTTTTGTTTGCCATTTGAAAGCGCCTTAATAGAAAGATTTAGAATTACCTTTGAGGCAAAAGGCAAACGGTGGAATGCCGTGTTTACGGCTACATTTGCCGCTCGCTGTTTTCAGTTTATCCGTAAAAATGAGCAATTTTGGGTTAGCATCAAAAGCCAAAATTGTTTTGCATTATTCTCATCTATGTGCTCATTTTCTTTTTTCAAGCAGACATAAACACGAATCTCAAATTTACCGTTTGCCGTAATGGCGAGTCTAAATCTCTCTATTATCGACACCCATGGGACCAAAGCAGATTATCCATATTGTGGATGTGTTTGTATTACCGAGGAAGAGTTTGGATATGAATTGTGATCCTGGGTCCCAGTGAACCACCCGTTATGACAAGCTGTCCATATTAGCAGTAACTGTGGTGTCAATATTAAACAAGGGTCTCGACTGTGTATTTTTGGAGTCAAAATATATATATTCATATTGCGTGCTAAGTCAAGAAGTGTAATCACCGTTAACTCGAATAAACATGTTTGTCCCGGCTTTTTAAGTACATCGTATTTTTTTATGCATCTTATTGTTAACTTTTGATTCGTTTAAGTTCTAAAAGTATTTTAAAGAGTACAAATGATGGCAGAGAGAATTAACTCTGCAGTGTGGATGTTTAAGTGCCAAAGTGGACCCATGAAGTTCCTTCTGAGCGTTTACTTAGCCCTAGTAAGGAAATGGGAAACTACAGGAGGCGAAATCTCCGCCGCTCGGCAAGCATCGAATCACGATTGATCAGTACAAAGTACGACTGGTGTATCCTTAATCTCGCAAAAACTCGCCATTCAGTGCAGAAATTTAGATGAATCCCAAATACAAAATAGAGCGCTCTGTCTATACGTTGTACGAAATCCTATTTTGTTGGTACGCCAATGAAGCATTGTCGTTGCTCGTGCAAATGGCCTGGCCTCGTAACTCGGTATTAGACTTGGATTGGTTCCATAATTCTTAAGAAAAACATACAACAAATGACAGAAACAACAGCCCCTAAGTTTGCTTAGCAAAATAATTTGTGAGCGAAGCTCGCTTATTCTGCAGACAGATAAGGGGTACGGAGTTTCTAAAGAAACTGTGGTGCTGTGTCGGTGGGGAGTGAAATCCAAAACAAGTTTCGTTTTTTCAGCCGAGTTGATAAAGTAATTTGGCCACTGTAAAGAGATTCAAGGGCTGACGTTTCGAGCGGTAATCTTTACCATTCCTTCTGGCGAAGGGCTTAGCTTTTGAATTTCCTTACCAAGTCAGTTGATGACACCAAAACACGACACACGACTATTTATCATTTAATATCGGCAAGGAAGACTTACTATAAGCAAAACGCATTCTTTGTATTGTGAAGCGTTCTTCGTTTAAGCAAGTACTTGTGTGTGCGATAGCACAACATGAATATTCAGGTTGGAAAAGAACCGGGCATTTTATGAAATATTTAAACCGTGGTGATTTAAAAGAAAAAAGAAAGACTGCCAAAGAGGTATATGCTGTCTTTTCTTCTGTCAAAGCTTTAAACTTAAATTACAAAACTGAATAAAAATAAAAGTCTTGTCTTACTATCGCCTAATTTCGATTCAGGGTGGATTTCTGCCGCTGATGTACAACACAACATGGTAAATGGACAGCCAACTGTTTAAGCATTACTGGCAATCCTTTTGCTGTAAGACTCAAAAGACACATTTTAATTTAGGCTTGAGTGAAAGAGAAAAAGTTGTCTCATTTGCTCAGGAAAGTATATTTTGCTCCTTGCCACGTGAAGCACTGAGATATTTATCACCTGCAGCCATTTGGTATCAGTTGTCTACTCTATTTTACTACCAGCAATTTGCAATAAACGTTACTAAATACATGTAATTCAGTTTTGTCTCTTGTTTGGATTTCCTGACCTTTTGCAAAATTTCTCACCCGGATACGTGTAAGCCAGACGTGCAGTTGATTGCTTGCAAGACTTTTGGGTGACGTAAGCAAAGGGAGAAAAGCTAAGACCAAATCGAAGGATGGTGTTTAGCTTGCCTCAGTCTTACTGGAACCCTTTCAAAATACCGACATTACTAACTATGCGACGTAAGGTTTGCCCAATTTTCACTGAGTAGCTTAGTTATCCATGTTACTTTGCCGCAGTGATTTCAGAGCGTGCCTTTGTCCAAATGCCTAAGTAAGGTGACTACAATTTTAATTATTGACCTGACTTGACCAAGAGAATATAGAACTGCAGAGAATATACTGTATCACACCAGGGATGTAGTTAAGAAAAATCTCAGCAGGCTTATTAATAAACCCAGCCGGCTCTTTTAGACCGTGGACCTTTAGGGCTTGGTCGACCGAGCTGGCTCGTTTTCCGAGATCTCGCACCACTCTTTTCTTTACAAAAATTTCGATGTGTTCATATGAGAAGGCGGACACTCGAGCTATCCCCACAATTCATGATACAGTATATTAATTAATGACACCCTGGAAAACAAACCAAATAATTCCTTATTCTGAGTTCCATGATGGCTATAACATCCAGAACCGTACTTCTGTTGGCTTGAAATGTGACGTTAAGAGAAAAAGCCTAAATTTCTTTGCATTTGCATGTCACACCTTATCACCATGTTTGACACCATGTGACCACTCTTATAGCCGCTTTGTCAAAGCCCCCCCCCTACCGGGGGGGGGGGAGTACTCTCTATAATGGCCTATACGGGGAGGCTCTGCCCGAAAGGGGAACCTTTTTCACCCTTCAGGTTTATGAAAGGGTAGGCATTTCACGAGTCGAAGTATATGAAAGGGTCGGGAATTCTGTCATTTAGGTATTTAAAGGCCTTTTATTATTTTCCAATGGAAGGTATACGAAAGGGGTACCTTTTCTGCCAAAAATGGTATAAAAAAGGCTAAGGGGTCTGACGTCGGGGCGGAGCCTCCCCGTATTAATTTTTTTTAGTACCCCCCCCCCCCCCCCCCCCTTCCGGGGTCGAAGCCTCGAAATGGTCATGGCTCAGGTTATGGATCAAAATTATGGGTCACCTAGGGTCATTATGTTATAACTTTCTGCAAGAGACTTTCTAGTTCTAAAGTATTAAGTCAATGATCGAGAGAGAAAGAAAAATAAGCATAAATTTATGAACAGCATTTTAGCCGAGGTCACGGATGGAACAAAACATCTTGACTGAAACATCAAAATATTTACTTCTAAAATCAAGTATTCGCCAAAATACCTTCCCAGATAAAAGATGAAATGATAAAGTTCACAAAAAATAGCCTGCTTACCTTAGTCTACCCTCTCGATTGCGGAGAAACAGCAGCTGAAAATTAGCTTTGCCACGTTTCCGAACGACGGCCGCCATTTTGCAAATTGTGAGGCCGCAAAGGATTGTGTAGGTACATTCTTCCCTCCTCTGGGGTTTTGAACTGTGAAATCTCGGCTTGATTTCCTGGAGAAACGTAAAGGACAAAGGTTCTTTATTTCATTTACCTTTTAACAACGTAACCTCCTAAGTAAATAAGCTGATCATGAGTTGCTTCTACGATTTATAAATAAACAGTAACTAAGGTTCAAAGGTAATACAGCAAGTAGCCAGTGGTACACCTACGGCTGGATACCATGTTTGGTTTCACTCAGTAGTTCGCTGGTAAAACAGAGAGGCGCCAGTACCCATTTGAACGCCATTGTACCCACTCAAGAGGACGATTTGGCAGACTGGAAGCTATTGTACGCAGGAACTTTTCAATTCGACTAACGATGCAGAAAATCATAATATTGCCATGGTAGACAGACAAAAACGCCGAATTCTCGTTGAAGATACAATACTGCACCTAGCCAATAACAACCGTTACTCTAATATGAAGCTAAAGTGTCTTTAAACTTTTCATAATTTCAAAATCGAAATGAGTACTGGGTATATTTTTAGGCAGAAATTTACTAAGCTTACGCCCATCAACATAGATTTGCTGTAACGGAGAGGGGGGGGCCAGGAGGGAGAGTTCAACTGCATATTCAAAGGTCTTTAGAGGCATGGCCATGGGGGGGGGGGGGGTGGGGGCTCGACGCAACAGACTGATTTCAAAAAGCGTCAGGGTGTAGTTGTTTGAAGGCACTCAACGCTCACACTGACGTTTTAACATAGCCGAGGTTTCAAATGCTTTTGAAAGCTACAATCTTGGACAGATCAAATGAGAAATTAAGACCACCCCTCCCCCCCCCCCCCCGCCTCATTTCATTGATGGAAAAATGGCGCGTTTTGCTTTGCGCGCGAAATCATCATTGATTTGGGGGTGGAGGGGGGGGGGGGTTAATTTTTCATTTTAATCTGTCCAAGATTGTAGTTTCATGTAACAGTTTAAAGGTTAAAGAATAATTAATCATGCTGATAACTTCGTTTGCAAGACAGCCAATGAAATGACCAACTAAAGGTCAAGGAGGCTAGAACTGGATCAATACGGCACGTACGCACTTTCTAGCGAACAAACAGCCGAGTTTCTCTCAGACCAGTTGGTTTCTTAAAATGGAGAGATCAAAGAAAAGCACGGTCTCAAACACCATGGTGTATTCAACAGTATTTCTTTCCTTTGCCGTTTGTTTCGCGGGGTTGATTCACGTTGAGATCGAGCTTCACGCTCATCGACAAATGTTTCGAGCCTTGAATCAACAAAGGGAGGAAAATACAGAGTTACGGGCCACATTACATGGCGAAACGATGGATTCTCCGTCGAAGATATCGCACAGTGACTTGCGTAAAGCTGGTGAGTGACTGTACATATTCTGTTGTATTGTCATGTTGTAGTTAGGCTAATAAATTGCGACAGAGCCAAGTCTGCGCTTATATCCTTGTCGGGGACATCCAACAGAAACCGAGAAAATGAATCGTGTTTCCCTGATGCGGAAATGTCGAGTCAATTTTCGTTGTGATGTATAAGGAAATGATTTTCTTTCGTTTTCGACTAGATATAATTGTCATTTAGAGCCTGTTAAAGGCAGCTAGACAGCTCAACATTCGAGGAAATTTCGTTCCTTGAAATTCCATGCAACTAAGACATCCATCACTAAGGAATTTCTGAAATTTAGAATACGAATAGTAACTTGGAGTTTTCGTAAAGCGAACGGAACACGTAAGCGCGCGCGCGCGAAAGGAGATGCAACGAGGCGCGTGTTTCGTTCGCTTAACCCTCCACAAGAAAAATAAAGGGCACTCGTGCTCTAGAAGAATCCTAACAGTTTAAATGGGTTAGTTTTCACAATTATTCCTTTTAAGAGCCAATGTCAGTAAAAACCAGACAACATCAAATACTTGTGGCAACGGTCAAAAAATCGATTTCGCTCATACTTTCAAGTTTGATACCCTATCATGTTAGAAGAACCCCTGTGCAGTTTGTTTTGAAAAATATTTTTTCGTTGGGGAGAAATTGACATTTTTGCAAGAGAGGGTAAATATGCTAATTTGATAGCTTAAAATTATGCAAGTTTGTCTATCTCTAGAAAATCGAATCAGCTGTATTTAATTGTTCTGATTTTATTATCTTCAAGTATGATATCTCTTTGTATCTCAGGGAGATGTTGAGGCTTTTACAATAAACTCTAAATTTCTGGTGGATTTTTCAAAAAGACGTGGTTTTCATGAGTCAAAAAGTACCGTATAAACAATCAAAAGTTTCACCCGGGCCGATACAACAGATTGACCTGAATTTTACTGTGGTTTATGCTAAAACATAGGGCTTGAAGTTTATTAAAAGAAATCCCTTGGTAAATGAGTTTTTATGGCGCTGGTGACACTCACAGTTGGCTAAAAAATGCAATTTTTCTTGCATAATTAGCGTCGATTTAATACGAGCATAATTTTTTGCTTAGAACTCCCAAGGCGAGATCTTTCCCATTTGGAGTTTCTTAATCCAGTTTTAAAACAACTGGTCAGAAGATTGTAACAATTTTTTTCAATTTAGGTTAGTTTTATTTTTATTGTATTGTATTGTATTTGTGTCATAATAATTGCGAGACAAAATGTCCTAAATGTTCATCACTTCCGGTTTCCCGCTTTCATAAAATTCGTCTTTGAGTATCTATTAAAATCTCTTGATATAAGTTAGCACGAAGAATTACAATATTCTTAAGGAGGTTGGCCGAGCAAAATAGCATAAGACTGCTTGTTAAAAAAATGTTTATAGCAGGGCGAATCAGACTAAGGCCCGGTTCATACGTCGAACTTTACATGAGCCGAACCTAATACCTATTAAGGTCGACCCAAATAATTAAGTTCGGCAGTTGAATCAGACGTCGAACCTAACTGAAGTCGAACTTAATTAAAGCTAAAGTGAGAAAATAGATTTTCGTGGTCAGCAGCTGTTGTTTTTACTCAACAAGATTCAAAATGGCGGGAAAGATGAATTCTGACATGGAAGAGCTTGTTTGGAAAAATAATGAAGACAGGCCAAACACGGCTCCTATCGGTCGGGATAGGAAGAATATGACCTTCAAAGCTAATTTGCTCTCACGAGTACGTCTTTAAAAGATCTCCCTTTTCTGTACGAAGGGTCTTTGAAGATCCCTCTTTGATTTTCTATCATGTGCCATTTACTCATCTGAATTGTTTTAGTTTAGGCACAGAAGGGCGATATTCCGTAACAAACGGCAAAATGTTTTTGCGCGTTTTCTGTTTGTTTTGTAGTGCCGACATTCTTTAGCGGAATTTGACTTCTGAAAGAGTTTTATTCACAAGGTTATCGAGGTAACCTCTGCAGCGTAATCTCTGTTTAAATAGAGTAATGTTTTCTTCAAATGTTGTTTTTGAAGATTTTGTTCTGAGAAGTCTTGAGGCTTCGCCTTTGATATAGCCTGTATTGGAAAGTTTCTGTCGGTTTGAAGTGCGTGTGCACATCAAGAGTAGATTTTTTTTTAATCTTTCGCATCTCAGACAAGTATACATAGTTTTTTCGAAACAAGGAGAACAAGCACATTCCTCTTTTCCCGCATCTTGTTTAAAATTAAGTCCTTTGCGCAGTCGAATAGAACGGCGTGTCGACC